>NC_080041.1:127927836-128241457 GCF_012489685.1 Lotus japonicus | reverse complement strand
CACTCCAGATATTAAGGTGCTTGTTAATGTTCTTTATTTCTTGTTAAAAATTGTCTTCAATAAGAGAACCTGGTCAATTAAGTTATGTGTTTTCATGTCTTTTAACTTTACAGTGGAAATCTGTGGAGAAGCTGGGTGCGACAGTTGTCCTTATTGGGGATTCATATGATGAGGCACAAGCATATGCTAAGAAGCGTGGAATAGAGGAGGGTCGTACATTCGTACCTGCTTTTGATCATCCTGATGTCATCATGGGTCAGGGAACAGTTGGGATGGAAATTATGCGCCAAATGGTGGATCCAGTGCATGCGATCTTTGTGCCAGTGGGAGGTGGTGGTCTCATTGCCGGTATTGCTGCTTACGTGAAGACGGTTTCTCCACAGGTTTAAATAGATTTTTTGTTAATAGTTTTTTTTTTCTTTTTCATTTTGTGTGTGTTCCTTCATTTAGAAAAATGACTATTGACATCTATTACAAATACATAGGTGAAGATCATTGGTGTGGAGCCTACTGATGCCAATACAATGGCATTGTCACTACATCATGACCAAAGAGTGATTTTGGACCAGGTTGGAGGATTTGCAGATGGTGTGGCTGTTAAAGAGGTTGGTGAAGAAACTTTTCGCTTATGCAAGGACTTGATAGATGGCGTTGTACTTGTAAACCGTGATTCAATATGTGCATCAATAAAGGTAAGATGCCCCTTTCCTTGTGAAAGATTTCATTCAAAATTCCCAATGGATTTTCTTTCGTATTATGAGTTTGAGTTGAGCCTAGTGTCTTCTGAGCGAATGTTCTATAATTGAGAAAATTCATTGTATCTTATCAGGTCAAATGAACATATATATATATATATATTTTGTACTCTAGAGTAGTGTGGAGATGCTTTGCTTAAGCTAATTGTTCTGGTACTGAATTGAATCTTCATTGTTATCTAATGTTATTGACAGCTGATAATTGTCCGAAGTTTAAGTGCAAAGTAATTGAATTAATTAACAATTGAGATTTGCTTGATAATTGATAAACTTGTGAGTCAGCAATAATGTCAAATTTCAAATTGGTTGTTGGAGGAGTATCTGGTTGTTAGATAAACTGAGCTGTTCATTTCACTCTACTTTTATAGGCTGTCTGCTTTATTGTAGACATTTTGTGCACATGCAGTTTAGTTCCTGAGTTATTATTGGTTAAGATTGTTTGTACCAATGAGAATTCGGACTTAATTGACTGCATAGAATGTCTTATATATTGGATAGAAAGCATAGCAGAATCTTTGACTTAAACTTTTTGGATATGATAATAGTAAAACTTGTTGCAGGACATGTTTGAGGAAAACAGGAGCATATTGGAACCATCTGGTGCTCTTGCTCTTGCTGGAGCTGAGGCATACTGCAAGTATTATGGGATCAAGGGGGGAAATGTTGTAGCAATAACTTCCGGGGCAAACATGAATTTTGATAAACTTCGGGTGGTAACTGAACTTGCTAATGTTGGTCGTAAACAGGAGGCTGTGCTGGCAACTGTTATGCCAGAGGAGCCAGGCAGTTTCAAACAGTTTTGTGAATTGGTATGTATATACTACTTTGACTGCCTCCCCCCTAAAAATAGAGTTCTTCATAGTTTAATTGATTTTCTTCTGGCTTGGCAGGTAGGGCAGGCCAATATCACGGAATTCACATACAGATTTACTTCCAGCGACAAAGCTGTTGTCCTTTACAGGTAAGATTATAACAATAAACGCCTTATCTTTTTTAATAATTTTAAAATAATGGCTTAATACATCAGAAGGCCCCTGAAATTGTAAAGGGAATCAGTTTCAGGGCCTGAAAAATTTTCGCATCAAATTGGGTCCCTAAGAATTTTTTTTTAATTCAATTAAGGACAAAGTGTGTCAGACGGTGATGTGACTTCAATTTTAGCCTACTTAGCTTTTCCACATGGCATTTTAATTTATTTTTTAATTAAAAATTTCCAAAACTTAATTTTTTAATTCCAAATCATAAATTTAAAATAAAAACTTAATACAAACCTTAAACTAATCACTAATACTCTCTAATCTTAACCTAATAATCCCAGAATCAGGATCTCCAACCCTAAACTAATCCAATAATATAATTCTGACTGATATTCTCATCTTCTTTCATCCATCGTTTTTTTTTCTCATCTCCTCCTCCTCCTTCTTTTTCTCATCTTTTCCTCCTCAACCTTCTTCTTCTTAACCCAAACCCAGAAATCTTAACCCAATAATCCCATAATCAGGATCTCCAACCCAAAACCCAAACTAAGAAATCTCAATACAGAAACCTCAAACTCAAGTTAGAATCAAGCTTCTCTCAGGCTCCTTTCTTTGTTCTGATCTCGGATTCAAAGAGAGGAGAGGAAGATCTTCAAGAAAGTACCTTCCTTTATGAAAAAGGAGGTCGCCGGAGATGACGACCGGAGACGGCGGTCAGTGGCGGAGTAGCGGCGGCGACAGCAAGGGCCACTGGATCTCCTTCTCCTTGCGACGGCGATCATCAAGGTGGTGATTGAGTGTTCCTGGATGTTGGTGATGTTGGGGATGAAGATTTTGAAGAGAAAATTTTAGGTTCTAAACCTAGGTTTTGGAAATTAAAAATGGTGGTTCTGGTGGAAATTTTTTAATTTTAGGGTTCTGGTTCGTCGTGATCTTTGATTTGTTGGTAAATTTGTATATGTTTCAATGTGTGAAGAAGGTTATGGTGATGAAGATGATGGGGTTTGGTAGGATTGGAAGCAAATAAGAGTTGATTACTCAGATTTGAGTGGTGAAGGTCTGCTCTTCAACGGTGGTGAGGGCAATTTTGTGCAGTTTTCTTCCCCTGCTTTTCCCCTGTTTTCTTTTTCATGTAATGAAACAAAATTGCACAAGGTCAATTCAATTTGGGGAAAGATTTGGGTTTGGTAATAATTAGATTATGTTTAGATTATATTATTAGATTAGGTTTTTATTAAGATTTTTAATTTTTTTTTCTGATTATTTTGATGACTTGGTATTAAAAATTATTTTTTTAATATTTTTTAATTAAAAAAAAATTATAAAAGCCAGGTGTCACTGATGACTAGGACAAAATTGAGATTTGGCCTTAATTGAATTAAAAAAAATTTCTTAGGGACCCAATTTGATGCGAAAATTTTTCAGGCCCTGGAACTGATTCCCTTTACAATTACAGGGGCCTTCTGATGTATTAAGCCTAAAATAATCAATGTTTTCCAGAATATCAACATCTCTCTAGCACAACTTATTTATTTTCAATGAGTTGTTTTATCTGTGGAAAATATCTGCTAGACAACAAGTCAATGCCTATAATATTTTATTTTGCATTTGTGTGCAGTGTTGGGGTTCACACAGTCTCAGATCTTAGCGCGATGAAGGAGAGAATGAAGTCTTCTCATCTTAAAACTCATGATCTCACAGAAAATGACTTGGTTAAAGATCACTTACGTTACATGGTATGTTGGGAATGAAGTCCCTTCATAGTGAAGTTTATTGTATCCTTTTCCCTTTTCTCAATACTTTCCCAGCTACCGACTTTATAATACCCCAGCTATTATCTAAACCAATCATTCCTATTCACCAGACACTTGTGATGAGAATTAATGTTGGGTATATTGCACTTTTTTTATATTCCAGACCAAATTAGCTAAGATGTTGAACAACAGTAAGAAACATGGCATGATTAATAGCTGCTATAATTGATTTGGTTGTCTTTTTGCGATAGTCTTATCAAACATGTCACTCCCACCACAGTTGAGTACCTGGTCCTATGTTTGTATTCGGTGAGCTTACATTGTTTTGAACACATTTCAGATGGGAGGCCGATCAGATGTTGAGAACGAGGTACTTTGTCGTTTCATCTTCCCAGAAAGACCCGGAGCTTTGATGAAATTCTTGGACTCCTTCAGTCCACGTTGGAACATCAGTTTATTCCATTATCGTGGAGAGGTGCGTGTGAATTTCTGACTTTCAATTCCATTTGTCAAGCAACATGGGGATGATTTTCTTTCATTTTCGTTTAACCAACTACATGCCTAATGGCGATATCTTTGTACTTTCTGATCAACAGGGTGAGACCAGAGCAAATATCTTGGTTGGAATACAGGTTCCCAGAACTGAGATGGATGAATTCCACGAGCGCGCTAATAGGCTTGGGTATGAATATAAAGTGGTGAATGATGATGATGACTTCCAGCTTTTAATGCATTGATTATCGTAGGCATTTGCCATTAATTATGGTGTATTATATCTTGATTAGAGGAAATAGCACGTTTAACTTGGTGCAGCACTAAGTGCTGTTTCTACAAGGTTTTTTTATGATTATTGGAGATAATTGACATGCCTAGCGTTGTTAATTGGTCGTTTATCTCTATAATACAAACACCCTCGTTTGCTGAATTGCAATTTTTATTTGATAGTCATATCAACATGTTTTATTTGGTCTGTTTGACCCAACATTTTTTTGGGTTTAAAAGCTATTTTAAGACAAAGATAATATAAGAGCTTTAATAAAAGTACGAGTTTTTTGATAATTTTTGTTCTCTAGAACTTAAAAGCGTTTGACCCAGTTTTTTTACAGCTTTTAAGTTACTTTTAAGTTTAAGTTTAAAATAAGAGCTTTAAAAAAAAGACATAAGCTGTTTGTCCGTTTTCATTTTTTAATAGCTTAAAAGCTACTTTTAAGTTAAAAGTTGTTTGGTAAAATATTTTTGAAAGTTTCAAATTTATTTTAAACTTATAGATTGAAAAATATATATTGTACATTGGTATGTTTCTCTTCTTTCTTTTTTTCCTCTCCTCAGCTTTCCAATCTACGAAAGAATCCATTGAAACAATGAAACAGAAAATAGCCCCACTCACAATGAAACTTTTAATTGTTCGTGGTACAAATCTTTGAAATTTTTTGATCTAAGAAGCTTTCAAATAAAAAACTAATATGAAACATGTACCATCAAAAAATTTCCTAGAACTAGGCGAACACCTACCACCAACAATGAAAAATCAAAAATCAAGAAAAACAGCCCCACTCACAAGAAATACAAGGAGCCCGTACACAACCACGTACACAACAGAAAATAAAGAAAGCAACGAGGAGAGGAAAAAAGAAAGAAGAGAAACATATCAGAGAAGAGAGGTGAATTCTACCATACCCTCATTGTATGGTACATGACTGACGCGATTTGACGTGTACCAATAGGAAACCGACATCCGAAAGTGTATTTAAATTTTTTATTTATTTTAAAACATATATGGTAAAAAGAAGAAACACCTACTTAAATGTTATTGGTCCATGTCACGTCTTGTATCATACCCAAATAAGTGTTGAGGTATTCTAGCAAGCACCGAGAAGAGAAGGATGGAGTCTTGCGCAGCTAAAGGAGGAAGGTGTTGCAACTTGCAACGTAGAATAAGGGTTACTCTCAACAGCTTATTAGAAAAAAGCTCCCTTTTTTAACCTTTTCCTTAAAAGTTACTTTTTTATATTTCTTTGTAAAAAAATAAGTAACTTAATTCTTAAGATCTTATTAAAAATTGTGTTTGGCCCAACTTTTGCTTAAAAGTAACTTAAAAGTTAAAAAGAAGCTGGGTCAAACACTACCTAAGAGTTGTTTTTTGCCAGCTCCCTACCGCTTAGTGTGTTGACCGTGGGGCGAGGGATTAGTCTCACAGTTGTCGGCTGTGGGAATACCTTAATCAATACAAAAAAAAAAACTAAGAGTTGTTTGGTATTTTTTTCTTTCTAAATGATAAATTTATTGTTAACTTTACATACATATTTATAAAAATTTAAAATTAAATAAAAATATTATGTAAAGCAAAACACTGTTCAACACTTTAATTTATCACTTTTGTTCTATGTCATTCAATATTTTCTATTGATCTTTGCTATTATTAACTAAAGATACAATTTTAAAAAAAAAAACCTAAAGATGGATACTCCCGAGTATGATATGAGAATGTAGTATCATTTTAAATTAAGAAAACGTAATAAATACACAAGATCAAATTAAAAAATAAAATTAGTCTCATGATTGTCGAGTATGAGAATAGCTTGGAATCAACCAATAATCCTTATTTCTCCTTAGCTTTGCTAACTTGAGCATATGAGTGTCCATCTATCTTGTGGCAAGCAAATACAAGAAGGCAGCAAAGGAACTATACTCCCTCCCCGGGAGGGCAACTTATCACTATCCGTGACCCAAGCATAACTGCTTGATGGGTAACAGGCAGCCAAGCCCTGGCTACCCAGCCAAGGGAAAGAAGGATTAGAAGACTAATAAACATTGAATCAATCAGACCATAAGGGAACTAGTTGGCATAGCTCATTAGAGAAATAAGAAGAATCTCATAATGGACATTTAATTAAGTAAAGAAGATCAGTTCCCACCATAATCCAAAAGGAACAAAACTTGATCATAGTATTAGTACATGATGAGCATAAAAAAAATAAAAACTATCATATCCTTATTCAATCCATAATCTGTATGAAGAAAACAACTATTAGAAGTTCGCGCCCTCTGAGGTTGAATTTCAAGGAAGTGCTGATTTTAAGGAGCGAGTGAAGTTTTCCAGTTCTTTCAATCCCTCTTGAGGAGATTTGGCATCACCAAGTATCTTCACCATAGCACTGCCAACAATCACACCATCAGCTCCCCATCCTGCTACCTGTAACCAAAAAGTATATGGTTGATTATATTAACCACATTGAACATGAAGTTGAAGCATGTTATAAAGTAGACAAAGAACTAACCTGTTCCACATGCTCTGGTTTTGATATTCCAAAACCAACTGCCACAGGCTTTGATGTTGCCTTAATTTGAACAAAAAAAAAATTAAGAAAGAGCATAAATATATAAGATTCACCAAGTTCCATGTTGGACTATCATATCAATCTCAATTGATGAGCTTTGCAACTAAAGAGTAAAGAGAGGACAAGGGGAAGGCTAAAAAAGGAGGGAAAGAGATTTCAAACTTTTCAGAATTGCGGTATTTTTGGTTATGAGTCAGGTTACCATGTTTTCACTCGAATCGTGTAAAATAATAAGCTACAAGGTGTAGCTTTTAAAAGACTTTTGCGATGCTCAAGTTGAAAACACTAAAACAGAAATGCTATTGATAAGATAACTAGAATATTATACAACAGGAATGCAGACCAAGATTAAATAGGCAAACCTCTTTAATTTCTTGCAAAAGAGCCTGAACTTTATCACTAACAGATGCTCGGGCTCCGGTGACCCCCACTGAGCTTACCTACAGTTTAAATCAACAAATGGCTCAACATCTCGACCTGAGAAAGTTATGCAAGATATTTTCCATTTTGACTATTATTATATCTCGTTTCCCAAAATTTGGGACAAGAGAGGAACTCAAAGAAAGAAGCTATCATGGTTGAAAGAAGCTCTTACAAGATACACAAATCCTTCTGCAGCATCAAC
This sequence comes from Lotus japonicus, assembly GCF_012489685.1. Classification (NCBI taxonomy): domain Eukaryota; kingdom Viridiplantae; phylum Streptophyta; class Magnoliopsida; order Fabales; family Fabaceae; genus Lotus; species Lotus japonicus. Next base: position 128,234,008 of record NC_080041.1, on the reverse strand, counting down.
AATGGCTTTCATTCGGTCTATTGGAGTAGTGGGTGTTGTTAGGAGTACCTGAATGACATAAAAAAAAGCAAATATATCAATGCGTGTACATATATCTTACAATTAAAATTAAAATTAAACATACCAGAAAATGTTAAACGATATATACCACCAACAAATTTATACAAACTGAATCAAAACATAATGAGATAGAATACAGTGTTTTTAATCATAAAAAATTTCATTGGTCCACATTCACTACCAATCTTCTTTTGTCATGTTTAACTTGTGGATTTCATATTTATAGACTCATATTACAAAGGAAATAAAATGAAGTTAACCACTATTTCTCTATCATTATGAGCAACATTATAAGGATATCCATTTGAAATCCAGAAATGCAGTAAGAGAACATTTCAAAGTTAAGCAAACCAGTTCAATTCCATTCTTCTTAGCTTCTGTCCTTAAAATTTCTGTCTCCTCTAGGGGAACATCTGGGACTACAAGCCCTGCACACATGGGAAAGAAAAGATTATCCTGATAACCAAACTAGAGAAAAAGGGGGAAAACACAAGCAAATTTCATGTAAACAGAGCTCATATAGAACCTTAACCAGGACATGGGAGGAGAGAGCAGTTAATTAGAAAATTGGCCCAATAGCGGTATATGACAATGTAATGCTATGATATTGGGAAAAATGTTATTTGAGTTGAGTCTCACCATGTACGCCACTGTCTCTTATGGTGGACATAAATTTATCAGTACCACGTTTCAGTATTGGATTGTAATATGAAAAAAGTGCAACTGGACAAGATAATTGTGGAGTAACCTGTGAAGTTAACCATTGAAAAAGATCATAAGTCCATAAATCTAAGAGAAGATGCATTCGACAAAGCCATAAGATTTCTGAACACCCTCTCCTTAGAATAGTAGGTTTAACTAGATAAGAATGCACATAAAAGATATCCTGCCAAAGGCTAAAATTGGTGGAATACATCATATCATGGCTTGACGAGTTCAAATAAGATGAATGGAGTGTGATGAACAAATGAAACTGAGACAGTAGAAAGTATCATTAAAAAAAGGTTTGCAGTGTGTCGTTCATTATGAACAATAGCATCAGAAATTAGCTATACATCCGCTATAGCATATCTTATACAAAAGCCAACACGATTTATGTAGGTGTACGAGATATAAGTGCATCACTAATTACAAAAGTACTTGATTCAAGTTATATTTTCCCTAACAAAGTCTAACAACATGACAATAGGCAATGATAATAAGGGTTAAGGGATTAAAGGATTAGGGGTCTGATAGCATCTGTTTCAACTTCAAGAACAAGGGTGCATAGATATCAATGATTCAAACGGCATTAACAAATTGGAAACTTTCGATAATTGTACACATAATTTGTAAACAAAGAAGACAAGCCGCAAGAAATCATACAATAATAAAATGATTTGTGAGTGAAAATTTATTATTGCAGCAGAGCTTCCTTTCGGCAGCTTTTGACAGTATTATTTAATAAATGGCAAGTAGTTGCACAAAAATCTACCTCCTTCAGCATAGAAATAATCGCATTAAAATTGGTCCCCCTTGCTAAAGATCGTGTGGCAGCAGCCTGAATAGAAAGATAAATCAGTTTGAGAATCAGAATCAGGCAGTATTACTAAATAAGTAAATATCACTAGAAAAAGAAGAAAGCAACCGACCTGGATAACAGGACCATCTGCCAAAGGATCAGAGTATGGAACCCCTAACTCGATTATGTCAGATCCACATGAATCAAGCACTTTTAGTGCTTCTGCTGTGGTTGAAAGGTCAGGATCCCCAGCTGTAATGTATGGGATGAAAGCCACCTAGACACAAATATACTCGTCAGAAAATAATCATTTGGCAATAGGCAGCCAAGAATAGCACTCTAACTCATCTCTTTGCAATAAAGTTAATGTAGCAGTGGTGTCAAAAATATTCAACCCACAAATAAAGATAGTTTCTAATCCATTATGACTAGCCAGAGAAAAGTCATTGATTTGGCAAATAATAGAAAATGGAACCAGCAAAAATTAGATTAATTATAGTTGAAAAAACAAGTAGGTAATCCATATTCCATACTATTCAAGTTGACATGTGACACAATAGAAAACATGGAATAAGCCCTTACTTTGCCTTGTTTTTTCAACCTGCTGAAAGTTTCAGAGAGCCCAACTGTTTCCATGGTCCTGATAGCGGCCACTGGAGTGTTTCTCTTCACCGAGATTATAGCTTTCTTGGAGGAAAAATAAACCGGGAAACCAGCCTCAGGTTTCTTCACTTGGAAGAAGCAAGATGATTTCAGTGCAATGGCCATAAAAATGAGTTACCTTCTAGATTTCTGGATTAAGCATAAGTGTAGTTAAATGAAGAAGAGCACAACATCACAATATCACTAAGAATTAGAAGATGAATCAACATCACATTCAGAATACATCTTCTTCAGGGTGCCAAACCAATACCCAATTAATTAAAAGGTGCCTAACTAAACCACATGCCTAACCAACAAGACAGCATTCAGCAACCTTGAATGCTCAACAGTTAAAAGAAGATTTCCTAACATCAATATATTCAATACCAACACTAGCTGCAACCTAAACCCCATTTGCAGGGCTGAAATGTGTTCTACTATTGAATGAATCAAGTGTCAGTGTGTTCTATGCAGTCACACCGACCAGGAAAACAGTGTACACAACCCATCAACATCCTTAAAAATTACGACATGGTAACATGAGTAAACTAGGCCACTGTTTTGGCTTGACAAGTATGAGACTTTCCAGGTACCCATTGAACAAAAACGAATGTTTTTACGAAATAGATTATCCATTCAATAATGGGTAAAGCAATGAATCAGATAAATACCCCAGTTGCATTTTCATAGTTAAGCACATAAGGTGTTTGTAAATATGCACCAGTGAATGCAGAATGAATGAGATAACATACCAAAAGTGTGTCTTTGTGGGAGAGTGAAAGCGGTTTCCTCTGCAAAAATGGAGAAGAGAGATTCGAAAGAGAGAGCACTTGCTTACTTCTCCTCTGTAGTGTGTTTTTCCTCTTTCTGTCTCTATCTGCTCCAATCCGTTGAATTCACCTCTCTCTCTGTGGGCGTTTCTTGTATATATTAAGAAAAGGGTTAATTAATAATTTGGTCCCTATAAAATAGATGAAGTTAATTTTAGTCCTCGCTATTAGAGCTGTCAATACGGGCCAGCCCGGCCCATATGGGTCAGCCCGTATGGGTTGGGTTGAAAACGGGTTGGGTTGTGTCAACCCGGGGCCTTAACGAGCCAGGAAAATATGAACCCAACCCGGCTCGCTACGAGCTCACGGGTTGGCGGGCTGGCTCGCGGGTTGGGTGAAAAAAAATATAAAAAATAGATAAATTGGATTAGAAAATGTTTTAAAAAAATAATTTCACATAAATACTTAAAGAAATTGGTAACAACTCATAAGAAAGAGGTTTATCAACCCATTAATTTGTATGTCACATTTGAAATATAGTAAAGTAACTTTTTGGTTACAAAATATAGTAAAATAATTTAGTTGACAAGATTTAAAAACACAATTATTTTACTGTCACATTTAAAATAAGATAAATAATAGAATAACAATAAATAAAACACAAAAAATTGTCTCAAATTTAAAGAAATGAAAATTTCCATTTTTCTATCTAAAAGTAATCCATAAAACTAACCTTAAATTAAAGACAAATAAAATAACATTTTTAATAAAAAATAACTCTAACCCGACGGGTTGGCTCGCTTGACCCGCGGGTTGGCCCGTTTAATCCGCGGGTTAAACGAGCCGGGTTGCACTAACCCAAGTTCTTTTCGAGTTGGAATTTAACCAACCCAACCCGGCTCATTTAGCCAACCCGTCGAGCTGGCTCGCGGGTTGGAACCCATATTGACAGCTCTACTCGCTATATATAGTAAAGTTGCAATAATGTCCTGATATTTAGGAATTAATTGATTTCTCCTAGTCAGAGGCTAAGTTCCGACAATTTTGTCAAGTGTTATTGTCGGCCCTATGTGACGCCATCACATATAATTCTTTTATTAATAATTAAATTTAGTAATTAAAAAAATAAAAGAATAGCAACAATTTCTATATCTCTAACTTATGAAAAAGAAAACAACAAAATTTTCTTAATCTCTAACTTATGAATTTCTAGTCTCCAACTAAATACAAATATAATTAATTAAAATCGTGGTTGATTTAAGTCGTACATGTTTGATTTCCCTTGAACAATGTCTCGTGTTAAAGTCTGGTGTGGACGAGAAAATCTTTATTTGTAAGAATAAAAAAACTAATCTTTCTTCTTTATCTTCATCATCTTTATAATTTGTTTAGGGCTAGAAGATGAAGGAAAACCATTGGAAACCATGCTCACCAGGTACCAGAACGGTGAAAGTCTATGTTTCTATGTGTTACTTACCTTCCTTAATGCTGACACATGTTAGCTAAAAGTCGACATTCACAAAGCAGAATATAACAAACAAGGACCAATTATCTCCTTCCGGGATAACTCACTGATTGGAGACCAAACAGACCCCTTACAAGCTAACTTGAATATTAGGGTAGAATGTTCCACCGGAGCCAAATAAATTTGCAAAACCAAGCAACATCACATACTATTGAAGGACCCCATATGGATGCATCGGTCCACGTAAGATCATCCACGCCTTGGCAAAAGGAAGTCGAGTTCAACCATTAAAAGAGACATCCTTGTAGGAGCCACTGCATGTGACAAGTACTATCCAAAGTAGCTAACTCTGCGCCGTCGCGTAGTGGAGCTTTTCAACAATTCTTCACAGTTTTTAAGTTGCTTTTGAATTATGAATGTTAAGCATTTTTCAATAAGCAAATTTTCTTTATGACATGATTAGTAGTTATGCGCTTGGTAAAGGCTTAACATAACCTCTACGAGTAGAAACTTGAATACAATGATAGAAGGTGCAAAATTCCGAACCTAGTGCCCAGCTAAAGGAAGGATACAAGGAGATAGATCATGAGGCTCGATTTTAACTGCCTTTAACGTTCGACGCACAGGCACGTAAAGACTCATGTCGAAAGCGAAAGCTTCCATTGTGTGTGACGTCTAAGTCCCCCTCATTTGAGGCATAACTTTTGATGGATGTGACACCCTTGTTCAATGTGCAAGCACATTAATGCCCCTTTTTGAAGCAACATATTCCAATGCGCGCGACGCCTAAGTCCTCCCATTCGGGTAGCTCGTCCGATGGGCGTGAAACCCTTGTTTGACACGCAAACACGTTAAGGGCCCCATCCTGACCAAAAGCTCCAGATGCGCGTGACACTAAAGTCTCCCTCATCCAAGGTAGCTCCTTCAATGGGTGTGTCACCTTTGTTCGATGTGCAGACACATTAAGACCCTTGTCTAAAGCAAAATCTTTCGATGCACGCAATACCTAATTCCTCTCTCATCTAAGGTAGCTCCTTCGATGGATGTGTTACCCTTGTCTGACTGACAAGTACGTTAAGACCCACATCCTAGGCGAAAGCCTCCGATGCGCTCAACACCTCTAAGTCCCCCCTCATATGAGGAAACACCTTTGATGAGCGTGACACCTTCTTGGACAAGATATTCGCTTAACTCATTACAACCTTGGAGATAAAAGGCAAGATTGCCACCGCATACAGGTTACAACCTGAAGGGGCGTACAACTTTCTTAGAGAAGTTTCCTCCTAAAGCACATATGAGAGTACTAACCCGTAGTACCACCCAAAGTACACATCGATTCCAATGTATATTGTGTAGGGATCGAAGTCCAATAGATGCATACTCTCCCAACTTAGCTACCCCTCACGGGTGAAGGGAGTGTGCATTTAGATGTAAAAGTGAAAGCAAGAAGTGCATTCCGTTGGTTGAATGTGTATTGAAAATCGTGATCTCGAATTCCAATGCTTCAAACGGACTTCCTAACTGAAAACCAAACTTGCCTAACTATGTAACTCACCAACTTAATAAAGGAACAATAATATTTCCCAAGGAAAGCAAGTAGATGGGTGGAGGTGTAAATTACCAAAGATAGATACCCTTCTAGGAAAAGAGGATGTCTTTTTAAGCAGAACAAAGCCAACTCCATTTTGCTCTTCCAAGTAGGAAACTGAGTCACTACTGAGTAGAAAAAAAGCAGACTGAACAACAACAAAGCTTCATGTAGATTCCACTTCCGCGTCGCCAACTCGTTTTCCCCCAACTCACCCGAGTCCACTCTCATGGCCAACAACCCTTCGGACGCTCCCGCCGCCGACGACTTCCTCGAGCAAATCCTCGGCCTCCCGCCCTTCGGCTCCGGCGACTCTGGCTTAGTCGGACCCGACATCGGACTTGCCGGTACGGCTCCGATGATGCTTCAGCTCAACTCCGCCGATCATGGCAACCATCATCACCTCGCCGCCGGTGGTCCCTTTCATGCACCTGTGTACCAGTTAGGGTTGAGCTTGGACCAAGGGAAAGTAGTAGGAGGAGGAGGGTTCTTGAAGCCCGAGGACGCTTCTGGTAGTGGAAAGCGTTTCCGTGACGACGTCGTTGATGGTAGACCTAAGAATGTAAGACCGCGTCTTTTTCGATTCTCTTTGTTTCATCACAAAATTGTCTGAAATGCTTTCACAACTGAAAAAGAAGAACCCTCTGTGTGTTGATATAGTCTTTGTTTGGATTGAAACTGAGCTTGGTGCTTCAATTGTTTCAGTTTAATATGTATGTTTATTTTTAGTAAGAGCTAGATTAATACTATTCAGTTAGTTTTGATGCAGAAGCATAATTTTAAATGTTGATTTTAGTATGTATATGTAATATGTAATATCAACTTTGATTTTTTCACCCCATCAATATCGAGATTCCGTACGGTTTTCTTGGATGTGAGGATTCACTTTAGAGCATTGATAGAGTGGTAGAGAAGGGAAGGAGGGAATAGAATGTTTGGAAACCTGTAAGAAGTAGAGTTTTATGCTGTGTGCTGTGTTCATTCTTGTATGGTAAACAATAACTCAATACAATAAAGTTTGGTGGTAAACAAATGTAATGACTTGGAGGGTATCTGATCTTTGACATGGAATTACAAGCAAATGAAGCTGGGAAGGGATGTATTATTGTAGAGGGAAAAAAAGGGAGTTATATTGGCCAAGGTTTTTTCCATTGTCACTCGTTTGTGGGACTTTAGCACCACTGGTGCTTTCTATTTATATATATAAATTTGGCATTCCAAAAAAAAAATCCTAATCTAATTATTATAGGATGATCATTGTGATTATTGATTTTCTTCTTAGCCAGATTCAAATTACGACCATTACATAGCTGTATAAAGCACACAAAATATTTTAAAATTTTATGAGTTTATGTATGGAAATAGTACCTAGTAAGCAGACGAATGATAATCTGTTTGCGAATAGGAAATGAGTTCCTTCAATGTTCGTATTGACAACTTTGTTAGGTGTATGCTTGTCGATGCCAGCCAACTTGTGATAGACATCAACTACAGGTCTCACTGAAGCTTTGTATTTGGAGTCGGTGAATGGGCTATCATTTAGAGCTTAGGAGTTGACTTGGAATACATCTATTGGAAAGTAGAAACTGACATAAGGAAGATGAATAGAAATTGAAGATTAATGAATTATGCACGAGGATTAAATCTAGACTGAGAATGATTGTGGGTCAACCTTAAGTGATATAAATTCAATCCTGTTGCAAAGTGTTAACTTAACATGGATTGGCTTGAACATTTCCGGATTATGATTAAGTTAGGTCGTTTATGATTGAGTTTTTTTTGTTGCTTTTCTGGGATCTTTGGACCTTTAATGTCAAATATATACTCTGAGCATCCTTGAATAAATGATCTCTTGTTGTGGAGAGTTTTTTTTTTCTTCCTTTTCCTCTTTATTGTTCTCACTAGTTTTTTCTGAGAGGGTAAAGGGGGAGTTGATCAAGTATAAATTTTTCTCCTATTGATGATCTATAACCTTATTGCAGGTTTATCATGGGCAGCCCATGTCTACTACGATGCCTGCTGCTCCCCATCCTCCAGCCATGCGTCCTAGGGTGCGGGCTAGAAGAGGACAGGCTACAGATCCACACAGCATAGCTGAAAGGGTGAGCTTCAGGATATTTGCATGAATACAGACTGTTTGCTGGTTATGAATTTATGATGTTCAACATTTATTTTGTGGGTTAACTTCATAGCTCATTTTCTTCTTTGATTACAGTTGCGCAGAGAAAGAATAGCAGAAAGAATTAGGGCATTGCAAGAGCTGGTTCCAAGTGTCAACAAGGTATGTGATTTCTCTTGAATATCATTTTGATTTTATTACAAAATGTGATTTTGCATTTGTCTTTGGCAAGAGTGAATTTGTCTTTGGTAAAGTAAGGCATCTATGTTATGTATAGCTTGAAATGTTAAAATGATAGAGTATGGAGTTGACATATACAGATGCATACATTATAATTCTCTCCACTTTTTAGTTCGCTGATTTGATAATGACACATAGTTTGTTGCCTATTTTGTGTGGGTAGATTCATATTTTCTGAACAAAAATGATATTACTCATCAATTATTCCAAAAAAACGAAATTGTGATTTTTTTTAGGTGTGTATTTTCTGTCTTTGTAGACATTGTTCGTTGCATAATTGTTTAGCATCACATCACCATCTCCACTGCCGTTCTTGAAAAGAATTGTGGATGGAGTTTGTTCACATCACATATATGTAAAATCTACTGATCCATTTTTTATGCATTGTACTGTGGTGTAATTAGACATGGAAGTCTTGCTTCTCATAAATGGATAAAAAAGTTGAATAGCATCTGCATATATTCTAATTTGGTTTGTATCAAATTTTGGAGTGCTTGATTATGAGATAAATCTACTTGACTTTAAGGGGTGATAGTTTTTGTATTATGTTGAATAGCAGCTGCATGACTGCTGTGTTTGTAAAGAAGATAATATGCTGAATCATTCCATTCTTTCTAATATTATGTTGCATTTGTACTCTGTTCAGACTGATAGAGCCGCCATGTTAGATGAAATAGTGGATTATGTGAAGTTCTTAAGGCTTCAAGTGAAGGTAACATGCTACTCTGCTCTTTATGGATCCTGTGTTTAATTCAGGTCAAAATTTGTTATTAATGACAGTTTATAATGCCCTTTCTCCGGATTACTGGTTTTTCTTGTTAAATCCGTTAACCTATTATTTTTTGTGCCCCCACATCACTGAGGTGTATTAGTTAGGATTCAACTCATTGTCGTGAACCCCGCTAAAGGGTGGTTTCCACTTGGACGAGAACCCATTGGCCAATGAATATTATCCCTCAAGCCTGGGGAATATCTAAATACAATCAAATAATGATAGCATTCTCAGGTTGCTTAATGCACCGTAGTTACTTCTAACTATCCAATCATTTGTAAGGGTCTTCTGTTGGAATAGATATTTCTGTTTGATCCATGATTTAAATATGAAGGAAAAAGGCTCCTTTCTCAATCCAAAATTGAATTTTATGCAGTGTGAAATTAAGAGTTCAAACGACTTCCAATGACTGTCAATTGATCTGCCTTTCAGGTTTTGAGCATGAGTAGATTGGGCGGAGCAGGTGCAGTGGCACCACTGGTAACTGATATCCCATTATCGTCAGTGGAGGTAATTATTTGAGGAACAAGTATCTACAAAAAATAAATATGCGTTTAATATCTTTAAGCAATCTAAACATTTTCTGGTGAATGGTGATAATCAGGAAGAAGGCGGTGAAGGTGCGAGAAACCGACCAGCTTGGGACAAGTGGTCAAATGATGGTACAGAAAAACAGGTAGCTAAGCTTATGGAAGAAAATGTTGGGGCTGCCATGCAATTTCTTCAATCAAAGGCACTCTGCATCATGCCCATCTCACTGGCATCAGCAATATACCAGTCACAACCACCGGATAGCTCTAGTATGGTCAAGCCGGAAACTAATCCTCCTTCATAAATCTTAGGCACACATGTTGCACAATCTATTGGTCCCAGAAAGGGTTCACCTAATACTACTGGGACCTAGGAGCTATTTGTCTGTTCCAAACCCCATTAATTAAGTCATTGGCAAGCATCAAGTTGCAATCAAAGTCAGATGCCATAATTATTTCTTTTTTGCCTTTCTTTCAGCTTTTGTCCATACAGGGTTCAATGTCAATGCCTTAGAAAATACAAGCAGACCCCTTTGTTGTCTTGCCAAGTATCAAGTAAAGAGGAAGAAATTGTCAAAAGTTCACTTGATGCACTGTTCTCTTTTGTGTTAATGGGTGGGAGGTAGTGGAATGTGATCAATGCGCTTTGACAGTGGGGCTTAGTTTTTTTTGTAGTGGGCTGTGGGACCTTCTAAAGGGTTAGAGTGGTGTGTATATTTTTAATAGTGATGTAGCACTAGAGGATTTGAATTTTAGAGGTGAAATGGATAATAGTTGCTTTATTGCCAAGTCTAGCAGAAAATAATGATGCATTTTGTGTGTTATTCAAAAAGTAATTAGACGACTTTTCCATTCTCCTTAGTCATTATTGGATTTTGATTCATTAGATAGAGATGTGAAATATTGGTGTAGCCGTGTAGGTGCACAAAACACAGTCCTCATCAATCAGTTAGTTATAATCTTATTCACACATGTATTCTGACTTATTTTCTTTCCCACTTTCTTGTCCGACATTTTTTTATTACTTCATTCAACATATCTCTTCTATTCTTATCTCGTTTTAAAGGTGGGTGTGGAATGAATGTGTATAAATTTTACTCCTCCTTAGTCCTGTTGGCCCAAGAAAGAAAAACGCATTCAGCCTAAAACTCTCGAGGAAGTCGAATTCTGACTAAAGAAAGGAAGAGGAAGTTGCACCAAGTTAATGGGGCGGCAAAACTCGACAACAACAATTACTGCTAAACACAGGCACATGTAACACGTGCCACATTGACCAAGTCAAATTCCCCCCACGATGGTCGAAAACATGGCCAGGAAACGGTTGGAGCAGTTGAAGCACACGATCTCCACCACCATGCGCAGAACTTCCGGAGCAAGCATCAGATCGTGGGAGAAACCAGACCCACTAACCTATCCACTGAGAAAAAAAAAAAAAACCGTCAAGGACACGCAGAGCACGAAACTCTATAAATAGGAGAATCCAATTCAGAAAGAATCCAATTCAGAAAGGGGGTTGGCAACTGAAAGTCTGAAAAATTCACCAGAAAGCTCTGATGTCCGCATCAATGAGACTCAAGGAGCAAAACGTGATGATGAAGGAGTACGTTGCAGAACCAACACTTTAGTTTCCCTGCATTTCAGCTTGTTGATTTCCAGTTCTTTTGTGCAGTTTGTTTGTCGAAATCTGCAGTTCATGTAGTTTTCATGTTATTTTAGTTTGTTTGACTGTTTTGTAATCGACTCGTATTCAATAAATTCCAGTTTCATCTGAGCTGCTTGTTATTGTCGAAAACACATTCATGTACACACAACACTTTGGCAAAGCGTTTTCTCAAAAGGACCCTGAAATCTAAACTTCCTTTAGTCGAACTAAGAGGATATTTGTTTACCAAAAATTCGTGTAAACAAATTGGCACGCCCAGTGGGACCATTTTTGTGAAAACTAAGTTTTACAGAAGCGTTTTGCTGCTTGTTATTGTCGAAAACACATTCATGTTTGATGCATGCACCTGAGAAGTGGTAAGACTATAAGTATGGCAAGCAATCGAGGGAGGACTTCCCCCCAAGGGTCTAACGTGGGCAATCAGGGTAGTCCCGGGGGAAGTAGTGGTAATAATAATGAAGAAGTGTCTACTGGAATGGGGCATGGCACCACTATGCCAACCCAGAATGTAGCAATTTCTGCAGTTGCAGAAATGCCTGTATCTACATCAGTACAGGCACAAATTGTTCCAACAGTTACGAGGGAAAACATGCCTTATGGTATGCCTACGTCTATGATGCAAGGCATACAAGGCACGTATTCGACGTTCCCTGAAAATGTTCCTCCATTCGGCATACCCCCTTTTGGGGCAAATGGAACAATGCTAAATTTGGGGAGTCGAGTTAGCCCTTCTATTCCTGGATCTAGTTCACAAATTTATTTATCTACAGGTATGAACACTGGTTCACTTCAAGCCATTAGGCAGCAAGTAGATGATAGTAACCATGAAATGGTTAACATGTTATCTCGACAGATAGGTGAGCTAATCAACCCTGTGCTCCAAAATAATAATGCCAATAATCAGCATTTGGCACGACAGATGGATCGTTTGGCGACAGCCCTGGGGGCACCAGTCGAGATCCAATCGGCGCCAGGGATTAACCAAATCCCGTTGCCTAACCATGTCCCTGCCCCTGTGCGCTATCAGGTGCCGCAACACCAAGAGATGAGGGCAAACCCTTTGTACGAGGCAGTGCAGCCGCCATTGCAAAATGTATATATGGTAAACAGGGAAGAACACGCTGATGGTGTGCTAGAAAGAATTCGACACCAGAACGCTGGGGGGCAACAAAATGTTGCTGCTGTGGTGGAGCAACTGTTGAACCAACATGGTTTCAACGTGGGTTTCGCGAATAGACCCCATTTTGTGTCAGCCTTTACAGAGGAGGTTCTCGAATCAGAACTTCCTCGAGGCTGGAAGGTCCCCAAATTCACTAAGTTCTCGGGGGATTCAGGAGAGTCCACTGTAGAACACATAGCCAGGTACCAAATCGAAGCAGGAGACCTAGCCATCAATGAAAATTTAAAAATGAAGTACTTCCCGAGTTCTTTAACCAAGAATGCATTTACCTGGTTCACCACCCTCGCTCCTAGGTCAGTCCATACATGGGCTCAGTTGGAAAGAATTTTCCATGAACAGTTCTTTAGGGGAGAGTGCAAAGTAAGTTTGAAGGATCTGGCTAGTGTTAAAAGAAAGCCAGCAGAGTCTATTGATGATTACCTAAACAGGTTTAGGATGCTTAAATCTCAATGTTTCACCCATGTCCCTGAACACGAGCTAGTTGTCTTAGCCGCTGGTGGTCTAGAGTATTCCATTAGAAAGAAAATCGACACTCAGTATATTCGAGATATGTCTTTACTCGCAGATAGAGTGAGGCACATCGAATTACTAAAGGCCGAAAAGTCCGAGGAAAGGGCCAAGACTACTAAGTGGCCAAAGAAGGAGAAGGTAGCGTACATAGACGCGGATTCAGTATGTCAAAATCCATGTGTCTATCGAGAAGTCCCTGCAGACGTCGATTTAAATGATGTCAATCTGGCTGAACTTCAGCCAGGGGATCCTTATGTTTGTAAAGCATTGAAACCACGTGAAAACAAACTTGGGGAGGAAAACCCCAAGAACACGATTCCTGCTGTGAAAACTTATACTTTTGATGTGACCAAATGATATGCAATCTATGATATACTTGTGTCTGATGGTTTGCTTGTGGTCCCTAAAGACCAAAAACTTCCTTCTCCTGAACAAAGGAAGGGGAAGAAATATTGCAAATATCACAACTTTTTTGGTCATTGGACCTCACAATGTGTTCGTTTCAGGGATCTTGTGCAGGGGGCATTGGACTCGGGAAGGCTCAAGTATGACGAAAAAGCCAAAAGCCAAATGAAGATTGACTCCGACCCACTGCAGGTAGCTGAAGCCAACTACGTGGAACCTTTCTACATTGGCATGGTTGACATTTCTGAGAAGCTGAATCTGGGCCTGACACTCGAGGAGGCAAAGGAGGAAAACACGGCTGTCGAAGAACCAGACGTCGTGAAAGAGGTGAGGCTAGAGGAGGTTTACCCCAAGGCAGGGGAAACTCTTGTCGAGTTTTTGTCACGAAGCAAAGATAGCGAGAAAGAGGTCATGCTTTGTCCTCGATGTAGTGCCGTTTTCGACAAGTCAGCAGATAAAGCCTATCAAGATTCTGAGATGAAGAGGCATTACCAGAGCAAAATGCCTGTGTCTAGAAGGTTGAAGTATCCCCACGAGGAGTGGGTTGAGAGGGATCAAGAACTCAATGGCCACAAAGGCCAGAGGTCAAGAATCAAGGACAAGACTTATGTCCCTGATGCTGGTTTGCCAAAGAATCAATGGTTTAGGCCAGCACCCCCAAGACCAAAACCATACCCCAAGTGGCAGAAAATCGACTTAGGCCAGGGGTCATCTTACATCAACAATTCTCGCGTATCACGGAGCTACTCCTATGGCTCTGGAAACTACTATGCCCTTAGCAAATGACCAGAACTCAATTCAGACGTTTCTTGAGGAAAAGAAAAGCTGAGAGAGAAAGAGGTGGCAAGTTCCGTTCCTTATGGGACATAAAGCCAGAAGATAACCCTCGCAATGAACCTAGTGTGGCGTCGATTATTAACCAGCTCGACCACGCCATCAAACAAGGAACAGTTGTGCCACCAAACCCGGCCAAAGAAAAAGGGAAAGATGTGGCTGAAGATGAGGATGAAGACATGCTCGACGATTTCGACGACAGTGATGGGGAAGATCTTAACATCATCTGCATAGTGTCTATCTTACCCGCTGAATTCGACAGAATCTCGGAGGTAACCGAAAATGAAGAGGACTACTACGTGATGCAAAAAGGATCCGTCGAAGACGAAAGAGCTATTTTCCAGAGGCCAACGGAGCAGATGAAAAGCCACTTGAAGCCGTTATTCGTTTGGGCCAAAGTCGACGAAAAAGGAGTCAATAAAGTTCTTGTCGACGGAGGGGCCACGATCAATTTAATGCCTAAGTTTATGCTCAAGAAGCTAGGCAAAACTGAAGCAGACTTAATCCCTCACGACATGGTCCTTTCCGACTATGAAGGGAAGACAGGTTCTTCTTTAGGAGCAATTATGATGAACATAACCGTAGGAACGGTGGCCCGTTCCACATTGTTCATCGTGGTGCCCTCAAAAGCCAACTACAACCTGCTATTGGGGAGAGAATGGATCCACGGCGTGGGGGCAGTGCCCTCAACTCTGCACCAACGTATTTCCATTTGGAAAGCAGATGGAGTCGTCGAGAACGTGCAAGCAGATCAGAGCTACTACTTAGCGGAGACAGGTTACGTCAGCAAGAAAAATTTTGAAAAGAGTTTAGCCACAATTGCTCCTCTAGACACAGTGGCCTCTCAATATTTCAACCCGTATTCGGAGTACTCGGTGACGTTGGATCCCATCAGGGGTTTAAACCTTAATGAAGCATACAAACCTGATGCCATGAGTGGATGGCACAGCGATGAAGAAAAGGATGCCACAACTGAGTGGCAAAATGAGGTTAAAGATGATTAATTCGAGCCTAGCTCGAATTTCGGCTTACGCAGCCGAAAACAGAATAAGGACGGCCTTAGAGGCCGTAAGAATAGCCAAAGAAATGGCTACTGACGAAGCCAATGCCTCAATTCTTCCTGTCGAAATGACATCTCAGGAGGAGGCAAAAGCACAGAAGGATAACACGTGCATAAGGAAAAACGAGCAGAGTGTCGATGAATGCGAATTCGAGGACCTTTGCAATTTGAGGCTAGATTGCATCTACGATGACGGCCCATTAGGCTTCGAAAAGCCAGTGGTCGACATGTCCAAGAAAATGGAAGCACAAGACCCTTTGGAAGAAGTGGACCTGGGTGATGGCTCAGAAAAGAGGCCAACATACATCAGTGCTCTTATTGACCCAGAATTAAAGGATAAGATGGTGAAATTACTCAAGGAATTCAAAGACTGTTTCTCTTGGGATTACGATGAAATGCCTGGCCTCAGTCGAGAATTAGTGGAATTGAAGTTACCCATCAAAGAAGACAAGAAACCAGTCAAGCAATTACCCAGGAGGTTCCATCCAGATGTGTTGGTAAAAATCAAGGAAGAAATTGAAAGGCTCCTTAGGTGTAAGTTTATCAGAACGGCTCGATATGTGGACTGGTTAGCCAACGTGGTTCCAGTGATCAAAAAGAACGGCAAGATGAGAGTTTGCATTGATTTTCGAGATCTTAACGCTGCCACTCCAAAAGACGAGTATCACATGCCTATTGCTGAAATGATGGTGGATTCAGCTGCTGGTCATGAATACTTAAGCTTGTTGGATGGTTACTCAGGCTACAATCAAATCTTCATAGCAGAAGAGGATGTGTCGAAAACAGCTTTTCGATGTCCTGGTGCCTTAGGGACATACGAGTGGGTGGTCATGCCATTCGGATTGAAAAACGCTGGCGCGACCTACCAAAGGGTAATGAATACCATTTTTCATGATTTTATTGAAACTTTCATGCAGGTTTACATTGATGATATTGTGGTAAAGTCCCCATCAAGGGATGACCATTTATCTCATCTGAGGAAATCCTTTGAGAGGATGAGGAAATATGGCTTAAAGATGAATCCCCTTAAATGTGCTTTTGGTGTTATTGCAGGTGATTTTTTGGGTTTTGTGGTGCACAAAAAGGGCATCGAGATCAACAAAAATAAAGCTAAAGCCATTCTCGACACAAGTCCACCAACCAGCAAGAAGCAACTACAATCGTTATTGGGGAAGATTAACTTCCTAAGGAGATTCATTACCAACCTCAGTGAAAAGACCAAGTCATTTTCTCCGCTTCTTCGACTAAAAAAGGAAGATGTGTTCCGCTGGGAGGCAGAGCACCAAAAGGCATTCGATGAACTCAAGAAGTACTTGTCCAATCCACCTGTAATGGTACCACCCATCAAGGGGAGGCCAATGAAGCTGTATATTTCTGCCACAGATGAAACCATCGGGAGCATGCTGGCTCAGGAAGATGAAGATGGCAACGAAAGAGCCATATTTTATTTAAGTAGGGTGTTAAATAGCGCAGAAACTCGATACACTATGATCGAGAAATTGTGTCTATGCCTGTACTTCTCTTGTGTAAAGTTGAAATATTATATAAAGCCAATCGATGTAATGGTTTTTTCTCATTATGGTATAATAAAGCACATGTTATCCAAACCAATCTTGCATAGTCGAATTGGTAAATGGGCTTTGGCCCTAACCGAATATTCATTAACTTACACCCCATTAAAAGCGATTAAAGGGCAGGCGGTTGCTGATTTCTTGGCAGATCACACCATGCCTAGAGAGATCATAACCTACGTGGGCATACAGCCTTGGAAGTTATATTTCGACGGTTCCAGCCATAAGAATGGAACTGGAATCGGGATGTTTATCATGTCCCCGCAGGGCATCCCCACTAAATTCAAATTTAGGATCAAGAGTAATTGCTCGAACAATGAGGTCGAGTATGAGGCACTGATATCAGGCCTCGAGATCTTGCTAGCTCTCGGGGCAAAGAATGTCGTCGTGAAAGGGGATTCTGAGTTGGTAGTAAAGCAGCTTACCAAAGAATACAAGTGCGTTAGTGAGCATCTAGCCAAATATTATGTGAAAGCAAGCAATTTGTTGGCTAAATTCGACGAAGCTGGAATAGGACATGTTCCTAGAATAGAGAACCAAGAAGCCAATGAATTGGCGCAGATTGCTTCTGGGTATATGATAGATAGACTAAAGTTAACAGAGTTAATCAAGATCAAAGAAAAACTGAGTCCTTCAGATCTCGACATTATGGTCATTGATAATCTAACTCCTGACGATTGGAGAAAGCCAATTGTCGAATACCTGCAGAACCCAGTGGGGTCAACTGATAGAAAAGTCAAGTATAGAGCTCTAAGTTACACCATTTTAGGCAACGAGTTGTTCAAAAAGAACGTCGACGGCACACTGTTGAAATGCTTAAGCGAAGACGACGCATTTATAGCAGTATCAGCTGCTCACGATGGCCTGTGTGGTGCTCACCAAGCAGGGGCCAAAATGAAATGGATTCTATTTAGACAAGGTTTGTATTGGCCAACTATCATGAAAAATTGCATCGAGTACGCAAAAGGTTGTCAAGATTGCCAAAAACACTCAGGAATCCAGCATGTGCCAGCTAGTGAATTGCACTCTATTATCAAGCCATGGCCTTTTAGGGGATGGGCAATAGACTTAATTGGCGAAATTCACCCAGCTTCATCAAAGCAGCACAAGTATATCATTATGGCAGTCGACTATTTCACTAAATGGGTCGAAGCCATCCCACTACAAAACGTAACACAGGAAACGGTGATCGAGTTCATACAAAACCACATTGTATATCGATTTGGATTGCCAGAGTCCATTACAACGGACCAAGGCACGGTGTTTGTGGGACGCAAAGTGGTAGCCTTCGCAGAATCTTGGGGCATCAAGCTTTTAACCTCGACCCCTTACTACGCTCAGGCTAATGGCCAAGTAGAAGCAGCCAACAAAGTCCTAGTAAGTTTGATCAAGAAGCATGTGGGTCGAAAACAAAAAAGCTGGCATGAATCTTTAAGCCAAGTCCTATGGGCTTACCGGAATTCACCAAGGGAAGCGACAGGAACGACGCCTTTTCGACTGGCCTATGGCCAAGAAGCCGTATTGCCCGCAGAGGTATACTTGCAATCATGTCGAATTCAAAGGCAAGAAGAAATCCCAAGCGACGTTTACTGGAATATGATGCTAGATGAAATGGTCAACCTCGACGAAGAAAGGCTCTTGGCACTAGACGTCTTAACAAGGCAAAAGGATCGCATAGCTAAAGCATACAACAAAAAGGTTAGAGATCGATCTTTTATTACAGGGGATTATGTGTGGAAAGTTATTCTCCCAATGGATAAAAAGGATAGAGTTTATGGAAAATGGACCCCCAGTTGGGAAGGGCCATTTACAGTCGAGAAAACGTTACCCAATAATGCTTACGTGATTAAGGAATTGGGCAATCAGAGTCAATGTGTTACGATAAATGGCAAGTATTTAAAAGCATATAAGCCAATGTTGCACGAATGTAAAATCGAATGAAACATGAACGATAAAATTGCCAAATTATATTCATTAATCGAAAAACGTTACAAGTATGGCAAAATACAAGTAAAACTAGAAACCTGAAAAGGAAAAATGGCTCTGTATCCGTCATATTTAGCTTGCATGGGTGCTAATCGACCCACCAGCGCCACCATCTGGCCCTCAAGTCGAGCCTTCTTTTGACGAGCAACCAGGTCTTCAAGGGAGGCTGCAAGAATCGCGACAATTGACTGAACAAGACCTTCAGGATCTTGCTGATCCAAAGAGGCCTGGAGAAAATCGAATTTCTCCCTCCACTCATCTATTTGGTGTTCTTGAAAGAACACCATTACTGAAAGTTCCCGGAACTCTTCAAACAGAGGCTTGGCCTCCAAGAGAAGCCCCTGGAACTCCTGAAGAGGAATTCTAACGCGCGCAACGATTGGCCTATGAAGCAGTTGATCAATGAGCCCTAAAAGCTCATCAAGGCCAGCAGAGGAGTCATACAAGTTCTGGAAAAGGTTCTCTTGGAAAGCCAAGTCCTTGATACGACGAAGAATTAGTCTGCTATCCATGGTGAAGAATGAAAGGTTCTTGGATCGCAGAAAGAAGGGAAGAATGGAAAGAAAAGAGTTGCTGTTGAAAGACGAGTAGAAAACTGCTTCATTTATAGTAGGGAAGTAACAAACAGACGTATTAATGCAAGCATGCAGTTACCAAAGCGTCAGCCAAACCTGGCAAGCCACGTCAACCACTACCACAAGTGAAGGAAGTTCTTGAGTCGTTGAACAGAAACGTGATAAAAGCGTTATAAATTATCGTGGTTTTCCAAGAAACTTGGAAGCTGAAAGGTTAGATTAAGCACCAAGTTAAATGGTGAGGCTTAGCAATTCAATGCAAGGAGTAATGTAGCGAAAGCTGATTCAACGATAAAATGCAAATCGAGAAATAAAGCATGTCGAGCATTGCCAATACAAAGTCATTCATTAATTAGAAATCGAATAGAGTTACAGGACAGGAATGATAAAGTTGGCAACAAAGGCCATAATAGATCCATGGCCATTACAATAAAGCAACAATTATGAAGCCTAAATTCTCGACTTGAAGGCTTCAAGCTGAACCCCAGCAGCAGCAATCCTACAATCCAAGCTTTGCTTCATACGCTGTTCTGCTGCTACTTCTTTAGAAAGTTGAGATGTCGAGAGCATCACGCCCGTGCACTCAGCAGCCAGCGCATTCAGTCGAGAATTCACAGCTGGGCCTTCATCAATCAACATAGCCTTTTGCTTCTCGAGTCTGGCTACCTCCCTGTGAAGCTCATCCAGTCGAGCATCAACACTCGACAACTCAGCTGCAATGAGAGTCCTCCTAGCAGTCAGCTTGAGAGCCTCTTCTTTTGCGGGCAATAGGCCATTGGTATTGGAAACCACTTGTGCCTTTTTAGTTTCAATAGATTGCTCCACTGCAATGGCTTTGTCAAGCGTGGCCACAACATCGACCACGAGAGTTTGCAATTCGACGAGAGCATCTGCCTGAATTTGATCAAGTTGTTGGCTTAAGAGGAAGGCAAGCAGTTCTTTCACTTCTTGGCCTAATTGAGGAGTGACTCGGACACTGCCAATGAAGCCAGTATCGAAAACCAGCCCTTTTAACTTAACAAGAGCCGCTTCAATCCGGCTATCATCGGGCACTCCACCAGACTGAGCAGTCTCAGCAATTTCAGCTTGGCGCGGCGGAGACTCGAGATCCAAAGTACCATCAAAGAAGCTCTGGAAGATAGAAAGAGGATCATCGACCAAAAGAGCACTGAGCCTTTCACTAGAAGTATGAGAAGAAGCAGCCGTCTTAGAAGAAGCTGAACCTCCCTTAGCATGAGGTGAGATCAAAGCGGCTCTAGCATCTTGTTGAAATCGCTGAGGAGAAAGTCGAGGCTGTTGAGGGGAAGTTTGAAGCTGTCGAGGAGAAGGTTCGGAATGAGCAGAGGCCAGAACATCAGCCTTGGGTGGGGGCATTACGCCAATCACTTGGTCAGGCTGAATGATTGGATCCTCACCACCCTGCACTTCATCATGCGGCATGCTTTCTTCACGAGCAGGGGAAGGCAGGTTCTGCATATCCTGTGGAGGAAAATTAGAAAGGTTATCTCGACATTCTTTGGTATAATAGGGTTCACAACCAGGATGTTGCCAAGCAATTGGTTTCGAGTTAAAATAGAATGTCAGTTTGTCCCACACAGGGTCTGACTCAGTAGAGTCTAAACTCGAGCTAGAGGACTCTAAACCGCTCGAAGAACTAGATAGGGCAATTGGTAGAGGTTTAGAAGAAAACCACGTGGCCCGAGGTACAGCCATTTTAGACATGCCAACCCTCTGAAGAATCAAAGTAAAAATGATTGAGAAAGAGGAAAAGGAAGCAAATTGAAACAAGATGTGAGCTAATGGTTCACCTTAGGGCCAGATGCTCTGAGGGGACTGGAACTGGTTGAACTCTTAGAATGGTGGGAAGAGGAGCTGCCAGATTTGCGACTAGACCTTTTCCCGGAGGTCTTCTTGGCTTGAGCCATCTCGACAGGAATTGGTGTAGTACCTTGAAGTAGAGGATTAGAAGCCTGCTCATCAACACCTTGTTCAACACCTTGCTGCACTTCCTCACGTTGACTGGCTGATTTAGCCGGGGAGGGATTTCCCACAGAAGATTCACCAGCGCCTTTAGCCCTCTTTTGGCTCGCAGAAGTAGTTGGGGTGGCTCCCCGTTTTCGACTCTGAAACAAAAGCAAATGATCACAAAGATATACACGTCGAGTAAAAGTCAGAGTTTTACAAGGTTCAGTATTACCTTAGGAATCTTGAGCTTATCAGCCAAGGCAACATCATCATCATCATCATCCTCCACTTCGACAATCGCAGAGGCCACCCGAGGAGAAGCCTGAGGGGTCGGTCGAGGAATTGGTTCAGCTACAAAAAGAAAACAAAGGAGGATTAAGCCATAAATATCGCAAAGATGCCAGGTCGAAATGATTACCTTGACCAATAAGCGATTTTATCGATATGTGGTTGAAGATTTCAACCGGCACATGGAGAGGATAATTCCATAGGTAACGCTTGGTCCAGGTCACCCGCTTCCGAGGGGGCAGTGCACTGTGGTAAAAGTTTTTGATACTTACATGATCAACCCACTTAGGAAGCACTACCGGAAAAGCCAAAGCATACTTACAAGTAGGCAGTGGTGGGAACCTAAAGCCAGTTTTTCGAATAATAAAAGAAAGACCGTCCTCATCAGAAGGAAGGCTCAATCGGGTTTTCTTGGCTTTAGCTTCCCACATTCGCCTGAGAACTTGAGCTGCTTTGGCAACCGTTTCCTGAAGTCGAGGACCCGGAAAGTACACTACACCGAAGAATTGTTGAAAAGCGTTGATCTCAGATGTATGCATACCTTTGGTTTTCTTTGGGGCCTGCCTCTGCAAAAGAAAAACGTTTGTTATGCGCTGGAAGCAATCCTCAATTGGCGTCGAAATATCATGCCAATAAGCAGACCACCACGCCTTAAACGCCTGGGTGACGTAAAAGGATGGAGTGAAACTGAAAGGACTAAGACCAAGTAGCTCCTCATTGTTATAGTAACCAATGGTAGTGTCGAAAACACTACGTTTGGTGATGGTACCAGGATAGAGGATGAGGGATTTGTCGAACAAGGTATTGGGCAAATCTTGACTCAGCCCAAACTGTCGAGACACAAGCTGAGGATTGTAACCGCAAAGAGTAAAATCATTACTGGCGAAGTTGATGGTTAACACCCTGGGAGACAATATAGTCTGCCAAAGCTCGACTTGGTGTTGAGAAAGGTTCTCCGAACCGGGAAGATTAGGATATGAATTCCTTAGCCACCGAGGGCCGTAAGAGGGTTTGTGATACGGTGCAAAGCTCGAGCGGAAACGTTTCAGCTCGAAAAACATGGTGAAATACTTCTTAAAGTCAAACTCGAACGTGGAGGCATCATAAGGAGGGGTGAGAGCTTCAAGCCTGAAAGCGTCAATCCTTGTGTTAGACACCACAGGAGGAGAGTTCTTGGCTGGAAGAGATGGTTCGAAAACCGCATTCATCCAAAGCTGAAGAAGCCAGAAAGGACCAGCTGCATTCAAAGACGCCACCTTAGGATCTCGAATATCGGCGATTGCTTCATTGATCATTTGGTAGAGATTACCGAGCACGAGCCTAGCCATGGCGATAATTCGACCCTCGTGCAACAGATTGGCTAAAGGAAGGAGTTTAGCCGGAACCCTCAAAGATTTGGTGCAGAACACATAGGCAGAAAGCCAATACAGTAGAAACGCGACATGCTCAGCATCAGAGACTTCACCATTCTCGACATAATGATCTTTAATAAACTTACTGAAAGCAATGTTATCTGTCGGAATGGCGATAGGATCAGTGGGAGCAGCAGAAGAATGATAATCGTCACCCACCACCCAAAGGCCAGTGATGGCAGCAACATCGAGAAGAGTAGGAGAAAGCATCCCAAAGGGGACATGAAAGCTATTGGTGGACCGCTCCCAAAAGAAAAGAGAACTCAGAAGCATGGCAGGGTTGTAAGTAATCGGCGACCTCGACAACTGAATGAGGTCGAAAATGCCAGTCACTTTCCAATGCCCAGACTTACTGGCCTCCACCCTGTTGAGCCATCTCAGATAGGCTCCTTCACCAGCAGATGGGTTAGGAGGCGCAGACCTGAAAGCCCTTTTGGGATCTTTCAGAAAAGGGAAGCGGTAAGAAGGTTGGAATGCAAGAATGAGCTCATCCCCACGAATGCTGGGGTGAAAATGCTCGTAGTCCTCAGGGAGACTGTTAGGCCTGCCCTTCTTCGCCTTCTTCAAAGGGCCCAAAATGGCACGTAAATTGCCATTCACAGAAATAGGAATAAATACTTGGGATTTCCAGATAGCCCGTTTCTCCACGTCATACGGCGGATCTGGAATGGGAGTGCGCTTGGCTTCATTCATCTCACAAGCAGCAGCCAAAGGGATGACATTGTCAGAACCAGAACCAGAAGCCATGGAAATGTTCAGAGAATACACCGGGAAAACAGAAACCAAACGATGGAAGGCGGTCACAAGCAAAATCAGGCAAAAGTTTGAGTGTTCGAAAGCTTGAAGATTTGAAAGCGTGAGTGATTGAAAGAACGGTAAAGCTTGAAGAAGGCCAACAATGGCGTATTTATAGGCAAGCGAATAGTCGGACGTGAAGCTGCATTACAGAGTGATGCATAAAATTTTTGAAATCCAACGGTTATTTTATTATATAACCGCAAACCCTAATGAAAAGGCTAGGAAAAGGCCATGATTACTCTAAAGTAGAGACGGCACACGGCAGACGAGGTCAGACGTCAAAGCCTCTGATTGGAGCAAAAGTCAAACGATGGGATCTCTGATGGGACTTGAAATCAGAAAAGGAAAAGTCGCGAACAGCCGTCAAGCTCCGTCGAAATGCACGGGCGAAAAATGCTTGATCTCTCCAAGGACTGGTAGTCGAGAATCAACATTTTTAGGGGGCATCTGTTGGCCCAATATTTTGGCCCAAGAAAGAAAAACGCATTCAGCCCAAAACTCTCGAGGAAGTCGAATTCTGACTAAAGAAAGGAAGAGGAAGTTGCACCAAGTTAATGGGGCGGCAAAACTCGACAACAACAATTACTGCTAAACACAGGCACATGTAACACGTGCCACATTGACCAAGTCAAATTCCCCCCACGATGGTCGAAAACATGGCCAGGAAACGGTTGGAGCAGTTGAAGCACACGATCTCCACCACCATGCGCAGAACTTCCGGAGCAAGCATCAGATCGTGGGAGAAACCAGACCCACTAACCTATCCACTGAGAAAAAAAAAAACCGTCAAGGACACGCAGAGCACGAAACTCTATAAATAGGAGAATCCAATTCAGAAAGGGGGTTGGCAACTGAAAGTCTGAAAAATTCACCAGAAAGCTCTGATGTCCGCATCAATGAGACTCAAGGAGCAAAACGTGATGATGAAGGAGTACGTTGCAGAACCAACACTTTAGTTTCCCTGCATTTCAGCTTGTTGATTTCCAGTTCTTTTGTGCAGTTTGTTTGTCGAAATCTGCAGTTCATGTAGTTTTCATGTTATTTTAGTTTGTTTGACTGTTTTGTAATCGACTCGTATTCAATAAATTCCAGTTTCATCTGAGCTGCTTGTTATTGTCGAAATCACATTCATGTACACACAACACTTTGGCAAAGCGTTTTCTCAAAAGGACCCTGAAATCTAAACTTCCTTTAGTCGAACTAAGAGGATATTTGTTTACCAAAAATTCGTGTAAACAAGTCCTTACCGTACAGGAATTGTTTGCTAGTCTGAAAAGGTAATGTTTGATGAGAATTTTGAATGGGAGCCTGATTAGGTAAATAGTTATCTAATGTTTATGTTTATTTATAAGTTTGTTTGAAGTATTTATTTATAAGCCAATTAGACAAGGTTATAAAAAGAAGTTTATTTATAAGAGCTATAGGTAGGTTTATATTGCAAAATAAGTTTTAAGTAAGCTATTCCAAACAAACAAACATTTTAGATGGACTGAAGTTAGCATGAAGAGCTTATGTACTCTAAGCTTTACCATCTAAGGTCTGGGAATGTAATTGTGTATCATTTGGGTGTGTTGGACACATTTCGAAGTAGTGTTATTAAGTTCGGACTGATCATTGACTCGGTCGATATACTAGGCTAATGTGCCAATGGGTCAGCGGTATTTTCCTAGATTGCAGGATTGAAATCATGCACCTAAGGCTTTATCAAATATCATTTGCTTCACGTTGGAGGTTTTTTCGGGTAAGCAGCTATATTTAGGGGTTAAAAATGGGACTTTACAAATGGGCCTAAGGCCCTCAGATAGCCCATATCTTGATGTAAACAACCGTATAAAAGGAGGGGCAAAACTTTTGCCACCATCCACTTTTTTATCCCCACCAGCTCCTTCCTTTGAAAATTCTAACTCAGTCCAAAAAGAAAATTCTAACGATACACAACACTTTTTTCATGAGACGTAAGTTTTAAAAGATTCTGAAATTAATTTTTGGAATGCATATTCTGGAAACTAGTTTTGGATTACTGTTCCTCCTTTTTTACTTAAATGGATTGCTGTTTTAGGTTGTACATAAGAGGGTTTTGCATGGTTGATGATTACCTTGATCTTTATAAACTTGAATTGATGATCTTTTTAATATACACAATATTTTGGAAGATCTAAACAGATACAATGGAATGGAAAACATGCGATTATCAAATCAAGAGGAATCATAAAAAGAAAACTCCACAGTTTGATTTCTCTTTCTATTGAAATTAGTAATTTAGTATACAACTTCAACACAAACAGATCTAGCTAGAACAAAATGAGATAGTATTATATATATATATCCTCTGTACAATCAAAATAGCATGAGTTTTTCTTTTCTTCCTCTTTCTATTCCTATTTCTTCTTTTTCCTTTTCCAAAGACTACAATTATGGAAGGAGGCGTCAAAGCCAAACAAACAAACAGAGGAAAAGGAAGGCGTCCATCTGTTTTCCTGATATCACAGAGACCAGGTTCTTGCATGCTTGCACAACCAAAGGGAATTGAAGACTTCACTTTGTGTTTCACTTCATGCTTTTTCTTTTGTTGGTCACAAACAGGACAATCCTTTGGCTTCTGATCCTTTCACTATTCTCAGCCTCTTACAGGAAGACATGAACATGCTGCAATTAGCACAAACAGAAAACAATTCTATAAGTTTGAGAATCAGTGTGCAAAATCTAAGTGATGGACCTGATAAAAAAATTGTAACAAATAGAAATAGAGCTGATCATAAGGGGAAGAAGTAGAACTTACTTCCATGGAACATCTCCAACCAGCATCCAATCACCATCCTTGTCCTCATAAGTAGGAGCATGTTCAGATCCATTGTATCCTTCCCTTTCTGAATATTCACCTGTAACAAAATCAATCATAAGTCATTATTCACTAGCTCAAGTTTCCCAGATCAACTTATTTTTTTCAGAATCAATTCTCGAACACAGAAGTTTCTCCAAATCCGACTTTAGAATCAATTGTAGAACGATTACAAAATTACAAAAGAAGAAAAATTGATGGTGGTTTGTTATTGGTTCTTACCAAATGTGCACTTGAACATGTTCTCTAAGGCCTTGAGGAGTTCTGGATAGTTGTTGTAAACCTTGAGATCTATCTTCCTCAAGTAAGGCGCACCAGCCATGCTCACTTTCACATACATTCCAGCTCCATCACCCTGTTCTGTCTTCTTCTGTTGTAGACTGTTCTTCCTATAAGATCGAATTGGTGGCCACCCCACAACTTGCACCCTGCAATCCAATAATTTTGACCCATTAGGCTCAAGCCCCCTTCAATTATATCACTTAAATTGATCAAATATAGATGTTATTTGCATATGCATCATATCACTTACTTTGCAGGTTGGACACTATCTGAGTCATGTTCATTTGTGGTTGAGGAATCAGAAGAAACATTATTAGATGTAGTAACATTGCTCTTGCACTTGGAATCTTCCAATTCCATTGAAGATCTCTTGCATGAACGTTTCTCCAGTTCATCACAGCCAGGTAATCCCAACCTTAACTCTGTGTCCTTCAGATTCAGCTCAGTTTCATAGCTCCCCATTTTCTTGATGTGTAATTCTTGTAACAATATCTATGAATTCACCTTCAATTTCTAAACCAAACACTAGCTGCTGAATTCTGATTCTTGAGTATTAGAGATTGATTGTAGATATGAATGAGAAAAAATTTTGTGAACTTGTGGTTTGGTTGTGATGACTTAGTAGGTAGGTTATCAATCTTTATAGCAACATTAGTTAGGAGCAATAAATGTTGTAGCTGCATTATTATGATTCTGTTGGTGCATGAATTTCCACACACCAAGGGGGGACGATAAACCGACCGTGCCATTCAAAACGCGGTTGCTCACCCTCCAATCAGACATCGACAACGTAGCATTTTCCGGTGTGGGGCCTACCGCACACGGTGTGAGAATAGCGACAGATGTGAGTGTGACTGTCTGTCACATTAAAAACACGAAATAGCATGTTGTCCCGGTGGGAGGGGGACAAGGTGCCAACAAGAACAGCCAATGATGGTGAATAACGTGGACCACAAATGGACGGCTCAGATTGGGGGTTGCGGGTTTTTGAAGAGTGAATTCTAGAGCGTTGGATCATGAGTGGATTCGTGTGGGAACAAACACATGTGATGAATGTGTGGGTCCCGTTATGTGTCTTTTATTGGATGGGCATGACCATGTGGATGTTGGCCAATGGCTAGTGGGTACATTACATGTGGGATTTGCATGTGATTTGCTCATCTCCTTCTTCCTCTTCCTACCCTCCAACTCTTTTTATTTTTATTGATATTAGGTTCAACAGTAGTATTAGAGCCGATGATTAGTTTGACCATCATAATAACTTCTTGTGTTAGAGTCTTCTACATGATATGTACTTGGTGGCGTGTCCATTGGTGGAGAAACAACCCAATGAAGGTTCAAAAAGTTGGAGTATTATGCTTGAGATGAATTTACATTTGAAGAGAGATTATTGTGATATCAAGTATGAATATGAGTCACATTATAAGAATGAAGAGTGTTGAGTACTTTATAAGTGAGAGACTCATAAATCTAATCTCTTAAAATTTTAGGTGAAAGATGTGATGACGAATTGATGTGTAGATTGCTCTTTAATCTTTCTTTTTTTGGGTCAATTTTGCTCTTTAATCCAAATGTGGAGATTCTCTCTTCTCAACAATGTGGTGACCAGACGACGTGTCCTGTTGGTAGAGAGTAAGTCCAATGACAGAGCAACGCTTATGTGTCTTAAAACTCACGCTAAAATATACACTATTTTGTAGCAGTCAGCATGCGTTCCTAAACCGTCGTAAAACTTAAAAAAAGATGTTGTTAAAACACCCAAAATAAATACACAATTTTGTGGTAGTCTCCAAAACCACCACTTTTATTTACATAGTATGTAGATTATGACCGTAAAAATGTCATATATCACATATATATAATTCATCAAAAATCCAGTGGAGTTCGTTTACTATGAAAAATAATGCATAATTTGGAAAACTTAGAGGGCAAATCATGTGCAAATTGGAAAACATTGGGCGCAAGCAACATAATGTGATTTTGACCTTCTTAGAGGACACAATACACAAAAGTTACTTAAGAGAAACCGATTAGCGCATAAGCTCCAACAAATGTAGGAATTTTTTTTTTTGAAAATGGATAAATATATTAAAAAAATTAAGGAGTCAAAGAGGCTAGTACATCAGCATGAATTAAATAGTCTATAGTAACATATGTTTTATAAAGATTCAAATTAACCTGTGAGTTTAGTTTATAAGCTAACAACCTCATCAGTTATATTAATTTATGTTGATGATATGTTTAGAACCACAAGTTGTTTATAAAGGTATTTACAGATTGTCCGCTAATATATATAATTATCACATCAACAATGAAAATGGAACAGACAACATTTCTACATTTCTGAGGAAAAGTGCTCATGTGTTGCTAATCTGAGTTAGGTATTTAAGTTATAAAGAATATAAGGATTGGCCAACGGGGCACACCAAACTCCAAAGTGTCACGCTAAGAGAGGAACCATTTCTTATAATAAAGCCAGTGGGAATCATTTTCTTCACCCAACTCACTTCCACTTTGGATACAAAAAGAGGCATCTACTTCCCATCAAATTAACTAATTGATTAAGTTGAACATGTATTGGTTTTGTCAGGTATATATACATAGTTATGTCTCTCATCCAAAATTAGATTCTTAATTAATTTCCTTGTACCTTGTAGCTAGCTAGCTAGCTTGTACGTTAAACACTCGTAAAGTGCAACTGCCAAACAAAAGCGATTCCTCACAAATACACAGATGTCCATATAATCAAAAGTTTCGTGTAGGAATTAACTCCAAAACTAAATTTAGAAAATTTTGTTTGTTTCCTACCCCTTTTTTAAGAGAAAACACATGCATATGAATAGAAAATGACATAATATATGGTTTAGAATCTTATGCATAACAAAAGGTAGAGAATCTATAAAGAAGGTGATTAAAGTAAAGGCTTTGTCTAATGTACACCCCTAGTATACTAGCACACCGTTTGTTTCTAATAAATATATGATTTGTAATCATGTGAAAAAAAATTAAAATAGAGTTCC
Organism: Lotus japonicus; assembly: GCF_012489685.1. NCBI lineage: Eukaryota > Viridiplantae > Streptophyta > Magnoliopsida > Fabales > Fabaceae > Lotus > Lotus japonicus. Next base: position 128,203,933 of record NC_080041.1, on the reverse strand, counting down.
AAAATAGTTTTTTAAAAATTAGTTTTTAAAGAGTAAAAAAATTCTATTATAGCAACTAATTCGCAATAATTTCATAGCGGTGTGTATACATTTACCACCCAAACATGTGGAGGACACGAGAGAACTCATAAGTAATGTAATGTTTGGAAGCATATAGTAGCTACTAGAGTAGAGTAATAATTCATTTAAATTCTACTTTTTTTCCATCTTATTTTCACATATTTTTTTATATTTTTATCACATCACATATTATATAACTGATTTTTCTCTTTTCTCTAAGGTGGAAGTGGTAAAGAATGGTGAACACAACAATATTCGTAGCTATCTAACATGCTTATCTTATCAAAGCACACACACGAGCGATGTGTTTAATTCTGATGGGGATATTAATGATGTGGGCCTTGAGCCACACGTGGGAAGCTTTTTAGGAGTTAAGGGGTAGAGAATAAAGGCCCAATAAACTTAATTAATTTTGTTGGGTCCACTCCCACAACCTGATTGCTTCCTTGTTCCCCATTGATTCTCAAGTATTCCATGTGATTATTGTTTTGGGCCATACACTTGCCAAGAAGTGATATCAATGCGTCTTCTTTCTTTGAAGATATCCTGAACAGAGAGGGCGGTGGCAGCATCATAGACAATTAAGCAAAGATGTGATGCAAGTCCAGCTTTGATTGGAGGAGATGTTTCGTTTTTATTCAATAACTTGGGTTTCACAAATAAAAGTGCAATTGTAAAATAGGTGTGAATTGAATCTTATTAGTCCGATTTTTATTTTTTTTTAGTTTTTAGTCTCTCACCCGAACCCGCAACACTACCCGCGGGTAGTTGACCCGTATCCGTACCCGTTAAGCGTCAAACGGGTACCCGTTTACGGGCCTTAAACAGGTTTGGATACCCGCGGGTACCCGTTAAGCGCCAAACGGGTACCCGTTTACAATTTTTGATTATTTTACTAAAGCCTCAAAACCCCCTGCATCTTTAAACTGAATGGATGTCTCCATAGTAAGCATGTTTGAGTTTAAGCTTGGCTATTTGCAAAAACTATTAGATGGTATATAATCTTCTCGATTTTAATCTGTGTTTTTAGTTAATGTTGGCTGTCATAGTCAATTACTTGTAACTTTTTTCTGTTACTTCATCATTCTTCCTTAGCCTGACCTAACCCGCTATTCAAGTCTCAATGAAAGCAATAGTAGCAAGCTAAGGAATTAAACAAAAATTCGTATTTTAAAAATTCTTTTGAAAAGGATTTTAATGGAGAAATGCATTTGTTGCAAGTATTTTGAATGATTTAGCACAGAATGCACTGTTTGAGATTCAAAAAAAAAATGAAAATATCAGGATAATTTTTACAGGGTAAATTTAAACACAAAATGAAGACTTCCAAATTCCACGATATCACAAGTAATTTTAGAAATTCTTCATCAAGCTCTCGTCTCACAAAATCCTTCATAACACAGATTTGATAGCAGCACTCAAAACTACTATTTTAGTAAAATAATTATAGAATATTGACTTTGAATGATAAATTGTAAAGAAAACATGCCAGGCTAATTGCATTCAACAAGAAAAATAGTCTCAAATGCCAAATAATTGTCTTACTACTCACTGAAAAGCACAACTAGTAGGCTAAAAGAAAAATAGTCTCAAATACCAAAATGGTAGCAGCAATTTAAAAACATGTCTACAATACCAAAATGGTAGCAGCAATTTAAAAACATGTCTACAATACCAAGAATCCACAAACTGATAACAACTACCCAAAAAACCGCTCTGGTACATTAAGATTTCCATTAAACAATGTAATCCAGAGGAAATAAATTTCAGTTGTGCCCAAAATAGGTCAATAGCTCCGGATAAAATTCTGCAGTAAGAAAATCAACCGCTACCAGACAGCGCCTGCAAAAAAGTTAATGTGCATCAAGACTCAAGTGAAAATCAAGGGTTTGCACTCATTTTTGAACTAGCAAATCATGCAGGAAATGTATACAAATTAGGCACTCTTACCTTCATCATCCCTCATTCCACTAAAATTGATCAATCTTCATTAACTTTCACCACATGGCTCCTACAAAAGTATAAATTAAAATCCAACCAAGCAATATTATTATGAAATTCAAAGAGAAAGTATGAAGATAAGACTAACAATGTCAACATCCATATCTTCCAATATTGTGGTGGAATACTCCATCATTTTACTCATATCCATTGATGGCGAAGAACCTAAAAGTGGAAAACAAATAGTTTATTAAAAAGGGGTTGCAATAATAAATCAATTTTATTAACTTAAAGTAATACACTTAAATACCTTTCAAATTACTCCATAGCCAGTTTTGGTAACAAATCATTGCTTCCAAAGTATCTGGCCGCAATCTACTGCGATGTGGAGTGAGAAATCTACCACTAGTGCTAAACGTAGACTCCGAAGCAACAGTGGAGATAGGAATTGCTAGGAAATCTCTTGCTGCCATTTGCAAACTTGGGTATTTTAAGCCATTTTGCTTCCACCAACCCAATATATCAAAAGGTTCTTCAAAAGGCAAAACCGCTTCTTCTAAATACATATCTAATTCTGACTTACGCTTTCCTTTGGCCCTCCCCTTTTCCGCAACTTGATGACTTTTATATATTGATTCGCATAGCAGTTATCAAGGGTTAAAGTTGATAACTTACCATCCAAACTCCAATCCTTCAAGCACCGAATCAAGACATCCCCAAGAGTTCTTCCACTATGAGGAGCACGCACATGAATGAACCTAATATCAATAAAAATCATTAACAACACATACAAGATAACAAGTCTTTGCAAAAAGATGACAAATTTTAGGCATTACCTCACTAGACGACTTTGAAGAACCCAAGAGTCATCAATGAAGTGAGCAGTCACAGCCATGTAGCCTTGGTTTTGATTGGTAGACGTCCACATGTCACTTGTTATTGCAATTCGGCTTTGATTCTCTTGCATCAACTTCATAGTCTTCCTCTTCTCTTCATTAAATTGCTTGATGATATCTTTCTTGATGGTGTTGCGTGAAACATTTTTGAAAAGGGGTTGCAATACCGAGCAAAACTCTTTGAAGAAGTGCTGGTCAACCACAGCTAATGGATATTCGTGGGCGACGATCATTCTAGCAAGAGCTTGTCTTGCTTTTTCAGGGTTAAGCACATAAGAACCATCCTCACTCTTCTTTTGCTCGGTTTTGAAATGTTTTTGCTCTACACACTTTTTTTGATATTCCTTGCACCTGTTCAAGTGATTGCGCAAATGTGTTGTACCTTGCTTTGGATCACCTAACAAACTTTTTCCACAATGTACACAAATTGCTCTCTGCTTGCCATCAATTATTTTATGCTCAAAATGGCCCCAGACTTCAGATCTTGTCTTCCTTTTATCACCCACCTCTTCAATTGTAACTTCTTCTTCCAAAACAGTTTCAGGGACTGCACCAAAATCTGAACCAGTCATAGTATATGGCGAATCTTCTTCTCCTTCTTGGCCATCACCCAATGGAATAGTCGAACTGAATGATAGTTCCGTAGACATTCTACAAAAAAAAATAAAAAAACAGAATTCAGATGAATGAATGCGTAACATTAATCAAAATCTGATCAAAGCCAAAAGGAAAACATGTGACAGAACCTATTTTTGTTCCCAAAGAAACAACTCATAATTTTCTCTAGTAATATAAGTATCTACACAAGATGATCCAATCCACTCAACCAGGTGAAGTGGTGAACACAGCAAATGAAGTAGCCAAACCAAATACACTAAAATGAATGTGCCACTTAGCTAGAAAAAAGTAACAGAATCAAATAAATGAAGAAGTAGAGAAAAGTAAGATATTTCCATGAAAATTATCAAAAGAAACTAAGCAATCACAATTCAAAACATTGAGATCAAAGAGACCAAAACAGATAAAAGATCCAACATTGATTTTTAAGTGGTCAAGCAGCACAGATGCATAGATACCACAAAGAGAACACTTGCAAAAGCTAGAGCTGGCATTTTTAAGAGGCACTAATTCAAAGCTGGAAGGTTGCGGCATTGCTCAGTTTTGATCAGATCCTAGCATGTCATACTTGGATATTGAGGATTGAGCATTCTACATCAAAGCATTCATAGTGGTAACATAAGAAATAAATAACCACAAAGCCAATTTTCCATGTGAGCCATACACGAATCCAACACTTAAATCATATGAATAATAACCACAGCCCACTTCCCTATATAACATAAGTTCAAATTCTCGGAACAAACAACATCCATTCACCATTGTCAAAGGGAAAACGTACCTGGCATGCCTCAAGCGTATCCTGACAGTTCTGAAGACTGCAGAAAACAAAACCAAGCAAAAAATCCAGTCTCAAATCAAACAGTTCACAACAGTCTTAAGAGAGCTAAACTTCATAGAGGATTGATTGCAGAGATGCACATTTATGGTGACAGCAAAGTAAAATTTTTAGGCATTGGAATGGGGGGTTTTCACCTTAAATATCAGACCAGGTTAAAAAATCGATTTTGAAGCAAACCCAGATGATCTCTAAACCCCCATCAGACCAGGTTTTCCTTCATTTCACCAGAGAATCAAAATTAGATTTTTCTTGTTCTCCACACACACCCAAACAGTGATTACACAAGCTCTTCCTAACATCATATCAGATAAAAAGAAAAGGATCAACAAACTTACATGGGCTGACGGTGGCGGAGTACCAGTCGCCGGAGATGGGCTGACGGTGGCGGGAGGAGATGGTGGTGTGCGGCGCTGACGGTGGCTGAAGGAGAGGGAAAGAGTGAATGGAGAAGAATGAAACCCTAAAATTTTAATTTGGGCTTAAGTAAATAGTAAGGGCATTTATGTAATTTTACTATAACGGGTACCCATGGGTAGGGTACGCGGATATCCGCCCCGCCCCGTTTTCAAACGGATATTTAAAATATCCGTTTTTCAAACCCGTGGGTACCCGAACCCGCGGGTTATTATTCCTGTGACGGATTTTTATCCGCGGGTACCCGCGGGTTCGGGTTTTTTTTTGCCCCATTGCCATCCCTACTCTCACATGATTGAAATATGGAGGTTAGTCTATGTTGTTCTTTTAGTGGCGATCTTTGTGTTTTAGCCGTTGTTATTAACCGCTATAAAATATTTATCTTGATTCTGGTGACCGTTTAGACAGCCATAAAACAGAGGGATTAATGTAGATGACTAAAAGCTATGAAATTATGTCATAGGATCAAATCCAATTTACCCCTATTTTACAAGGATTAAAAACATATTTGACCCAAGTTTTATTGAGGTAGCTCAAACTTGAGCTCATATGTAAACAACCATGGTGTTGCTGATGGTTAGGGGAGTGGATTGGAGGAGTGTGTGGACTGTGTTATGTGAGTCCAAAAACCTTAAATGTAATTAAACCTCAAATACCAATACTTATTGTTAGAATATAATATAAAACTATTCATGTGATTCTTACCTAACAACTTAAATTTTTGGGATAAGTGGTTATTTGATATGGTATTAGAGTCTCTATGATCGAGGGGTCTAGAATTCGTCAATCCTTACTCCCATCACTTTTTAATTAAAAAGTAAAATTTAATTAATTAAGTACATGGTATGTGAGCCTGTGCATTTATCCACGTTTTAAGCCCAAATAACTCTCGCGTAAGAGAACATGTTAGAATATAATATAAAACCATTCATGTGGTTTTTAGCCAACATAAGAGCTTTTAAATAAGTGGTTATTTGATACTTATAAACATTTGTTTTTTCTCCAACTGCCCCCAAGTCTCCATGCGGGGCCCCAGGTCCCCATGCGGGACTTAATATATTTCATCATAAAGGAAATTCCCTAGCTTGTTGCATGTATCTAAAAACTAAATAAACAAAATAATATGTAACATGAGAAATCAAAAGAGACCAACTATGAGATGAAGCCTTTGTTGATGAAAGAGAACAGGTGTCGTGGTGGATCTATATTTTTGTATGGCCAAATATGTGATTTATGCATGTGAAATAATGAGTCTGGCTAGCTAGCTAGTGCACAATTAATCAAATTCATGCACGCAGCGAATTAGTACACACTAGCAAGCTAGCTAGCTAGCAATTAAAAGTCTATGAACCAGTGACATGTGCAGAACTGACACAAACTGAGAGTGAAACATTTACAAAACAAAACCATGGAAATCTCAGATTCTCAGTACCGAGGGGTCGGGATTTCATTTCCGAGGGCGAGAATGGGGAACTTTTTCAGCATTGTGTGTACACTTTTGGTAAGCATGGAATCCACTCTGCACCTTGTCATTGAAGAAAGCACAATGTTGGATCTCATAACGCAAGATCCAAGAAAATGAAGTACTTTTAATGCGTAGATGATGAAGGTACATTTGGTGGCCAAGGTACCTTGCATTTGCACCACAAAATGTTTGTTTGTAGTAATTTCTCTAATTTAAATCAATTTTGAAATACTAAAGGCGCCCAAAGATGTTTTTTCTCAAAATTTATTTTTATTTTAGAATCAATTGGGGAAAGGAATTGGGGCGTACCTAGAGATAATGAATGTAAGAGCATCTCCAATACTAGTTCTTAATTATTAGTTCTTAGCACTATTCATGTGTGCCAGTATTGTCACATATGCTTAAGCAACTCTCAAACAATTTTGCTTCAACCATGAGTTTTTAGTTTTTAATTCTTACAACTATTCATTTGGTCTCACCAACCACATTATTTATACTTTTTATTTTCATAAAGTAATAAAACAAAACTCATAAAGTAATAAAGTAATTTGGACGAGAGAAAAATAATAATTTTTTATGCTAACAACTCAAAAAGTAAAACTCCTTATATAAGAAATGAGTTCTTAACTCAAAAATAAGAACTAAGAACCTTGCATTTGAGATGCTCTAAGGAAACTGATGAATAATCTTAACATGATTGATATCTTTAGGTCGAAAATGGGTTGTATAGGGTGACATGCATATTTAGCAAAAAGATATAGCTTTGTTGATGCTTTGACAAAGCAAAATTGTACTAGGAGGGATGTGTTACGAGCTTACCTTACAAAATCGTATTGTGTTTCATATAGTTTACCTACTTGATATGGGTTCACTTAAAATTTATCGCCCACATGAATTTTGTTCGTTAAAAAAAGAATGGGGTTGTCTAAATCACCCATGCTAAATTTTGGGTTAAATCACCCATTACCCAGTTGTTCCAATTATATTGTGACATGTGTCACTTTATTATCCACATCATTTTTAATATTTTATTTTTGTATTATATATTTTATTAATTAATTTAATTGCAGAATAACCCCTACTAATTTAGTTAATAGCTTAGTACTCCTTTTATTTTTAAAAATATATATAGATATCCCCAATCCCCTTTCGCGTTTCCCTTCCGTTTAAAAAAAAAACATAGGCCAAACACAAAGTATGTTCCCTTAACAGATAGGCTTGGTAACTCGTAAAGAAAATTAAATTAAAGACATAGGCTCCCTAGTTAACAGATACAGTGGAAAAGAACAGAGAAAATAAGAAGCAAAAAATGGGAAAATAGCAGCAGAAGAACGCAGCTCCATAACATGAGAAACAGGACAGAACCGTCGACCAATCCAGGGAGAGCAGCATCACACGAGCATCTGTTGCATAAATCCGTGGTAGAGGCGCTGGAAAAAGCTCCTTTCACTCTTGCATAACAAGCGTACAGCAAGGGCAGAACGTGAAAGGGCCAGGATTGGGGATACCTATATATATTTTTAAAAATAAAAGGAGTACTAAGGTATTAACTAAATTAGTAGGGGTTATTCTGCAATTAAATTAATTAATAAAATATATAATACAAAAATAAAATATTAAAACTGGTGTGGATAATAAAGTGACACATGTCACAATATAACTGGAACAACTAGGTAATGGGTGATTTAACCCAAAATTTAGCATGGGTGATTTAGACAACCCAAAAAGAATTAATTATAGAAAAATTTCAAATATAAAAATGATTTGTATACCACACTTTTGTGGCCAACACCAAATACCTACCGTTTATGGTGGTTGCGAGATTTATATAAAAATCCTTAATATAACCATAAATTACAAGTGTCTAGTTTTTTTTACCATCATAAAATTGTGTGGTACACAAATCAAAACTCTTCCAAATATAATCTTAATTTGAAATAGGGTTAAGCATCATATTAGTTTCTGTCTTTGTGTAGCTATCTGATCTAGGTCCCTCATCGGAAAAATTATTGTAAATGATCTTCATCTTTGAATTTTTTTTGGAGCGGATCCTCGCCGGAGTTCGTAGCTCCGGCAGGTGATGAAATGACACGCTGACTGTGTTAAGTCAGCTGACGTGGATTTTAAAATAAAAAATAAAAAGTAAATAACATATCAGATTTTTAAATTTTAATTTAATTAATAAAAATAAACCCAATTAATAAAGCTAACCCCTTAATCTGAAATTAAAATTAAAATACCAACCCCTAATATGAAATTAACTCCTAAATCAAAATAAACCCCAACATTAAAATCAACCCCCAAAATCCCAAATCAGATTCAACCATCGAGCTTCTTTTTCATCCTGTTCCAACTTCTTCTTCATCATCACATCTTCTTCGACTTCAGCTTCTTCTTTTTGTTCCAACTTCTTCAACTGGGCCATGCCCTCTTCTTCTTCTTTACGCCGCCAAGCTCTTGTTACGCCGGTGATTTCGGTGTTATCCAAGCTCTTGTTTCGCCGCCATCATCAACCGCTCTCCACATCAACTCACCTTCTTTCTTCGATTTCGATCTGAGCTCGCCTTCTCCTCATGGAGGTTGGGGTTTTCGTTTGGTGTGGATTTGGGCTTTTTGAGGTTGATGTTTCTGACAGTGCTGCTGCGGCCATGGGTGAGGTTGTGGGATCTGACAGTGCTGTTGTAGCCATGGGTGAGGTTGTGGGTTGGGGTTTGGGGTTTGCGGGTGAGGGTTTGAGGGTGAGATTGCAGGTGGGTGAGGGTGAGGTTGCAGGTGGGTGAGGGTGATGGAGGGAGAAATCGAGTTGAAGAAGAGGAATCTAAGAAGTTGTTCACTCGATGTGGGGTTCTGGGTTTGAAGATTGATGAAGCTGAGGACAATTCAAAAAGAATTGGGTTAATTTGGGGGAATTGTGATTAATTTGGGGGAGAAATTAACTTTGTTAATTAGATTAGGTTAGAAGTAGTAATAGGTTTTAAATAAGTTTTACATCATCATTCAATCACATTCCTCCATTTTGTCATCTCACAATTAATTTTGAATTTAATAATATTTAAAATAGAAAATGGAAGGTTGTGATTGAATGATGGTGTAAAACTTTTTACACCGTCGGTGCATAGAAATTAATCTCTTTTATTAATTATCTGATGTGTATTTATTTTTTATTTTCTTATTTTTTAATTCCACATCAGCTTCATTAATCCAGTCAGCGTGTCATTTAAGCACTCGCCGAAGCTTCGAACTCCGACGATGATCCGCTCCAAGAAAATTTCAAAGACAATGACTATTTACAATAATTTTTCCGTCGAGGGGCCTAGATCATACGACGACACAAAGACAGTGACTAATATGATGTTTAACCATTTGAAATATAACTTTTTTTTTCAGTGTCTAATATCTATTTAAAAATGAATAAATTACATAATATTTTAATTGATCACCATGTTATGTGCTAACCACCGCCCTGTAAATAAACTAGCATATCTGCCATCAATCATCATTGCAAAATTATTTGCTCGAGAACAAAAGGGAAGATCTTTTCAAAAAAAAAGGGAAGATAAATCATTAGTATACAATGATCACTGATAAAAAAAGAGTTTAATTATTACAATAATCATTGATCGCTGACCACGTAGCTAGCTAGTACGATGAAACTCTTCCTCTCCATTCCTGCAAATATACTATTATTTTTAATAAATATTTTTTATTACTTTGGAATATGTACTTTTTTCTAATTAATAAAAGTTTATTCATAATAGTAAAGGACCTTCTGAGATACAATCCATCTCAAGCATCCAACACCTCTCCTATATCACTTTTGAATATAAACATAACACCACCAAAAGATGAATTTTGAATACATCTATTTTTCAAACTAAGAAGTGATAATGTGAGGGAGACGTTTCAGAAAAGCAAAAACTATTTTATGCCCCAATTATAGGAAACGTTGTTCTTGATCACTATTGAGTCATGGGAGTGTAGTGTGAAAATTTAGAAAATGAAAAGGGTGGTGTTGAAGGGGAGAGTGCAAGTGAGTGGGGTGCCCTCTAGCGGCGCACATGGGATAGGGTTTGACACTTAAGGGTACATAAGCCCAACAAACTCACATGGCTTTTTGGTAGGACCTCACAATTATAACCAATGAATCATGAATATTACCACATGCTTTGGCCCCCACTACCCGATTAAGGGGGTTTGGGAAAAAGGAAAAACGAAATGAAATTAGCTCCAGCACCATTTCAAGTATCCATTTTGTATTGCTTTCAAACATTGATGTTCCCTTCTCTTCATGAACTTACACATGTTTGACTAGAGTTGCTATTTTCCAATTTTGAGTTTTCTACTCGGAAAGTAATGTTAATGTATCCAACTGAATGTCAATATTGGAGGTAAGAGTTCTCTTTCACGCTGACACCATTAGAATTTGAGATTGGACATTTCAATGTGGTGAACATATTTTTCAAATGCAAACCAAACATGAATATAGTCGTATAGTAGAGATGTTCACGTGTCAATTCAGGTCATGTTTGGTGTAGTCCACAAAAGCTTGGTGTTCATGACAGCAGATGAGGCATGTTCACGACGGTTGAGACAATCGGTACTCTTGAAATTGTGATGGAGGAAGCAATAGAGGAAGGTTCACGACAAAGGAAGGCTTGAATGAAAAAGCCGGCCAAGGAGGTTGTGACCGACTTTACTCTCCTCCTTGAATCTGTCATCTCTTCAACTTCTCATTCTCTCTCTCTAACACCGTCCTTCTCCTCCCTGAACCCTCACCAAGATCGATCCTCTCCACCTTAGATCGATCAACCAAGACTGCGTGCGAGAGAAGGACAGAGAGAGATCGAGGGTGGATGAGATCTGGATCGAGGTGGACATCCGTTTATGGGTGGGTTGTTCCAATTAATGGAGGCTTTCAATATGGTGTTGGCTTGTAGCTCTGGTGGTCGGAGCCACCGCAAATAGTCTTGGTATGGTGGAGAAAAAGAAGTGATGCTCAATGGAATGGTAGAAGGTAAATTGAAGAGGAGAGGATTGGATGCTCAATGGAACGGTAGAAGATAAATTGAAGAGTTTGACCCTTCCGGTCAATAAAAAGTTAAGTTTCAGCATGCTGCGGAGGGATGTAGAGAAAAGAGTGAAGTTGACATGGGAACTAAATTAAATTGTGAAACATTAGAGGGGAGTGATATATAGCCACATAGGATGTCAAGTGGCAATCCCATGTCAATTAACTTGCCACAACACCATTTTCATTAATTTTCATTAATATATGAAAACTCACATATGTGCCCGACTTTTGCACTCTCAGAGATTTATGAAATCATTTTCCTCATTCATTGACCAAATGGTGAGCAACATGGACCAATTTTGTGATTTAGTACCAATAGACTTGATTACAAAATGGAATTCACCTCAACTTGCGTGAATGAGGATCGCAGTCATCCCCAAATACAAGATTTTGATGTCTCAATCCTGGGGCTGGCTCGTACGTTACGTATGCCAACTATGAATAGATTGTCTCAAACACAATCTTGTGTACAATCTTCAATTTTCTTCTTTTCCCCCCTACTGTACTGTTGAACGATCGAGATGATATTTGGAGAATTTTTTGAACGTGGCCACCATGTCTGGAGAGCAATTCTGAGGAAACACCTCTAGCTCTAAAATGAAATATCTTAATTTCATGGACGCTTGTACACTGTAACAAACAAACAAATAGTTAAGCGTGCTTGACAAATAATTGTACATTTGAATCTACTTTTTTCCACCATTCGCGTATAGCACAAGGGCACATCCCAACAATAACTTTTTAGTTGGTCTAGAAAAAGCGCACTCGGTACTTTAATGTACTTTTTCTTCTAATCTTAAAATTAATGACATATTGACGGTGGTGATGTGGTTCAAGGTTTTGCAAAACTAGAGTGAGGTGCACACATACTGGGTTAGAGACACGATTTTGAGACCTCGGACTATATTGAGTTGGGACTGAACAATGGTTAATTAAGCAGATACCTAGATTCAGAAATAGTGCTGCAGATTGGCTTGCCCGTGAAGCTTCCCATGAGAGAGCTCGCTCCCCTCGATGTGTTTGGAGGATACCCTCTTCTAGGGTTATTGCTTAATGTGTCATGATGCAGTGGTGTAGTTTTTTTCTGTTAATATTCCTATGTTACCAAAAAAATGAATTGAAGTATGTCAGACTGTCGACAGAAGACCACATCAAATTAATAAATAATTGTATTAAGGCTTTTCAAAAATCTATTTAGTTAAAAATGTTGGATTTATGCCACCCAAAAAGTATTGTAAATCTAACATATATATCAGCCTATTTAAATAAGCATAAATTTAATTTATTTATATATTGGATTTTTGTTATAATATCTTATAATTACCTATTTATTGACTTATTTATATGTATTATACTCACCTCTTTAGAAATGGACTGATAAGCTATAAGCAATGTGCGACATCGATCATACAATAAGGACCCAAGGCCAAGCTCCCCCTCAGATATTTTTAGTTGGTATAATTATGATATTATCTATTAAAAAATTAGAAAATGGTTGATGCTCTATCAGCATAAACTTCTTTTACTCATGTACTCAATTAATTTTTATCATATAAGAATTTTTTTAATTAAAATTAAAAAATGTTACCATTTACTCCTATGTGGCATAATGTGATTGAATGTCTGTGTAAAAATTCTTTACACTGATAGTGCATATGCATTAATCTCTTAAAAATTGAAAAATAATTTATACTTACATGAGAAAATGTGTGTATTAGTGGAAATTTTTAAGGACATCCAATAATTTGTTATTATGTCAGAAAAAAAAAACTTTCAATTTAATTTAAATATAAAACTTGTAATGCTTCTGAAATATGATCTTATAACATAATATAGAATGATTGAATGCCAGAGTAAACAAACTTTACATTGGACAATGCATGAAAATTTATTATACCTAATTTTAAGTTTTAAAAGCCTAATTTAAATATTTGACAAGAAAAATGCCTGAAAAGATAAATTTTAAGTAAAATTATAATAGTTTATAAAAAAAATTATTGAACTTAAAATATCTCATCTTAAAATTTACTTGGGTCGGACACTTGCTGCAATTTTGCTATGATTGTAATATAGCTGGGGATTAGTCGCGGATATCAGGGATCAAACTGTAAATATTAAATACATTGATTTTCATAACAACCGCAGCAAATCCCTATCTATACCACTGCTAAACTAACTGTAGCTAACCAGTTTATGCAAAGAATTAAATTATAGTTCGTGTAGACCTTCATTTATAATCATTTAGTTTGTAGGCTATACACCAAACCTAGTTTATAATTAGCTTGCCTTTAATTTATGATTAATTAGTTTTGGGGTTTGATTTGTTTCTGAAACAGAGAACAAGAATCTGAATTGCATCAATCTTAATGTTTGACATGCGAACCACTACATTAAGTTGGACAATTACCGACCCATAGATGTGTAGATTTGTGGACATTGAAAGGCTACTCTTTTAGCCGGCCCAAATAGTTACTATAAAGTTGAATATCGGGACCGAGATGTTTCATGATCGAGCATTCGAGTGGGCGTCGTGTTAATTAGTTAGAATGGCCAAAGCGAAACTTTATCTCGCTCAACTGACACGACTAATTATCCAAAGGTTGTACATGTATAGACATCGTCCCAGAAGCTATACTTATGATAGCTTCACCAAGGCTAAGTGCGAGTTCATATAAAACTCTGTAAATACAAATTTAATTGTTTAATTACGTAAGCACAGCTCATTTGATCATTATTTCTCTTCTTAGTATTTGAGTTTCTCCATCTCTAATCTTGAGTTGACTTAAGCGTCAAGGTGCCAAAAGGTAACTCCAACAGGACATGTGAATACAAGGATAAGCATGTTGGCAGAAAAGCTTAATAAGGCAATCAATGCAAGTTTTCCTAGTAGTTGATTGCTTGTCAGCTTACAATGTGATTCTTGGACGACCATCTTTGATGATCTTGGAGCAGTGTTGTCTTGTTCGTCATTCCTTGATGAAGTTTACAAACAAAAATTTCAGTAATATCTATAAGAGGGAATCAAGAAATCGTGAGAAGTTGCTTGTTACAACACCAGCTTGAAGAGCATAAACGAAGGACGAGCGACAAAGAAAATAAAGCCAACTTTAAAGAGTTGTTTAGCCAACGAGGTTGTGTGGCTTTAATCGGATTGAATCCGAGAATAGATGCAGATGAAAAGGTAGAGATTCATTGCCCCCATCTTGAAGGCAAAAACTCGTTAACAGCTAAATTAGGAGCGACCAGATAGATAATAATAGCGAGTTTGGTGTCAGGTCATCTATATTTCAATGTGTATTGTGCCTTATAACCATTTGGAAGATACAATAAACATTTTGAAATGTCAGGGATTAAGTCGCACGTGACTCAAACTTTAGGGGCTAAATTTATTCTTCTTGGAAAAGTATAATGAAAAATGAAATAATAATTTTCATAAAACTAAAAAATTAATTAATTTTTACTCCATATATAATCACTATAATTACTATTGAGACTTTTGGTATGCTCTTTTGAATTGGAACTCTGTTTGCAAGTGTCGAGTAATGTGACAGTTTTTGTCAATTGAATTTGTCATTGTTTATGACTTTTATGGAGATCTCTCCATAGGAGTAGTCGTTTGACAATAGTAGTGTCCAAGGAAGATCACTTCCCAAATACAAGTGAAAAGTATGACAAGTGGTGTAAAAAGAAAATATAATAAAAATGTACTGGAAGCTAGATTAGTTAGTAGGTTCTAGTGGGGCAGTCTAAATGGGAGAGGAAGATTTTTTGGCTAAACTGAATGCATTGTCTAAATGGGGCGGTCTAAATGAGCTTGATCCGGCACAATCCTTTGCTATATGGATTTATGAAATTCTCCTCAAAGCTCCAACTGAAGTGGCTAACATTGTTTGTGTTATATACTATCATATATGGAGAGTTGGAAATTTCTTTTGCTTTGAGGGTAAGGCTTTAGATGTGTTTACCATTTCCTAGCCTGCTTCCAAGGAGTTGTGTGAGTACCCACAACTGCAATTGCATTCTGCTGGGATTTCACAGGTGGTGCACCAACTCCTGATCGAAGCATTATGACGTCCTTCACCGACATGCTTCCTTAAGCTAACGTCGATGCAACCAAAGCTTTATCTTGTTGGGTTTATGGTGCTTTGCATGGGATGAGGAAGTAGTGGCTTCTGCAATTTCAAGTGAATATTGTGTGGACTCAAGGGTGGATTTTTAAGAAAGGTTTGAAGCTGGCTGTTGTGAAAAGGTTTCTCTTGCCTCTGTGTGGAATCTGATTATCTTAGAGTGGTGCGATCGAACTATAAATGAAAATGACAAACATATTTCTTATTGATAAAATAAAATTGTTTGCATTGAATCATTTTTTATTTCTATTTCTTTTTACCATCCGTATACGGAGTGAACTAGATTAGCTCATGACATAATAGTATTGTTTCTCATCCTTTTGTCAATGGACGTTCTTTCTAATTTTCTCTCAATATGTGTTCATACATTTTGCATCCCCTAATGAAGTTCCACTTTTTAAAATTGGGTGTTTGAAATTGAAATGATGAAAGGTCCCTCCCTAGTTGTAATAAAGAAAGTGGTAGAGGTAGCATCCAACATGGGGTGTCCACTTCCCCATCTTGTAGTGAACAATCATAGGAAGATAACATCACGTTGTCGTCACCAAGCCTAGCAAGGTGAGAAAAAGTAGTCCAGCTCACACTTACATTCCTCCACGTGTAAGGAACCCTCCCTTAAAACGTCCTTGTATTAATTCCCACCACGCTTCCCTTCCCCTCCTTAAAAACCTTCCCCTGTCCTACCTTGCCTGCCCCTATTGTATTACCACTATTATTGCAATATTGGCTCATACATACCAAACAAATTTCAATTAATCACTGAATGCTTAGAGAGAGAGAGAAACACTAGTGGTATATACACAAAAGTTTACTCACCATGGAGCTTGGTAGTCTCATCATCAACAACAACAAGGAGATCAAGATGGGGTTTCATGAAACTGAGCTCAGGCTTGGAATTGGATTGCCTGCTGCAGCAAATAATATTGAAGAAGTTGTGAGGAAGAGAGGCTTCTCTGAGACTGAATCTGAGACTGACACAGTGGATTTGATGCTCAATCTCTCCTCTAAGGAACCAACTTCAGCTGGGGCAGATCCAAGTCAGAAACCCAAGACTAATCTGCAGAAAGAGAAGACACTTTTGCCTGCAGATCCTGCCAAGCCTCCAGCCAAGTAAGTGATTAATTAATTAATTATTTAATTACACAACTCTTAATTAGTACCATGCTTTATATATATTATTTTTATCAAAAAGGTTGGGTTTCTTTTTAATTTTCTAGTTGTATCTTTCATGAATATCTTTTCAATAGAATAACTAATTAATTAAGTATGAGTCAATATAACTCATACATAAAAAAAATCAGGTAGCTTTCTAAAAAAATTATGTTAGAATTCATTTACGCTTCACTTTCTCTTTCAT
The DNA here is from genome assembly GCF_012489685.1 of Lotus japonicus. Lineage (NCBI taxonomy): Eukaryota > Viridiplantae > Streptophyta > Magnoliopsida > Fabales > Fabaceae > Lotus > Lotus japonicus. The sequence goes on along the minus strand of NC_080041.1, from coordinate 128,187,143 downwards.
TTAATTTCTACACTTTTTTTTTTCTTATCTCTATATTTCTTTCTTAATAAATCACACATCATATCTCTCATTTCTTTATCTTCAATTCTTACATTTCTCTAGGAGTGTCGGGGTGTCAACCAAATATTTCCTTGAAAATTCATCATATATTTAGGGCTAAGGATGTGCTTTTCTATTCTTGCACGATATAGAAAAAAGGAGGTAAATTAAGGAGACTAGATCATGGAAGATGGAAAGAAATGAAGGAGACTGAAATAGAGGCTCGTGAGTGAGACAAGGAGTTAGGAGATTATTAAAAAAAAAAAATTAAACTTTTGAAAAAATAAAATAATTTTTTTGCTATTTCTTCTATATTATATGATAGAAAAATGTAACAAAATAAAATATGAAAGAAAATTCTGGACGTCTCAACTCTTGTATATCTAACATAAATATGTATAGAATCATGTCTATTTCGTGCTAGAAATGTCTGGTAGATGCTTAGCCATTTATAGAGGGAAGAGCAATGATCTACAATTATTTCTGCAAGTTTTGATGACATGGTAGTACACCAGAAAAAAAAGTTACAGTTTCATTGCCCTGATCAGTCATGACAAAATTAAATTATTTTCTTCTCCTGCAGATTCTCTTTAAGTATAGGTGGTGTAACATACTGGCTGAGTTCAATAATAGAAATAAAACGGCACTAGTATATTAATATTCTAGAAAAATTTAATAATTTGATGTTCATATATTATGTAAAGGATGAATATAATAGAGGACACAATTTTATTATATAATATTTTAATTTTGAAGCAAATTTAAATATATATAGCTCTCAATTATCACCCCAACTATATGTTTTCTAATTGAATTTCTTGGAAATATAAGTCATTAATTTTTAGGTAGGTTCATTATAGCTAGAACCACATGCGTGATGACAAAGTGATATTGTAGGGCGCAAGTGGTGGGTTGGCCACCTGTGCGGTCGTTCCGGAAGAACATGTTAGCTGTGCAAAAGAGCGTTGGAGAGGAGAGTGGTGGTGAGAAGAGCAATAATGGTGGCGGCGGCGGCGGTGCGAGCTTTGTCAAGGTGAGCATGGATGGAGCACCTTACCTTCGCAAAGTGGACTTGAAGATGTACAAGAGTTACAGAGACCTTTCTGATTCCTTGGCCAAAATGTTCAGCTCCTTCACCATTGGTAAACCACACTACTTTCTTTTTCGGGTAAAAAAGAATAATATATATTTTTTTGAAAGATAATATATTGTCTATTTTCAATTGCCTCTTCTTCTGTATACCAATTGGAAGATAGATTTAAAATATATATATATATGGGGAATAATAATTTATATTTTTATAATTGTTAAATATATATGATATTGACATTTTCCGAGGCAAATATGTGCATTTTTCCTCTTTTTGAACAATTTATGTGAAACAAAGCTAATATTCATTCCGTTTTAAAATGACTGTCGAGTGAAATTAAATATTTCATAATAATCATTCACTTAAAATTTCAATGGAATATTATTTTTGTTTCTTCCAATTTATGGTGTGAGGCTTGTACTCATTTCTAATTTTATTAATGAAATTTATTTTTGTTGTTCGAAAAAACAATTCGATGGAGTAATAATTAATGGTTTTCTATGTAATTCTTTTATAAGAAGAATAAATGAGAAAAAATAAAAATACACTTCAAATTCAAATGATAAAATAGTAAAATAAAAAAGAATATATTTTATTATTATCTTTCTTAACAATTATTTTAAAATGAAAAGAGTATAAATTAAGAAAAGTTCTAAGCAGGAAGGAAAATTTAGTCTTGCATTGCATGTAATTAAGCTAGAAGCTTTGATTCATGAGTGAGGTCATATTACTTACTATTGCATTGATTATTAATAAATGATGTGTCCTTCATGTTTGCATGTAAGGCACTTGCGAGTCGCAAGGGATGAAGGATTTCATGAATGAGAGTAAGCTGATGGATCTATTGAACAGCTCTGATTATGTCCCAACCTATGAAGACAAGGATGGTGACTGGATGCTTGTCGGTGATGTCCCATGGGAGTAAGTCGTGCTTCTTTCTCCTCTCTTCACTTCACTCCAAATGAATTTTCCCATGTAAACAGGAAAAAAAATGGACATGCATGTGGTTGTTTTTTTTTTAAAGAAGCATGTGAGTGTTTTAAAGAAGGTTGCTTTCCTTAGTTTTTTTCGCTTTTGTTATTAAATTTCCGATGTAGCAAAAAAAATAAAAAAAGGTTGCTCACCTTATTCTTTATCCATGAGTTTGAGGTTTGGTTCTTGTCCTGAGAAATGAAGTATTTTTTTTGTGATTCCTCATTTTTCAATTAGTGCGAGCACTCAGGACAATGGCTAAGGGGATGAGTTATTGCAGCCCGCATAAATACTTCTACCTTACTCTCAATAATAAAGTTTCTTGAAACTTTACGTTTTGAAATATATATGCACATTACTTAATTGCATGAATATTATTGACTTGCAGAAAAATTTATTGTCTAACTTGCCTCTTGGCTAGCTTGGATCTAGTTTAGTATCATAAGGCTAGTTTGACCGCAAGTTAATTATATGGCACAAGCTTAGTACACTTACATGGAATTCTTCATGTCAACCAGGATGTTTGTTGAATCATGCAAGCGTTTGCGTATCATGAAAGGAAAGGAAGCCATTGGTCTTGGTTAGTATCAACTCTTTAAATTACTACTTGCAAGAATGAAATCGGATTGATTAATTATTCACGTTTTCATTCATAAACACAATGAATTCTACTATACTTAGAAGCCTATTCTAAACAAATAACTTAATTGTTTGAGTTTAATTTATTATTTCAGCACCAAGAGCCATGGAGAAATGCAAGAACAGGAGCTAGCTAGCTAGACAAGTGGTACCAGTTTAATTGAGAACCTGCTCCTTTCCTTTGTAATTGTGGGGCCCAGTTTGGTTTTGTACAACTAATACCATGATAAGCTGCAGCAGACACAAATGAGCATAGCAGGGTGTTACATTATAGTTTGTGTATCAATATGGTTTGTTACTTTGTTATATGATTAATGTTCCAAACAAAACAATGTGAGAGAGTCTAATTAAGTATTGATTATGAACTCGAACAAATAATGACTCTAAATTACTATGTTGTTATAGACTTGGCTTTCTTTATTTGATTGTTTAGTGAGTCTTGTCTCAATAATAAATGTGCTTAATTGTCTGTTGTAGGGATATATTTTTTAGCTCATCATTTCAAATTGTCTTCTAAAATTTTCCATTATGATCATCCTATATATTCCTTCGTATCATTCAGTTTTTAATATTTATATAATTACATATTTTTTTTTTGGATCAAGAACCGAATAAGTAGCACTGGAAATGTTCCCTGAACATGGAGGATGGGGAAAGTGGGAAACAAGAACATGTGCGTGTTCATGGAGCATTTATGCATGCCCATTGAAATATATAGCGGTTCTGTAATATTCCATCCAACATGAACATGTTGCTGTCTAATTTTACATGCACATATATATAAGGGTGTGTAATTGGTCAAACTTTATAAGGAGGAAAGCATCAATCCGCGTTAATGGCCGCCCCTCATTTAATTTATGGTGACATTCGCGTTCTTGATAAGTACCGTACGTATGAGACTGAATATTTATCGTTCACGATCAACCAACTAAATAATAGGAACTAATCAATAAATTTTCTCTATTTACAAGAACTGAGAAGAATCGAAGATTCAAATACTTATTTAATGAATGAAATATTGAACTAGTAAGTCAATCCAATTACTTTCATTTAGCGGGTTCATCATTGTGGTGCAACATTTTGATAGACTTGTTTTCATTTGTCCATGCATCTCATTTTTCCTTGATGTGACAAATTTGTTTGTTAATTTTCCATGTGAAGGATATATCATATGGGCACTAGTATTCACATTATGCTTTAAAAAAACTATCTAGAAAAAGAAGAAACATGTATTTTAAAAAATGTAATTATTATTGTAAGCTTTTTAAAATATATTATTTATTTTCTAGTTTACTTTTTTTAAATGTATTTTTATCTCTTCTCATTTATTCTTCTCATACATATATTATATGAAAAAACATCAATTAATGCTCAAATAAAATTCTAAACAAATTTTTCTTCTTTAAGTGTACAATTATTATTTTTTACATCAAAAAGATAAATTGCACCCGTCAGGAATCGATCCCTAGACCTCCCCCCTACTCAAACCATATGACTCTCAACTCCTACCACTTGAGATATCCTACGGGAACTAAGTGTACAATTATTTTGAAACAGATGAAGTATTAAAGGAGCTCCAAGAAATTGTCTCAAATATTGCGATAAATGCTTACCCAAACACACCTTAAAACATTGTTACGTAATTCTACCTATAGGATGTATCCTTTTTTTTTTACTTACATGTAGTTAACATTCAAGACAATACAAAATTTTAGGTATGTGACAACCTTTTAATTACTTTATCTTCTACATATATATATATATGGGGAATGCTAACGCACACCCACTCTTTTTTTAGAAGGAGTGCATTAGCAACATACACCTTTTTCTTTGGACAAAAAACCCAGTTTTTACTTTTTAAATTAAGTCACTTGATGAGGGTACTAAAGTAACTTCACTAACTCGTACAAAATAAATATTGCTATATAACTCTTTCTTTGGAATAAATTCCCTTTTTAAACTTAAAAACAGAGGAGAGTAAGAAATAAAGTGGTTCTTAAGCTGGAAAATTTTCTCTCCATTTCAATTATTTACCTGCGTGTTGGGCAGGTCTAGACCTAATTTGCATTGTTAACAAGATAAATGCAAAGGTTGGGGAAAAGCTTACGAAAAATGCGCGAAAAATCTGTTGTACAAGTAAAAACTGATCAGTTTATTGAATCTCTCAATGAAAAATCACAAGAACATTTCTTTTATTACTGAAGTTCTTATACACTCCTAAGGCTTGACTTAGCACAAACAGATTCCTCAGAAATCAACTGACTTGATTATTAAATCAGCATTTTTCTTGGACTTCATTATAAGCTCTGCATTAAGCCTGTCATTGTTCTCTACCTGCATTATGAAATTTAGTGTTTCATGTGAGAGTTTAACTCGCTATCAACAAAATAGATAAAATATATATAGCCAACACTTGGCTGGGCAGATAATTAAGAAAATCAAATAAACAACACAAGTTAAAAGTTGTGAAGCTTACCCGCTGTTTAGCAATGTCTGGGGGCTTACCTGTAAAATAAATGGAGGGGGAGAAGAAAATCACATGTCAGTTCAAGATGCCGTCAGTCCGTCACTACTCGAAGGAAGCAGAAACATATTACCGAAGAGTACAAAGAACATACCAGTTGAAATATGCCGCTTTAGAACTCGCTGCATTGCTTTGTCAATGTTAATATCAATAAACCTTGAAAAGAACATGAACAAAAAAATTAGACTACTAGTAACCTGATAATTCTCTCGAGTTGACAAAGCAGAAATTGCCCTCAGATTAGGCTGCATATTTCTTGATAGATATAAAGTCATTTTCTACAGATTTTGTAACTGCGAAAGCAAGCGTCATTCAACAACAGTAATCAATAGACCCAGTCTCATAGGTTGCCTTTTCTGGTCTGAAACATTGTGCAAGTTATGCCCTGTTTTTAGTGCCCCTAACAAGAGGCATGGTGATACTAGTGATAATTAGTGAACTCTTGCAACAAATACTGCACTAGAAAGGCTAGCCATGTCAAAACAATTAGTGAACTCTTGCATATTTCTTGATAGACATTTTTGTTTTCAGTAGGGGACTAATGAGAAATGACAAGTGTTGTATTAGGTAAATAACACAGAAATCAGAATATGAAAAAAGCAGACAATAGTGGATAATATCATAGTGATATTTCCTTAATCCTTCCTGCTAAATACCTCTCACGGTTAAAATTTGTTTTACAAGTTGAACAGTGAAGACTAAGCCAAATATTCGGTTTATAGAAGAAAACAATGAGCCTGAAAATGCTTATATTATTTCCATCTCATGGATACTTATCTACTTAGGTTTCGAAACCAAATACCTAGTTTAAAATAACAATTGTGACATATTCCAGTATAAAACAAGCAGAAGCCAATGATTGGTTCAGTGAGCATGAGATTGTCTCCCAAAAGAATAATTTCCACAGCAGATTTTTCAAGCAAATTCAAAGGTCCAAAGGCAATTTATCATACCAAAGTTAACATCCAATTTCCCAATCATTACTAGTCGAAGGGAATATATATATGAACAAACTCAGGGAAACCAGTACTTGCCATTTCTCGTCAAACAAAGATGATATCTCCTTCCATACCCCATCTTCCAAGAGCAGATAGTTACCTTCTACAATAACAACTTTGTGCCTACATAAGGAAGAAAACAAAGGAATTAGTGACAATAAATATCAACAAAACCAAAATAAGCTTGCAAACGAAATGTAGCCCGAAGCAAGTACTTGGAAAATCAATTCCCTTGATTTGTGTAAAGATAGCTCACGGATGATAAGCATAGAAACAATAATACAAGTGTTACTTGAAATTTTCAAAGTTGTTAAACATGTCTGACAACACTGTAAAGTTGAATTTGTAATTAGAATTTTGACCAGAAAGTTCTTGAATATGTATGATGCAAACCTCACTTCAACTAAGGCCAGGTTTGGCAAGGTATATGGCAGAAGGCCCAATGATCTGTCAAAAGGCCTGTAAAGGAATCCTTCTAGAAGTTAGGACCACTAGGTGAGGTGAGGCACCTGTCACCTGATGGGGAGATGGGGACCACTCAATCATCATAGGGAATATATGTTAGTTATGGAGAGAAGGATAGGTAGGCAGAAATTGGACTAGGACTAGGAGAGCAGAGCACTCTCGAATTGCTCTTATTCTACTACTGCATTTTCTTTCTTCTGCTGTAATTTCCCTAATTCACTGCTTCTGGTTGTTAATCCCAGAGGATTCAGTGTTCTAGTAAATTTCAGTTATTCTTCCAATTGCTTTTCTCTGGTACCTAACATTGGTATCAGAGCTCCCGATCCTGAGGGAGCTTGTATGGTGGTGACGAGAGCTGCGATGGAATCCAGAGTAGATGATCTCGAGCGATCCGTGACGTCGATGAAGGAGATGGCGACGGAGCAATTTGAAGAACTCCGAAGGCTCATCATGAATCGCGAGCGGAGGCGAACTCGAGGACGTTCCAACACACCCAGATTCCGGCAAGCATCGCGTGAGAGAGATCGCGAAGCTTCTTCGCGAACCGGGTCGCGAACCGGGTCGCGATTTTCTGACCACAGCAGAGAGCGATTTGATCATCCTCATCGTGTCCATTTGCGAGCAATAACGGGAAGGAGGGTGGATATCCCGATGTTCGATGGGAGCGACGCTTATGGGTGGATCAATCGGGTAGAGCGCTTCTTCCAACTCAGTCGAGTCGGAGAAGAGGAAAGGTTGGAAATGGTGATGATCGCCATGGAAGGAAAGGCTCTGGGGTGGTTCCAGTGGTGGGAAGAGCAAGCTCCGGAGCGAGCTTGGGAACCTTTCAAGCATGCCTTGATTCGAAGGTTTCAACCCACCTTGGTTCAGAACCCATTTGGCCCTTTGCTTAGCATTAAGCAGAAGGGTAGTGTCATGGCCTATAGAGAGAGCTTTGAAGAAGCTGCAGCTCCGATGAGAGGTGCTGATAGGGAGATTCTGAAAGGGGTGTTTCTGAATGGGTTACAAGAGGAGATTAGAGCAGAGATGAAGTTGTATCCTGCTGCTGATTTAGCTGGACTGATGGATAGTGCCTTGTTAATAGAAGAAAAGAACTCTGCTCTCAGGGGAGGAAAGACCAAGGAAGAAGACAAGAGAGGATGGAAGGATAAAGGAGGGATTGGTGTCAAATTTTCCAGTAATGGGGAAAAACATACAAATTCTAGTTCAAGCTATGTTGGGAAGAACACTGCTGGGGGGCAAGGACAGGAGGGCAAGACCACTCAATCCAAAGAGAGTAATGAGGGAAGTGGGAATGAAGCTAAGGTTCCGGAGAGGAAGTGGAATGGAGGGCAAAGACTATCACAAAGTGAATTGCAAGAGCGAAGTAGGAAGGGATTGTGTTTTAAATGTGGGAAAAAATGGGGAAAGGAGCATGTGTGCACTAAGAAGCATTACCAATTCATCCTAATTGAAGGGGAGGAGGATGAGGAAGAGGAGGAAATCTTTGAAGAAGCTGAAGATGGGGAGTTTATCTTGGAGGGCAAGGTGCTACAACTGTCCCTCAACAGCAAGGAAGGGTTAACCTCTAATCAGTCTTTCAAAATCAGGGGAAGAATAGGAGGAAGGGAGGTGTTGATTTTGGTGGATTGTGGGGCTACTAGTAATTTCATTTCTCAGGAACTAGTTGCTGAATTGGGGCTGCAAGTGATTGCTACCACAGAATATGTTGTAGAGGTGGGAAATGGGGCCAAGGAGAGGAATTCAGGGGTCTGTAAGAACCTCAAAATAGAAGCACAAGGGATCCCTATTGTTCAACATTTTTTCCTACTGAGTCTTGGAGGTACTGAACTGGTTCTGGGTATGGATTGGCTGGCAAGTTTAGGCAACATTAAGGCCAATTTCAAGAACCTTACCCTTCAATGGGAGGTGCATGGTAGGAAGATGAGGCTGCAAGGAGACCACTTCAAGAGAGAAAACAAGCAATCCATGAGGAGTAGCAAGAAGCTTCAGAGGAGGGCAACAAAAGAGGAATTCCTTGCTTATGATAGTATGTGTGCAACCAACAAAAAGGAAGAGATGATTCCTCAACAACTTAAGGAAGTGTTAGTAGAATTCCCTGAGGTTTTCAAGACTCCAGAAGGTTTACCTCCTAAGAGGAAATGTGATCATGTTATCAGGTTGAAAGAAGGAGCAGCCATTCCACATAGCAGGCCCTATAGATACCCATTTTATCAAAAGAATGAGATTGAAAGGCAGGTCAAGGAGATGCTGAATTCTGGCATAATCAGAGAAAGCACAAGTCCATTCAGCAGTCCAGCAATCTTGGTTAAGAAGAAGGAAGGGACATGGAGATTATGTGTTGACTATAGAGCCCTTAACAAGGTTACTGTGCCTGACAAGTTTCCAATTCCCATAATTGATGAACTGCTAGATGAAATTGGAGCAGCAGTGATTTTCTCCAAGTTGGATTTGAAATCTGGTTATCACCAGATCAGAATGAATGAGGAAGACATTCCAAAAACTGCATTCAGGACTCATGAAGGCCATTATGAGTATCTTGTGATGCCCTTTGGGTTATCCAATGCCCCCTCCACTTTCCAAGCCTTGATGAACCAAGTTTTGAGGCCTTATTTAAGGAAATTTGTGCTAGTTTTTTTTGATGATATTCTCATCTACAGTGCGAGTGAAAAGGAGCATTTTGATCATGTGAGGGAAGTCTTACACACACTTCAAGTCAATTCCTTGGTGGTAAACCAAAAGAAGTGTTCTTTTGGGCAAGAAGAGATAATTTACTTGGGACATGTGATTTCCCAGAAAGGTGTGGCGGCTGATCCTGACAAAATCAAAGATATGCTGAACTGGCCTGCTCCTAAGGAAGTAAAGGCTTTGAGAGGGTTCCTGGGTTTAACAGGGTATTATAGGAGGTTTGTGAGAAATTACAGCAAGCTTGCATACCCTTTAAATCAGTTATTGAAGAAGAACAATTTCATTTGGAGCAATGAAGTCAATCTGGCTTTTGAAAAACTGAAGGAAATTATGACAATTGTACCTGTATTGGCAGTCCCTAATTTCAACAACTCTTTCATTCTGGAAACAGATGCCTCGGGCAAGGGATTGGGAGCAGTGCTCATGCAAGAGGGGAGGCCCATTGCCTTCATGAGCAAGACACTTTCAGCTAGAGCTCAAGCTAAGTCTGTCTATGAGAGGGAATTGATGGCTGTGGTCTTAGCAGTACAGAAGTGGAGGCATTATTTGTTAGGACACCACTTTGTCATCCATACAGATCAGAAAAGCCTAAGATTCCTTGCTGAGCAAAGGGTAATGGGAGAAGAGCAGCAAAGGTGGATGTCAAAATTAATGGGGTTTGACTTTGAAATCAAGTACAAACCGGGGGTTGAAAATAGAGCAGCTGATGCTCTATCCAGAAAGATGCAATTTACAGCTATTTCTTCTGTCCAGTGTGAAGAATGGCAAGATCTAGAAGCTGAGTTGTTGGCTGTTGACAAGTATAGAGAGATTATGCAGGAGATAGCAACTCAAGGTCATTATCCTATGGGGTATCAAATGAAGAAGGGAAAGCTGATGTATAAGGACAGAATTGTGATCCCCAAAGGTTCTGAGAAGGTTTCAATCATCCTTAAGGAGTTCCATGAATCTGTCCTAGGTGGCCATGCTGGGGTTTTTAGGACATACAAGAGGATCTCTGCACTTTTCTATTGGGAAGGAATGAAATTAGACATCCAGGAATTCGTGCAAAAGTGTGAGGTGTGTCAAAGAAACAAATATGAAGCTCTCAACCCTGCGGGGTTCCTTCAACCTCTGCCAATACCATCTCAGGTATGGTCTGATATCTCCATGGATTTTATAGGGGGTCTTCCTAAGGCTATGGGGAAAGACACCATTTTGGTGGTAGTAGATAGGTTCACCAAGTATGCACACTTTATTGCCCTCACTCATCCCTATACTGCCAAGGAAGTGGCTGAGGTATTCACCAAGGAGGTGGTGAAATTGCATGGTTTTCCAGCTACTATAATATCTGATAGAGACAGGGTCTTTTTGAGTCACTTTTGGTCTGAATTGTTCAAATTGGCTGGTACTAAGCTGAAATTCAGTTCTGCATACCATCCCCAAACTGATGGTCAGACAGAAGTGGTTAATAGGTGTGTGGAAACCTATTTGAGATGCATGACAGGAACTAAACCAAGGCAATGGCCTAAGTGGTTGAATTGGGCAGAATACTGGTACAATACAAATTACCATTCTGCAATTAAGACTACACCCTTCAAGGCTTTATATGGCAGGGATCCCCCAACTATTGTTAGAGGGGATATGGCTCGAACTCCAGTGGATGAAGTTAGTAGGATGACCACTGAAAGGAACCTGATATTGGATGAACTCAAGGGGAACTTGGAGAGAGCACAGAACAGGATGAAGCAACAAGCCAATAAACATAGAAGAGATGTACAGTATGAGGTTGGAGACATTGTATACCTCAAAATTCAACCATACAAACTGAGGAGCTTGGCTAAAAGGACAAATCAGAAACTGAGTCCTAGATATTATGGGCCTTATCCTATTGTAGAGAAGATTAACCCTGTTGCATACAAGTTGAAGCTTCCTGAGGGGAGCCAAGTTCATCCTGTTTTTCACATATCCCTCTTGAAGAAGGCAATGAGTGGAGCAGTGATTAGCCAACCTCTTCCTAAGGTTTTGGCTGAGGACTGGGAATTGAAAGTGGAGCCTGAAACAATTGAGAACTTCAGAGAAACAGCAGATGGGAACACTGAGGTATTAGTGAAATGGAAGGAGCTGCCAGAGTTTGAAAATTCTTGGGAAGAACTCACTGTTTTGAAGGAACAGTTCCCAGAATTTCACCTTGGGGACAAGGTGAGTTTTCAAGGGGGGAGAGATGATGCAAACCTCACTTCAACTAAGGCCAGGTTTGGCAAGGTATATGGCAGAAGGCCCAATGATCTGTCAAAAGGCCTGTAAAGGAATCCTTCTAGAAGTTAGGACCACTAGGTGAGGTGAGGCACCTATCACCTGATGGGGAGATGGGGACCACTCAATCATCATAGGGAATATATGTTAGTTATGGAGAGAAGGATAGGTAGGCAGAAATTGGACTAGGACTAGGAGAGCAGAGCACTCTCGAATTGCTCTTATTCTACTACTGCATTTTCTTTCTTCTGCTGTAATTTCCCTAATTCACTGCTTCTGGTTGTTAATCCCAGAGGATTCAGTGTTCTAGTAAATTTCAGTTATTCTTCCAATTGCTTTTCTCTGGTACCTAACAATGTAAAATCCCAGATCACCTGGACTTTCTGCTTACATCTTGATACGGCTTATTACTATAGGTTGGTCTTGCGTAGTTTTAAAGACAAAAGTTCATAACAAATTCAAATATTGACACAATTATAATGGTGGAAAATATGAAGGTAATTTGACTAAAGTTTATTTTCTGACCTCATTTGTGATGGCTATTTCTCTGTTTTTTTAGAGTTAGCTTTAATGAGGTGTCATGGTTAAAACCTTATTATTATCATTCTAAGCCAAAAGAGCTTCGAAGTATTTATCATATGCTTTTGTTGCATACATATATATTGTTTGGAAATAAAGTGCTGACTGGTAGGACATATCTTAACGTTAAGATATACTCACTGAAGGTTCACAAAGATATCATCTTCTACCGGGTCCCCAACACCATGGTCAAATGATGGTACATAAACTGATCCCTGGAGAGTGCCTCCCCAAAATACAAAGCAGATAAGAATTCCATCAATGTCAATGCCCAAATGCTTACAGTCCCAGCTTTACCATAGAATTGGTGGATAAAGATAATCAAATAATTTGAGAGGTAAAAATGATTGTGGCCAGATAAACCAGTGCTAAAGTTTCCAAGCCACACAAAAAAAAATCACCAAATGACAAATAAATAAATAGATATAATATAACCGCTAAACTTTAAAAACCTTTATAAACCTTACCTGAATTTTTAGATTCTTGAGACATGTAAGAAGTCGTGAGGGATTGAATGTCCATGGAGCTGATGTACAAATTGAAATATCAACTCTTTTTCTATGAACACAATGTGTGAAATTGATGAGTAATAAAAAGAAGAATCTTACCTCCCCTTCTTGCATGCGCTTCCTCAGGATTCTATCATCAAAAAGATATTTCAGAAAGTCAGAATTATGATTCCCCAGGCTATGAACAAAACATCACATATGGATTCTATTTCATGAATATTTATACAGTTTACCCCATGCGGTTAACCCTTTAGAACCTTTATTTTAATTTTTTTGTTAAAGGGGATATAATTTGTGATCTAATCTCTCAGTAGTCTGAATAAACCATCTATTTTAACTCCAAGGGAAGCAATCAATAAATCAAATTTTATAAAATTTTCCCCTCCCAACATTTTGCAATGTGCATGCTTTGAAACATAGAGACTAAAAATGTATCACCCAGTGATTGTACTTTCAAGTTTCAACTACATAAGACTTGGTTGCTAGCTCTAAACTATGAACTCTAGATCATTACAATGAACAATGAAAGTTATGAAACAGAACAAACTAGGAAGAAAATTATATGGGGAATAACAGAAGGACACTGACCTCCATTGCACCTAGTTCAGAACGATAAAGATGAAAACCATCCATGGGAATCACGATAGCAACATTAGGAGGTTGAACCTGAGAGTCAAAGGAAGAAGCTTTCTCTGGCCAAAGCTTGTTTATACGTCTGACTACTTCATGTGCTACAGTGCTCTTTCCAGCCCCAGGAGGACCAGCTAGGCCAACAAGAAGCCTGTGAGTATCATAGAAATCATTGTCAACATCAATACAAAGGAACATCACATAAAAGGAGCCAGGCATAATTAATTAAAATTTCAGTGTCCTACTTCACCAACCTCAAATGAGAGGGGTGACAGGGATCTAACCACGTTCTTTGTCAAGTTCTTGCTATAAGAAATGACCTACTATTGGAGACATAATGATTTCATTGATGTATATAATTGAAGATGATTTTCTACTTGATAGCCTAATGCAGAATGACCAAGTATAAGATCGGTAAAACAGCAGTATTGCAAAATGAAGCTTTCCTGACAACAGAATTTGGTAATTTGATATATAATAAAGAATAATAAGAATTTTCTGTCATGAATCATGATAACTAGATAAATTTAATATGTAATAAATCCTACTACGATTATAACAAACCGAATACTTCTGCAAAATGATAGGGTGAAGGGGACCAACAAAGAACTAGTGAAGGGTACAGATTTTCAAGGGTAATATACATGCATGGTGAGGGGCATACATCTATCTGTTAAGACAAATTTCTTTCTGTGTAATTGCATTAATACTCAGAAGTCAGAACCAATTAACAACATTACTAGTTTCCATAATTCCACAAACAATAACTTACTTATGATTAGGATTGGCCATCACCGACGCTGGAGGCAGAAGACGTGTAGCCAATATATCATATATCTCATCAACACAGCTGCACAAAGCAATAGAAGTAACTAAATCAACTCAACTAAAACCTTTAAACAAGTCATAGCTTTCTCAAGTCTCAACCACAGAAAACTCCAAACTCCAGAGACAAATTATACCTTCCTTCCACTACTTCAACATGTTCCTTTTCAGCAGATAAAACCTGGGAGAAGCACCAAAACTCAATCAACAAGTCATGCAGTACTAAAGATTACAGAAATTCAAACACAAAATTGCACAAAACTAGATGGAATGCCATGAATTGCATGCATCAATTATCGTTTTCAAACTGAGTTTTCTCGAAACTCTATAATCAAATATTGTCGAGAGAAAACACTGAACCTTGAAGAGAGCATTCTTCCGAGTTTGAGCAAATGAAAGCTGCGGAAACTTGCTAGATTGTGAGAAGAACAGTGAACATGGATTCCAATCGCGAGCGTGCAGTGTTCTCAGCAACGAAGGTTCTGCGGGAAGAAGAGTTAGGAAGTGAACAATTACAGCAAAATGATCACAGATAGAGAGAGGGATTGATATTTGTAACAAGAAATTCCATTGAGAAGTGGACCTGCCGGAGAAAATGGCGGATTCCGATACGGTCTTGCCGTCGTCGGAGAGAAGGTGGTTGCTTCCATTCTACTCGATTTCAACCTTCAACGACGGCCACTGTGACATTATTTTTTCAGTATAATAAACACTGTGAGAAGTAGAATGAATTTGGTTAAGTATGATTTGTTTAGCAATTATACCAACAAGTCGTTGTAGTATAGTGGTAAGTATTCCCGCCTGTCACGCGGGTGACCCGGGTTCGATCCCCGGCAACGGCGAATTTGTTTTAATTTTTTCCTTTCCTTTCCTTTCGACTTTCACACAAGTAGCATTACTTTTTTGTTTAATGAAGGGCCCAAGCCCAAACTAGCATTTTTGGGTTACTAACTAACTTAAAGTGTTTGTCCAAAAATGAAAACGACAAATACAAAATTCATAGATTTCTTTCAAGTGATTTATTTGTTACTTGAATTGACAATTATGAACTTCATATCCGAATAACTAATATCCCAAACAGTTTCAAGTAGCATCTTTTCTTCTGATATATGATATTGAAAAACTAATTAACTTAAAGAGACTTGCATTAGTATGTAATCTATGGTCAAATGGAATCGTGGTAAATAGAAACATTGCAACTTGATCATAAAAGAGTTTGGTTTGAAAGCATGTGACTTCTCCTATAACGATATATATGAATCATTGAAACTCTGCATGAAAGTGTATGTCTCGTCCTCACTTTCTCTATAACTAGGTGTCTTGAGTCAAATGATAAATAATGATGATCCATTGTTATTTAAATCTCATCAAAACTCAGTAACATTAACTCAAGTCAACAAAAGATTGGTGTTCTAAAATCATGTAATTATATGATCTAGCGAAACACAATTGAGGCAGAAATTAAAACCACCACAAAGGCATAAAATGGCGGTTGAGATAACAATTACTTAGTAACATTAACTTACTTATCAAATAATGAATATTCTAATAACCTTTAATTTACATTTTACAAAATGAAATATTTGTGGAAAAAGATCAATGTTAACCTAATCACAAAATAGCTGGTTTCAGTGGGTACATCTCATCTTAAGTATGATACCCTAAGAATACATTTGTTTGGTTGATAAGATGATGAGAGAAGCAAGCAAGATGATGAGTAGAGAAAGAGGTGAAAAATAGAGTAGATTTGGTAGGTTGTTTAGTTTAATAAAAAAAGATGATGTGAAGAAGAGAGAAATCTAATTTCTTGTTTTAAAACATTTGTGACGATTAACGTACAATTCTTTTATGGTGGTTTAAGCCCCTAATAAAGTGATAATTATTTATAAAAAAAACATATTTATGCCAAACCACTTTCTCTTCATTTTGAAGAGATCCCAAAACAGTGGTGGAGTACATGTAACAACTTCTCCGCCCCCACCCCCATGAGTGAAAGTATGTGAGGCAGTCCGTCTGAACTTGTAGCCTAGTCCATCAAAGGTTTGGTGGTCTATCTCATTTATTAAAAAGGTCAAACTTAATTAGACTTTTTTAACCGTGATTAACTAAAAGGCTAAGCTTAAGTTATTAAAACACATTGCATGTTTAGCCTGATAGACCGATTTGCTTAAATATTTTTATTAATAATATAAGTAAGTAAATGCAATAACATGAAGAAAGATTTGTTTGCTCACTGGCCCATTAGCCCACAACCTATTTACCCATTAGCCTATTGGCCTCTTTAAGTGGGCATTTCATGCCAAAAAGACTTGTAGACATGGTAGTATCTAAGCCAAGTCATCCAAAAGGTTAGTCAATGCGTTAATATTTGACCTATGACAAGCTATACGATAGATCAGGGCCGGCTCAAGGGTCAAGTCACTCAAGCAAGGATGTTAAGCCCCCCAAAAAATCAAGCAATATTTTTTACTAAGTAAAAAAGGCTCCAAAAAACTAAGTGAATTTTTTTTACTAAGTAAAAAATACACTTTAAAATTTGTTTTAGGTCTCACTTAGTGTTGGACCGACCCTGAGATAAACTTAGGCTTAGAATGAAGATCATACTTGGATCGCGCAAATCTGTATTGCCGCTTATTTCCACATGCCTACCCCTACCAAATAAAATTGTTCATCTTCTCTCTCTCCTCTTACTATTTCCATTCCATTCTCTTCTCTCTTTTCAAATTAACCTCTACCAAACATAATGCACAAGAAAAACAAATTCCTTTGGATACATTTGCTCCTCGTGAATCACATGCCCTTATAATAATACCAAGTTTGCTTATTATTCTCATAGTAACTTTTATGGAAAATAGTTCTATTCATACTCAATACTCTCATCAATTTAATAGTAATAGTAATATAATATATATGTGTGAGAGTTATGATATAGAATAGGTTGGAAAAGAAGAAAAAATGATAAAAATGAGATTAAAATAAATATAATGTGTGAATATATCAAAACGATTTTTTTTACCCTTGAAGTGATTTGATTAATTCAGACCCCTACTTTTTTCAATAATTTCATTTTCATTCTTTTTTCTCCTTTTTATCACATCACAAACAATTATATATTTTATTTCTAATTTTTCTTGTATCTTTCTACGTGTGAATGATATTGGGGTTTCAATAATTCAATCCATCATTTTCCAATTTATAAAACTTTCCACGTGAATCACGTATTGTTATTATAATATTATTATATTGCGTTGCTCGATCGTGTCGACCTATCATTTGGATGCACATGCATTCACGACAAATTTCTGCTGGACCATAAAAAAAGTTCTAGAAAAATAAGATCTTTATATACTTCCTCCAAAAGAATAATGCTATATTATTACATATTTTCAGGGATGCACCTGAAGTCCAGAAATACTAAACTTGGTTAGGTTAGAGAACCCTACCAAAAAAAAAGGAGGAAGGATAAAAAAAAACATAAAAATTGATGTTAAAATTTCAAAAGTTTCACATTTAATTTACACATATATATAGTGAGATACAAATAAAAGTGTGAAATATGATGTGTTATGTGATAGGAAAAAAAAAGAGGTATAGGGGGAAAAGTCGGTGAAATGAGATGGAATAGAAAATTGTGAGTATATTTAAATTGTTAACGAAGAGTATTGATAGACTGAGTGGACTGGGCGGGGCATCCCTAATGTGATGCCCGCCCAAAACACTCGTAGAAGATGGCGCCGCGCCAGGGCTGGCAAGGGTCACGGGCGATGATGAAAGGTTTGTTGTTCTACCGGTGGTCCCATATGCCAGCTAGAAGATTCTTTTGGATTTGTCTTATCTTAGGGATTTGAGCCTCGTTTGTAAAGGCTCAAATATGGGAACAATCTAGATGTTGACCTCACCCTCTATAAAAGTGAGGTTTTTACCTTGTATCTGACAACTTTGATGACAATTAATGAGAATATTTCCTTTTATTATATCATGTCTTTATTTGAGCTCTGTTAGGATTTTCTGAGTGTACTTTTCTTACCTAAGATATTCCCTAGTAAAGAACATTGGCGCCGTCTGTGGCTCTAACCTAGATCTACACGAGACGTAGAAGGTGCGAGTTACGGCTGATGGAGACTCGTTCATGCGGTGTGGGCCGTCGTGACTTCCGCCGTAGAGGTGGAGGCCGACAAGGCCGGCGCGGCGGCGATCGAGATGATAACCATGTCATACATTCTGAGCCAGAGCAAGAGGCTTCCTCGGAGGGTGTTCACTCGGTGGCGCCGTCACAACTGTCACCAGCAGACAAACCAACTCCGGGCAAACCTTCAGCTCTTTTGGCTAAGTCAGATCCAAGTGTACGAAGGCGGCCAGTGACGCCCGTGCATATCAATCTGGATGATTTAAGGACCAACAAACTTGTGAAAGAGCAAGAGGCGATAACAGGTATCACGCCTGTGGCTTTAAAGCACGTTCTAGACACTTTGCAAAATGTTCAACGCCAGAATGAACGTTTGCAAGCTCAGGTGGAATATTTGAACCGGATGAGAGATTTCAAGCGTGGACAACGTTTGGAGGCTGAGGATGTAGTTGAATTCCAACCTTTTGTACCTGCCGTCACTGCGGTTGAAATACCCGAGCATTTACAGACAATGACACTGGACGCCTATTCGGGCGATTCTGATCCCATGGAACATTTGAGATACTTCAACACTAAAATGGTTATTGGCGGGGCGACAGATGCAGTGAAATGTAGATTGTTGCCACCAACGTTTAAGGGCATGGCGATGCAATGGTTTATTAAGCAGCCACCTTTCTCAGTTGACAATTTCACCGACTTATCCACTAAATTCTTAACTCATTTCTAGCCAACAAAATCACAAAAGCAACAATTTTTTATTTAATCAATATACATCAACAACCGGGTGAGCAACTTAAAACATACATGGCAAGGTTCAGTAAGATGGTTGTTCAACTGGAAGAAGATAACCCTGATGTGTGTGTGGCATCCTTCAAAAACGGACTTCGCGCAGGACCTTTGAATCGTGATCTAAGAAGGCTCCCAGCGCGTGATATGATGGACTTACGAGCAAGAGTCCAAGAATTTATCTTGATTGAGCAAGATGATCAAAACAAGAAGGAAAGAGAAGATTGGAGAAAGGGTGCCCAGCCAGGCACTGTTCCACCAGAAAAGCCTAAGGCGGGAAAATACGCAAGGCCAGCATTTACTCCAGGACAGCCAAGACCTGGCCCATATCAGAATTCCAAACCGGGCCTCCAAAGCAACACTTGGCACAGAATGGAAGCCTTCAGGCGCTCATACTTTTCCTCCATGTTCCGGCACTTAGCCTGAGCAGCAGTGTGTTTGGCATTAATGGTTTCCTTCAAGGACTTGGTTTTCTGCAGGAGCAAGTCAAAAGTCGCCAAGTCCTCAGCTAACTTAGCACATTTTTCTTCGGTTGACTTCAGGTGCTTATTGGCGGTTTCGGCGTCGCCTTTCGCTCGCTCATACGCAGCCTTCCAATCAGCTTCCTTTTTTTCAAGACGATTCTTGGCCGAATGCATGTCCTTCACATACTGAGCCATTCCCGCCACAGTACTGGCGGCCGAAAGCGCATGATGAATGGCCGTGGAAGCAATGTTGGGGGAACCTTGACCATAAATGTCTTTGTGGAGCCTGTTGTCAAAAGTTCGGTTCATAAAATCCAAACCATTAAAATGGGGATCAGACAAACTCAGCAAGGTAGGGAGGGCCTCGCCTCCAACGGCTGAACTAGAGCCAGCATGAACAAATGGTGTCAAGGGGCGGTTAATCAGCGCATTTGGATCCCCACGGGGTGGCGGGCCATTATCATGTCCCTTCTTTTTCTCCGCCGGTTTGCCCCTTGAGGCCAAGCCAGATTGATTTAGGGTCGACTGGTGTAAGGGTTTGTCACCAGCAACTTTTTCAGCGGCGCCCGAAGTCTTCTGGCGCTTAGGGTCTCTGACGTTGTCTGAGTCAGAGGTACCCTCATGTCTTTTCTTCTGTTCAGCCTCAGCATCCCTTTTTCTCGCCGCCTCAGAAGATTGGGCGAGATACTCCTTCATCTTCAAGGGGCCAACATCAACCTTACCTTTACCCATCGTAGCTGCACAAGAAATTGTTACAGTTAAGAGTGATGAATGAATGACATATCAAGTTATATATAAAGATCATTAACTTACTAAAAAATTGATTCAAGGTGCCAGTTTTTGACGCCTCAATCAAGTCATGACCAGAGAATACCGGCAACGATCGAAGATAATCAGCAACCCCTCGCTCGGAATCGTCTAAGGCGTCATACGAAACAGAGATTTTCCGGCGAGGATTTTTTGTCCAGTAAAAAGGGAAGAGAGGGCAATTGTTGGAATCCCGGAACAAATTTTTTACTTTAGGCGACTCAACAACTTTAAAATACTTTTTCTGCCACACTTTGTAATGACTCTTAAGAGCAGTGAACCGACTCATTTTCTTGCGGGCTAGGAGAGGAACCCACTTGACGTAAGTAGGTTTTTTAGTAAGAGATTTATAGAAAAGAAAAAACAAAGGGTAGGTGGGCGTGAAGCTCAGATGATCACACAAGATTTCGAAACAATGGATAAAGCCCCAAGCGTTGGGCTGGAGCTGGCAAGGCGCCACATTCAAAAAGGATAAAACATGACATACAAAATGTGAAAAAGGAAGTTTGATATTTAGATCAACGAAAAAATAGCCATAGACATAAAAGAAGTCGGACGACTCATCTGACGCGTCTTTTCGCAAAAGAAAGCAGTCATCCTCGCCACATGGGAGAACATTCAGCTGCAGATCATCATTACACGAAGTGGCGGGATTCACTTTCGTAAACCCTTAGGTTGATATTCGAAGCGAAGTAATACTCCCAATACTGCCCCAGATTGAGCGCCACAAACACATATCCTCAACTAAATGTGCGTCTGTTCGCCATTCAGGCGAGGATAAACCTTCATTGGAAGAGAAGACAAAATCAACAGAACCGGCTGGCCCAGAATCCTCGTGAACAGACGGCGAGGAATGAATTTCAATGACAGAGGGGAAATAAATTTCACCACCCGATGAAGGTGAGGAAAGTTCTAAAGAAGAAACGCTAACACTATTCAATGACATACTGGGTAATCTCATGGAAGGTTTAAAAGAGGAAGATGTACAGAGTCAAGAAAGATAGAAAGAAAATAAAATGAGAAAGAAGGATGCAAAGAACTCACCAGAGGAGGGGATGATAGATTGGGTGAGGAGAGCGTCGACTAAAGAGGAACACCGCGCAATGACGACGGCCGGAGCAAGCAGGACGAATCAGAGCAAGGAGGAAGTAGTTCTCCAGAAAAAGGGAAGGAGCGGTAAAGTTGCAAATTAAAAAGTAAAAAGTGAAGAAGAAAGGAGGAGAGGTTTTATAGAGGAAAAAAGAAGAGAGAGAATGAGTGGGAAAGAGTACGAACCGTCGAGAATTTTGAAAAAGAATTTGAAAAGTTTTGAAAAAGCGTAATTGAAATCCCGCGATCCAAGGTTTTCCTAAACGAAGCAACTCCACGAGACGCACGCACACATAGATTGCGTTCATTACTAATTATGGCAAAATCCGGGAAAAGAGGAATTCGTGTGTCAGTGAAAAAGATTTGATTGACGTTTGATTGACACTTAAACGAAGACCGCCAAGCAGGAAATACACGCCAGTGTGAGTGAAGGATTCACGCTACTAAAAGAGGGCGAAGAATGCACCAGGCGATGAAGACATTTCGACTCAAGAATCTTGAACCTCATGTGGGGGCTTGATGACTGGGCGGGGCATCCCTAATGTGATGCCCGCCCAAAACACTCGTAGAAGATGGCGGCGTGCCAGGGCTAGCAAGGGTCACGGGCGATGATGAAAGGTCTGTTGTTCTACCGGTGGTCTCATCTGCCAGCTAGAAGATTCTTTTGGATTTGTCTTATCTGTATAGGGATTTGAGCCTCGTCTGTAAAGGCCCAAATATGGGAACAATCTAGATGTTGACCTCACCCTCTATAAAAGGGAGGTTTTTACCTTGTATCTGACAACTTTGATGACAATTAATGAGAATATTTCGTTTTATTATATCATGTCTTTATTTAAGATCTGTTAGGATTTTCTGAGTGTACTTTTCTTACCTAAGATATTCCCTAGTACAGAACACTGAGTATAATGATTAATTCATATTTTATTTTTTCTTTCATCTCATTTTACTAACTTTTCTTCTTTTCTCTTTTTGCATTTTATATCGCAATATCTATATATATATATATATATATATATATATTATATCACTCATTTCTCTATTTAATTTCTCTTCTTATCTTACTCATGATGTAAGTGGTGTGAACAAAACATTATTCGATAGACATACACTTTTCTACGACATCTTTCAAACATACAAAATTTGTGGCATTTTCAACACCACAATATTTTTTGTGAGAGTTAAAAACCGTAATAAAATGATATATTTGACTAATTAATATTCTAACAAAAATATATGTTTATATATATTACCTATATGCAATGAGAAGCTTTGATATCTTTTTAGAATTGCCCAAAGGGGTGTTGACTAAGGTGCAATATTTCTTAGGTCTTGCACAGGTACATAAGGCATTATTAACCACATAAATAGAATATGTCATAAAGATGCCTTATTGGTAACATGGTAAAATGGTAATATATATTTGTAATTTTTTTATTTTTTTCACTTTGACACTAATACCCCCATCTCTTCTCCTCTCTCCTCCCTTCTCCATCTCCTTTCTCCGGAAGCCCGCCATAGCAGCACCTCTATTATGGGTTATTTTTGCTCTTGTATGGTGCAAGACCTAGAGTGCTCTTACACCCTAGAGGCCACCCTTAAAAAGTGCCTAGTATGGTAAAATGGTAATATATATTTGTAATTTTTTTTATTTTTTTCACTTTGACACTAATACCCCCATCTCTTCTCCTCTCTCCTCCCTTCTCCATCTCCTTTCTCCGGAAGCCCGCCATAGCAGCACCTCTATTATGGGTTATTTTTGCTCTTGTATGGTGCAAGACCTAGAGTGCTCTTACACCCTAGAGGCCACCCTTAAAAAGTGCCTAGTATTTAATATTAATCTCTTATAATTTTTTATTTATTTAAGACATGTGTCCTTCTTTAGAGGTAATTTTATTCGAATCTCTTATAAAATATATTAATCTCTTATAATTTATGCGATGGGATATATATACTACTGCAACAACAACAACAACAACAAAAATTCTTACCAAATGAGATTAAGGCCGTGTTTGGAAAAACAGCTTAATTAAGCGCTTATGGTCATAAGCGCTTATGACATAAGCGCTTATTCATAAGCTGTTTTAAAAATTTTATTGAAAGAAATTGAAAATAAGCTATATATAAGCATAAGCTCTTTTTCATAAGCTATTCTGAATAGCTTATGAAAATAAGCTCAAAACAGCTTATGGTAGGTCATAAGCTGTTTGCATAAGCTCTCCCAAACACTGACATAAGCGCTTATGCTATCAGATAAGCTCAAATAAGCTCTTCCAAACTGGGCCTAATTATATGGATTCAACAGACGCAGTCAACCTTCATGATTAAGTCATATAACATATATATTTTAAAATGATCTCGTCCATTTTCTTATTATATTTCATAGTTAATTATATTACATTTTCCACTAATAAACTAAGGGGTTGTCTAAATGACCCATGGTAAAATTTGGGTTAAATAACCCATGATCTAGGTGGACCAATCACATTTAAGATAAATTGGTTGAATTTTCTATATTTTATTAATTGATTTATTTAGAGTCAAATATGTTTTTGATCCCTAACTTATACAAATAATCTAAAATGGTACCTAAAAAAAGCGCAAAGGTTTTAGGCCTTTGAATTATTTTTCACATCTATTTTGATCCCTCAAAATTTTCTTCCCTTAAATTTAGTCATCCTCCCCACACAATTATTTCAAAACCTCAAAATTCACCTTGAAATCATTGTCCAGCTTATGCAACCTTGAGGTTATCAAAGAACGCAGCCATGGGTAACTTAACTATCTTATGCAACCCTTCGTGAATTCACCTTTTTATGTTTCATAAATTCATGTTTTGTACATCTGTATGAAATTGACGTGGTAATATTGTCTTTGCTAAGTACAAACGAGGAGGAGCAATCTATGGCAAGGTGAACCTACGTGGTATTATCTTTGCTAAATACAAACTATGGCAAATACAAACCATGAGATATTTTTGCGGGACTGAAATAGATGTGAAAAAAATTAAGGACTAAAGCTTTTGTGTATTTTTGGGTACCATTTTATATTTATGTGTATAAGTCAGGGACCTAAATAATATTTAACCCTAAATAAATTAATAAATAAATTTTAAAAATTCAACTAATTTATCTTAAATGTGATTGGTCCACCTAGATCATGGGTTATTTAACCCAAATTCTACCATTAGTCAACCCCATAAACTAATCATGATTCTGTTATATATAGTACAGATTCGCTTATAAAAAAAAAGATACAGATTCAACGAGTAAAGACTAAGGTCAAGTGCTTGAGAGATAATTTACAGAATGCATGGAGGCTTTTTCAAGGAGAAAACTCTGGAACTATATATCCATACGTGCGTGTAGTGTAAAGTGTGAACACAAAGAAATAACGAAACGTGCGAGCTTAGGTTTCCTTTGTTCTATAAAAATAGCAAACCATATCCTTTTTTTTATTCACTCATCAGTATTCCACTTAGCTTCCACTCAATTCTGATAGGTCATTCAAACTTGGCTCAAGTTCCACTCCAAGAGTATGGCCACATCTATCTCCAACATACTCATAGCCTTTCCCAAAACCCAGCAAGACTCGACCTTTGGATCCAACTCCAACCACCCCAAATCACAACAAGCACCACCACTAACCCTAACTGTAACCACCAAAAGGAAACCCCTCACAACATGCAAAGCCTCCCAAACCAACTCCTCCTCCTCCTTGTCCTCCACCATCACACAACTCGAGACACAAAATGGAAAACCACTAAAACCACACCAAGGAGTTGCAGAGGGAGTCGCTGACGTGTGGCTTAAGCTCCACGGAGAAGATGACTGGGCCGGTCTCCTCGAACCGATGGACCCCTTAATGCGATCGGAGCTAATCCGCTACGGCGAGATGGCCCAGGCCTGCTACGACGGATTTGACTTCGACCCGTACTCCAAGTACTGCGGCAGTTGCAGGTTCTCGCTCCCGCAGTTCCTAGAGTCTCTCGGCCTGTCCCACCTTGGGTACACCGTCACACGCTACCTCTACGCGACCGCCAACGTCAGCGTGCCCAGACTGTTCAAGTTGTCGCGCTGGCCCGACAAGATGTGGAGCAAGCGCGCCAACTGGGCAGGCTTCGTGGCGGTCTCAGATGATGCCACCACCCAGCGCCTCGGGCGCAGGGACATCGTGGTAGCCTGGCGCGGGACCGTCACCCACGTGGAGTGGGTGGCGGACCTCAAGAACTATCTCACGCCTGTGTCCCCCGACATCCCCTGCCCGGACAAGGGAGTCAAGGTGGAAGCGGGTTTCCTCGACGTGTACACTGACAAGGACGAGACCGAAGGCGGCTATTGCAAGTACTCGGCGAGGGAGCAGGTGCTGGCGGAGGTGAAGCGGCTGGTGGACAAGTACTCTCACGAGGACATTAGCGTGACTATAACAGGGCACAGCCTCGGCAGCGCGATGGCGACGCTAAGCGCTTACGACGTGGCGGAGATGGGGTTGAGGGACATGGGAGGGAAGAGTAAGGTGCATGTTTCAGTGTTTTCATTTTCAGGGCCAAGGGTAGGGAACTTGAGGTTCAAGGAGAGGTTGGAGAAGCAGTTAGGGGTCAAGGTGTTGAGGGTGCACAACGCGCATGACATGGTGGCGAAGTCGCCGGGGGTTTTGGTGAATGAGACGTCGCCGGCGTGGCTGCTGAAGGTGGCGGAGGGGTTTCCATGGTGCTACACACATGTTGGGGTGGATCTGGAGTTGGACCATAAGAGATCGCCGTACCTGAACCCTGATGGGGATGGAGCTTGTGCCCATAACTTGGAGGCCCACTTGCACTTACTCGACGGGTGAGTCACTCATCTTATTCTTTTTCTATTCCATAAATGGTCCTGCTCTGCATGTGCATCAAGATTTGGAGTTAAAGTGTGTCTATTTTTCTTTATACATATTCAATAACTGTCTCTTTAGATATTTATAATTGGAGAAATAAACATGTTTTAATTGGAAATTGTAAATTCACTTATTATGAGTATCCGAGTTAAAGGTAAGATAAGGGAGCGTGGCTCTCAAAATGGAAAACTTCCTAATTTTTTTCTCAAATTGTCATTTTGTGTCTATCTTTTTTTACCTAGGTGAATTTTTTGTATATTTATCAAGACATGAATAAACACAATATTATAATTAATACTCCCTCTGGCCTCAATTGTAAGCAAATATTCTCATTTGCACACTTATTAAGAAGTTGAATTTTTGTATTAATTTTGTATAAACTATGGGTTAAAAGTACTAAAATAACCTTCTAGTTTTAAACACCAAAATTTAATGAAATTAAACAGGGTGTATTTGGTTCCGTTATGATACTATTAATTGTCTCACATATTTAATGCAGTAACGTGCAGAGTAATATGCCTTTTGATGTTTCCCTTGTAAAAAATCAAAACATACAAAGATGAACCACTTCTAATGAATCTTCAACAATTAATTGTGAGAAATCCTCATCATCACAAGTGCCCAAGTCAAATGAAGGCATGCTAAACAAATTATGTGGTGCTGCCAATTTTTCTTTTGGTACAAGTGACGCTGCCATTTTTAAGTAGTGTAGGAGTAAGTCTTTTTTTTTTTTTATAGTACTAGTAAGAAACTTGGAAGCATAAATTAACTTGGGAATGTGTGTGGAAATGAGTTATAGCGGCTCGGTAATACAAATATAGGAAGTTGTACAAATTAAATGACAAAATGCATGTGTAAGGGTATTTGTGGAAAGAAAATATTAAATAGAGTTGAATTTTATGACTTTTGCTTATATTTGAGGCCAAATTTTTTCCATGTTTTTTGCTTACAATTGAGGCCGGAGGGAGTATGATGCACCATTTGAGAGAATCTTAATCCGTTCATGAATAGAATAATAGGAAAAAAGTGATACAAGAATAATAAATAAATGAAATTGGATAAAAGAGAATATTGGGTCCAACCTATATATAGCGCAATTTTTTCTCTTTACTGTACAAAAAAATATAGGACCTTTTTTGCATTAATTTAAATAATTGTTATAATATTTGAAACTTTTTGGTGTACAATTTATTGTATGCAGATACCATGGTAAGAATCGTGAATTTAAACCAATGATTGGAAGAGACCTTGCTCTGGTGAACAAGGACTGTGATTTTCTGAAAGATGAGCACTCAGTACCACCAAAGTGGAGGCAAGATCATAACAAGAACATGGTCAGAACCGAAGATGGACGGTGGGTGCTGGCGGAGCGCCCCAAACCTGACGATCATCCTGAATACACTCAACAACATCTCACCGAGCTAGGCCTCGCTAATTCATCTAAAAGCTAATTAAAGAAATAAACAAAAACAGAGGTATAGTACTGATTTCTGAAGAGGGGTCAGTAATTCTGTATAATAGGGTCAAGGGATGATTTCCATCTTTATATAGCAATATTTAAGTGTGTATTTGGTTCTAAGTTGATAAACCTGCTTTGAATCATATTTTATTGGACAGGTTTGTTGGAATCGTCTCTGAGAATTTGTTTTTAGTCATCAAATCAATTTTGTCAAAGTTTTTTTTTTGAAAGGAATTTTTTTGTCAAAGTTAGAAATAGTATTTTTTGCATTGATAAAATGACTGTGAGATTTCACAATTGAATTTCATATAACCTCACGAAAATAATTTTTTGACTTAAATAAATTTTTGTTTCCCTACATATGTGTATTTGTTGGACTTAAAACCAAAAACACGTACTTAATTATTTGTTTTTAGTACGTTTTTTTTTTGTTTGTTTATAAGTCCAACAAACAATGTTCTTGAGAGGATTGATCATAGCATTGCCATTGATCACCTATCACATTTCTCTCGGCTCTTCTTGAGAGGATTGATTATAGCATTTTCCTAAACGCAGGAGCATTAGTAAAAAAAAAGGCTAGTGACTATAAGATCAAATCTAGCAACATTTGGACCAATAGTTAACCCTAAATTGGATTTCCATTCTCAGATATTTTAATTCAAAAAGTCAAAACACTTGTAGATGAATTAAACAAAAAAGCGAAACAAGTAAACAAAGAACAAGTGATTTTTCTCATTAGGATCCATATAAGAGGAGATTAATGTTTAGTGAAATCGGAACTGAACAATAGCAGTTATTTTTTCAACACAACAGAAAAGGGGTGAACACCATGCAATTTTAACATGAGTGCATATAATCTGTTATGCTTTAGAGGGACAATCCAGAGTCATCATCCTCATCAAGTGTGGAAGTGTAGACAATATAGTTAGCCCATATAAGACCAAAGACACCAAGCAGGATCCAACCAAGAAGGTTGTTACTGAGTCCAAAGGGAAGCCCTGTTCCTTCAGTGCTCAATCTCTCATCCACCAAAGCTATGGCTGGGCTAGACATGGTTGCAGCTAGGGTAGCTGCTATCAAGGATGCCCCCATTCCCATGTTTGACCTGCTTTCCTTTCCCTCCATGGAGCAGCACCTCACTCTTCCCACCTTAGCCATTGCTGGCAACCCTATACAAATATGTTTGCATAAATTAATGATGTCAAGTTAGCATCTTCGCTACAATTGATTCTAAATCCACAATCAATTTCGAGAAGAAACTTCTGTGTGTGGTTTTTCAGGGATAGATTGATTTAAGTTGATCCAAATATAATAGGAGTAAAAACATACCCATGACGGTAGAGGATGAGACCCCAAGAGGTTGCTTTTGTACAAGACCTGTGCCAGTGATAGATGATGTTGGGGTGCCAGACATGATGGTTGTCATTTTTCTTCACTAATGATTCATTCAGACTATGGCTAGGCAGCAGCTTATGTCTGTTTATTTCATTTCCTACGCATTGGCAAAGATGTCAAAATAGTCATCATCATTGGTGCTTTGTCAGCTCGTGCACCACACACTATGCACAGATTGATCAATGAATAAACTATCTCCACGTGTCAATATTTCACTCACATTTTTAAAAGTTATTTTCATTAATTAATAAAAAATTCTAATTCGACAAAAGAGCATTTGAATCCCGCTGCATTTTAACTTGAGTAATGATATATACACACCTCACTTTCTCTTCCATCTCATTTCCACACATTTTTCTTCCTTTCTCTCTCTGCATTTCCTATCACATCACAAATCATATCACTCATTTCTCTCTTTTCTCTTCTTCTTTGAGTAAGGTGGAGGTGGAAATTGTTTGTGCACATAACATAATTGTCTTCACGCAACAGGAAAAACAGCACAAAGCATCATTGACGCCACAATTCAAAAGACAGCCGTTATTTCAATAATCATGTAAATTTTTTCCTCGAAGTAAAATACAACTCCAACTTCCACTCTGCGTGCAATTGGTGTAAAGTGATGGCAAACTGCAGTGGCATAACCTAATAGAACTCATGAATGAAATATGTACACAACAACCGGTAGCAGCATCTCCAAGCAGCTAAAATGCCTTCTATCCGAGTCTTATTTCATATCAGTGTCATTACAAATTGGCTAAGCTTCTATAAAGATATCATATCTGTGTAAAATTCTGTGGAGCTATAGAGGGCTTTACAAGAAGAATCGCTCAACTGCTAAAGAACAGAAAGAATCGACTACAAGCACGAAACTAATGCGCCAGCAAATTAATCAAACAACACCTTCCAGGTATCATAACATTTAGATGCTGCGCTACGCCTGTAGATTGCAACGCTGCAAAATGGGGAGGTCAAACTTCATGAATTTGGTCCAGTAACTCTTATATCTGCCCACCGCAATATCCAACCAAGGCTTCCTGATTCCATCGTAATGAATAACGGCAGCACGCTCAATCTCATTTGTATCGACTATGGAGTCGTAACCAAGGCCAAGAATGTGCCACCGTCTGTCCAAAATCAGAGTCTTCTCATAGAAAGTGAGCCAGCCTAGAGGCAGACTTCCACTGTTCAACAATGGCATCTTGGCTCCCTGCAATTAATCACACAGAGAAGCACATCAGATAATCATTGCATCAGATTCTACAGAAAGTATATATGTGCTCCATCAAACTGTAATTTAAACAAAAACTTCACTTCAATACACATACACTCCTCATTAGATTCCACTGCAAAAATTTCAAATACAAAATTGTAGCTTGGGATAACAGATTTAGGTAGTGTTTGTAACACAAACAGACTGGAACTATTATACAACACAAATAGAAAGGAATAGGGTGTCCTATTATGTTTTCTTCGATTCCACCCTTTTTAGATTGAAATAAAATTAGCTAACCACTTTTGAGTTTTAACACCTTCTGTTGCGTTCTGTTCTGCTCTAAGTATGTATCAAACAAAAAACACAACCATGTGTGTTGTTTTTTCTCATTCTAACCTGTCTATTGAACACTCCCAGATGTCATGGAGATGTGCAATCTTTGACCCCCTATTTCTATGTAAGTCATAAACTACTATGTAAAGCATTCTAATAATGCAAAAGAAAGCTGTGTGCTAGAATTGATACAATCTTAATTTCAAGGGAGAAGAAGCCAAAAGTGGCCTGCACTTTAACAATAGCAAGAGCCAAACTGAAAGATTTAAAGAGATTTCAATGAATGAAAATTTCTTTGGGGGAAGGGGAGAGGGATAAAAATGAGTTACTCTGAACAAAGAAAAAAGAACTAGAAGCGTTCAACAAAATAAAGACATTTTTTAAGCATACCATTTCCAAATATTTGTGATAGACCGCAGTTAAATCATGTCTCTTCCACTGCTGCAAATCAAACAAGTTCATCCCAAATGCCCATGTACAAGCATTGACATCAAACCTCTTTGCAATGAATGGATCTGAGAAGTTTATGAACATATCCATCCTGTGAAATGAAGTTTCACCTTTCTGACAAGTCCCAACACCTGCAATTACTTTTCCATTCATATTAACATTCCATAGTTCACTGAGATCTTTTTGCACCACAACATCGTGATCAAAGAGCAGAATCTTATTTAGAGTAGGGAAGATATCTGGCAGATAGAAACGCAGGTAGTTCAATTCAGAAGTATATCTTGGATCACTGGAATTATTTTTCTTGAATGTATTGTACTTGGACAACCATTCAAAGTTGTCAATGTTCTGTATGTGGACTGTGGCTTTACCCGGAGGGTTTAATAAGAACCACATGGAGATTGCCGGAAAGTTGAGTGAATTGGTCACTACATGGAAAACAAGTTTTTCCTGTTTCTGCAATTTAAAAGCAATTGTCAAGCTCTGTTGCCACTACAGACAGACTTAATCCATTGCACTGGACTCAATAATGAGAACTTTCTAACAAAATCTGTTAAAGAAACAAGATCATAACAACATTACAACCAAGCCTTATCCTATTAGGTCAGGACAACTACATAGATCAATTGATGTAATAATTATCATTAGGGTAGTGATATATGAATCAGTAGTAGTAACAACACCCCCCACATACACCAATTTTTTCTGTCAATCTCTTTCTTCCTATCACATCTATCACTTATCTTTTTTGTCTTTTTTTTTCTCATTAATATTTGGGTGCCTAAGACACCCAAGTGGTCTACCAAACATTTTGAAAAAAATGTGAAAAGGCTAAAACAACAAACATTCTGGAACAGATAAGTAATTGAGAATTAAATTAGTGCTGATTTGATTTGATTTGATTTAAAAAGGAAGCTTCATGATATATGTCAAAATATAAGAAAAACACGTGACTTAATAAGAAAAGAGGATATGAAGTGGCTTCTTAAGAAGAGAGAATGAGGTCTCAAATTTGATATATAGGAGCGGATTGCATTTAGAATACCTAAAATGCTAATGCATTTGAATTCAGACTCAAGGAAGGATAAGAATGAGATAAGTTGTTGTCACAATCATGGGTTCTCAATACCTTGTTCTATAATCACCCCACTTCAAATGTAAAGAATATAGTGAAGAAAATCGGTGCACATAAAACACTAATTATGCAGTACACATGTACAGCAATAAATGTAGACAAATACTTTTTGGATTATATAAAGAGAAGACAGTCGACGGGCATCACAAGTCCAAAGTAACCACTAAGGGAGTAACTTGGAAAAACTTGGTACCGAAACATACTAACATTGATTTTGCTAGTATCGTTTTTCTACTTCAGCAGTTTCATCAAGATTTGATATTAACCAAAAGCAAAAACGAAGAACAGCTAAATTAAAAGTGAAAGACAAAAAGTTAATCTAGTTAAAAAGATGCATTAATATTTACCTTGGCATTAGAGACTGTGGAGTTAACAACCACTGCACATGCAAGAATATTGTCAGAGAAGACAGCATAATGATAATGTTTGGGATTATGAATCTTATTTTCATCTGGCAGCTTCCTGTCCTCTGGTCTCAGGGCAAAGAAATCAGAAGTTAGCTGCATAGAAAGACAGTGAAGACCTTTTGGAGTGGTCCTTGCAGCAAGATGAACAAGATGTGTTACTCCACGTTGCTGAGAACGAACTTGCTCTTCAGCCTTATGATTCATTGCACGGAGCTTAGTAGCCATAGCAGTGCAGTCTGGGAAAGCACGGTTGGCTTTAGACAGTGAAGCCTCCATGTGTCTCATTTTCTGCAAAGCACTGTAAACTTCACTTGTTTTCAGATTGAAAACTAGCCTAATCAAATTTAAATAGTTCATGTCACCAAAATTCTACATGAATAGTCCTATCCATCATTATTTTTATACTGGAAGACGAGCAGGCCCAGATTTTCCCAGATTGAAATTATAACTTTTTAGAAAACATGTTTTGATCCCTCCTCTTCTAATTCTCTCTACTGAACCGTTGAACCAAAAAAAAAACTTCAATCAGCAGAGTAGATTGGAAAAACTAAGTAGAAGCGAACTGAAACATAATGTAAGTCACTTGAGAAAATTAGTAGTGGCACAGATTGATAAAATAATATATCTTTCAAGGACCACAGCTTCTCTTCAATCTTGTACATCTTATTTAGTAAATACTGGTAGTAAATATATAGAGAAAAAATTACCTCCTTGACAGATCTGAATCCTTGATAGCGTCTCGAACTGCACGTTCCATCTCTTTAATTCTCAGCTTCAATTCCTTTAACAAGTGTGAATTGCTATTTGGAGGGAAAAATCCCAAGTATGCTCTGGCTCTAATTATTTGATCCTTAATCTCCCCCACCTTCTGATATGTCACTCTCTGAGATTGAGAGCGTGAAGTATGATGATTTCGGGTTGCTGTCAGACTGGATTTCTTTTCTGTCATTCTTTGAGAGTGAGTTTGTGTATTCTGGTTGTGTGTAAGTGTTGTATTAAATTTCTTCTGCAAATAAAAAAAAGGAAAAATCAATACAATACTGCACAACTAATTTTCTCCAAAGTCCACTTTGCATTTATATATTTCAACAAACACAAGAATTATGAAGTTTTTATCTGGAATGACTGTTATTTGACTTATTTCTTTGTATATATAAATTATTTTCCTGCTCATAAGATATCTACACATCTAGTTAAAAGTTTGTAGATGCAAAAGAATGAAAAAGAAATTCTCATTCTTGTATTTAGAAATATAATAGATAAACAGACAGCACAATTTCTTGGTCCATTTTAAATTACTCCAATAGAAGATAAGCACATCTGGGCATAGGACATTGAAGCCAAAAGCAACCTTACAAGATCTTGCTAACTTACACAAAAGAACTAGGTTGGCTTCAAAACAAATCCCTATAGAAAACTGACAATAAACTCCAGTCTATTGCATTATGAGTAAATTTCAAGCTTAGTAAACCTCATGAGTAACTAATTTTCCAGAGTCATTCAAGTTCCAAATTTTAAACATTCCCACCTAGCTTGGCATTAGGCACGATGGAATCAATCTCTAGGGATGAATTGACATTTGAGTGTTCATGCCAAACAGAGAGCGCTCTAACATATTATGCTTAAGTTGACTGTACAAATAAAATCTCAAATTTCAACCAAGCTGAGGCTTTGCGTTTTGATAACTTCAAAATCACATTTTAAGGCCAGGAAGTGATAAAAGATTCTATATATAGTGAAACAAGTAAAAGGGAATTAAGTAAACCTGTGTTCAACCAAAAAGTCCAAGTTTATGATCCCATTTCTTATCATGATTCAGGAATAGCATTTACACTAGGTTGGAGAAATTGTAGTCCGGGTATAAAAACTTCATGCAAACAGTTCATATATCAGAATTTTCATTATTATTTTGTTGTCATATGCTAATACACTGTAACAAATTTTTTGAAGATAACAACAAAGCAGACTTCAACTTTTAATGGCAGTAATTCAAAAGAATTGTACAGACCTTATCTCCATCAACCGAGGATGATCCATTTTGCCGAGCTTCCTGGTCTTGTCTTTTGTCATCGTCGAATCCTGAAACTTGATCACAGTGAAAATCTTCAGATAGTAACAAAAGTGCTGACTACTGAGTACTTGAGTGACATTATGCAATCACAAAAATTAAAAAGAGCTCACAAATACCAACCATTTCTTTCCAAGAGGCTACTTCTGAACCCCTCGATTCTAGATTCCTCAGAACTATTATTCTTTCCGGAACCACTGTAACTCACTGCTGAATCAAAGTCTATTTCCTTATAAACAACTTCCTTAGGCTCTTGTATTTCTTCAGCCCCTTCCTAAATTGCACAAAAGGGATCCAAATTCCAAATCATCATAAACAAACATCTTTATTCTCCAACTCAACAATGTAGGGTTAAACATCATGATGGAGAAAAATTCTAATTAAATCTTGAAAATACCTGTTCTATAGCATTTAACAGTACAGGATCTGTCCTGTATGTCTGCAACAATCACACACAAACAATCAATCAAAATCTCAACATCAGAGCATTCAAAGCTGTAGAAGTTCAATTAGAAGCTGAGGAAGCATGATTTAGAAAACAAGTTGTAATCAAACATGTTGAGCTACATAAGCAATGCAAATAAATGAAGTGATGATGAGAGTTGAGAAGGAAGATTCTTACAACAGTGGATAAATCATCGAAAAACTCTCTTGGTCCTGAAATTGAAATTGAAATTGAAGTGAATGAAACGAGAGATTAAGAAAGAAGAAGTGGTGGCGAGTGAGTGAGGGAGTTGTTGTTACCATGAGAAGGAGTGAGAAGTTGAAGGCGGTGAGAGAGGAAAATGAGAGGAGCAACGACGGAGAGGAAGAGCAGAGAGAGGATGAAAATCCTCTGCCACCGACGAGATTGCCTCATCGATGGAACTCCGATCACATTTGACGGATTCAGATCACGGAGAAGGAATCCAATGCGTCGAGCACAAGTAACCGAAACGAATTGAAACAGCAAAGTTAGGGTTTCAGTTATTCGCTGCTTTTTAGAGAGAGAAAGTAAGAGAAGACAGAGAAGCAGGTTCTTCTTCCATGTTCGACTCGCCTTGTTAAATTTTCTGCGTCTCTCTCTCTCTCTCTCTCTCTCTCTAATTTTTATTCTTTTTTCACGTTGTACGCATTTGTTGTATATAGTATACTAGTATTGTTTGGGGGTTTGCCTTTAGATTTGTGCCACCAGGTTGACACGGGAAGGGGAATAGAAGTGGTACTTGTTGATTCTGAAAGAGTGAACATGGATGGTGAGGATGACAGATGAGCCTTGATGTGATGTTCTCTTTAGTTTGGTCAAACTCATTGCCCCCACCCATCACCCAACTACTCTTCTTACCATTCCCTCAAATTAAGTAATTTAATCAAAAAATTACCTATTTTCCTTGTAATAATAATTAATAAATAAACTTAAATGTACTTTTTACTATAAATATATTGCGATCGTGTGATTTGAATCTCGGTTAAACATGTGATTTTATTCATATATTTTAGTAATGTATGTAAATAGAGTTTGGTTAGATGAACATTCAAGATGTACAAGAGTTTTCTTATGTGGTGATACTTATGATGTAAATCAGTGTTTTAAGACTCGGCTCGGACCGGCCGGTCCGACCAATTGAACCGGGACTCGGTGACCTGACCGGTCCGAGCCTCACATCAGACCGGTTGTGCATGTGACTCGGTCGGAACTGGTTTGAACCGGCAGGTTCGATGATTAACTCAGTGACTCGGCCGGTTTTTTATTGAACCGGCGAGTCACCCATTTTTTTTTTGTTAGTTTGTTATTTGTGGGCTAGATAGAAGCCCATTTTCCACCCTTTCACATTGTTTTTTTTTTCAGTCCAGTTGGGTTATTTAACCTATTGGGCCTTTTAAATTGTTTTTTTTTGTCCATTTGCAAACATTTTGTATATAATTGGGTAAAAAACGTGATATTTTGTTAAAAAATGGTGCCAGCAGGGTTTGAACACAGGCCATGGAGGTAGTATGAAGGAAAACTACCACTGCACCACTAGGTGGTTGTTGATTAGAAACGTATTTTGTTTTTTTTATATTAACTTTATATTGCATTGGATATTTTTTATTATTTTTTAATATACATCGAGTCAAGCAATCGAACCAGTGACCCAGTGGTCCGACCAGTGACTCAGTGACTCAGTACCCCGACCGAGTCAATGACCGAGCCGAGTTTTAAAACACTGATGTAAATAATTAACAACCAGGGAACCATTATTATGTTACTTCATAAACTAATTCACTTAGTTAAATTCCATTTCATTTCATTTTCTTTATTAAATCTCAATAAATGATAATTACCTTCAACACTTCATCTTCTCCCTACATCTTCCCTATAAAAGTAAAATACTGCTTTTACTTCTCTAAACACTACTACCACAAGCAAATCACGATATCTTAACATCACCATAACTTAATGGCTCTATCTTCTCTTTGTGCCAGTCTTCTTCTTTTGATCCTCACAAAAAATGGAACTTCGCATTTCTCTCTCAAGACAATAGTCTAATCTCCATCCTCTATACCCTTCATCTCCCAATCATGGAGTACACACACAAAAGCCTTTTTTTTCTTTTTCTTCTTAATTTCCCTCTGCACATAGTTGACCACTATAGTGGGACTGGACTATGTCAATGAAAAATTTGTGGTCCAACAACAACAAGGATCAAATAGATAGACTTTTCAAAGAAGTTTCATAGATAGTTGATCAGCCTCTCCCGCCACAAGCTAAGATGTCAAGAGTTGCTCAACCCACACCCTGTGAGGATTATTAGATAATGCTTGAACTCTAGGATGTCTTGAGGGGTCTGAAGGTTTCTCATCTGATGCAATCAACTTGGATATATAGTGATGAGATTAGGCGGTACAGATAAGGAGTTTCTGGATTACATCCCCTATAGGGAGAGGCAGGGAGATTCTGACATGAGAGCATCCATAGATTGAGATGACAATAGGTAGGGTCTGAATTTATACTATAGTATTCGTACCCATTTTCATACCCACATTTTCAAATAATATTTGTACTCGTCCTGATACCCACATGGGTATGTAGCAACATGAATGTTCATCATCATACCTTCTATGTGCCTATATGCATGTATTCGTGTCATTTACCTGCAATTTAGCTAACCAAAATGTAACTTTCACTTTTTTCAATATAAAACTAAAATATAATAGCTATTATCAGAATTAATTAAAAATAATAATGATCATCCATATATTTAACAAGTAAAATCATTCAAATACGTTTTTTTTAATATAAGTAAGAAAGTTAAGCTCTAAATTTATAATTTTATATTTGTTAATAAACTCCTAAAATTGTAAGTCACTTACTTACATAAGTTAGACTAAATTAGTAGCCATAATAAAACTTCACTTACTTTTTTTAGTAGAAGTTAGAAAGATATATTTTAAATATATTAACATATATATCATCAATTACGTGTGTGCGAGTTAGGTACTATAGCACTCATACCCGTATAGTAAATTTTTACTGTATCTATTATGAGTTTTTTTTACAGGTACCGATGGGTAGAGCTGTCAATACGGGCTAGCCCGACCCATATGGGTCAGCCCGTATGGGTTGGGTTCAAAACGGGTTGGGTTATGTCAACCCGGGGTCTTAACGAGCCAGGAAAATATGAACTCAACCCGACCCGCAACGAGATCGCGGGTTGGAGGGCTGGCTCGTGGGTTGAGTGAAATAAATATAAAAATTGAGAAATTGTATTAGAAAATGTTTAAAATGCTATAAAAAAATAATTTCAAAAAAATACTTATAGAAATTGGTATCAACTCATAAAAAGAGGTTTATCAACGCAATTATTTTTTTCTCACATTTAAAATATAGAAAAAGAATTTTGTTTACAGGATTTAAAAACACAATTATTTTACTGTCACATTTAAAATGAGATAAATAATATAATAATAATAATAAATAAAACATAAAAAATTGACTCAAATTAAAAGAAATGAAAATTTCAATTTTTCAATCTAAAATTAATCCATAAAACTAACCTGGAATTAAAGAGAAATAAAATAATTTTTTTAATTAAAAATAACTCTAACCCAACGGGTTGGCTCGCTTGACCCGCATGTTGGCCCGTCTAACCCGCGGGTTAACCGAGCCGGGTTGCACTAACTCAAGTTCTTTTCGAGCTGGAATATAACCAGCCCAACCCGGCTCATTTAGCCAACCCGTCGAGCTGGCCCGCGGGTTGGAACTCATATTGACAGCTCTACCGATGGGGTTTGGATTTATTATCATCCCTATCCAAATATGACTATGAGCAGTCGAGCTGGGTAAGCGGGTCGAAGTCTGCGGGCCGGGCGAGACCGCGGACTAGTGCGGGCTATAGCCCGAAAAATAGAGGACCGCTAAAATGCGGGCCTACGCGGAGCGGGCCAGCGCGGGGTGAATCAATGCGGGGCAGGCCTACGAGGGCAAAAAATGGGGTGAGAGAGGCCAAAGCCTGCGGATCGGCCCGCGAAACCGCGGATTAGTGCGGGCTATAGCCCAGAAAATAGAGAACCGCTAAAATGCGGGGCGGGCCACCCGCGTACCCAGCTCTAATGAGCAGGCCCATAAGAGGATGTGGAAGAATCCAATAACTAGATGCAAGAGGATGATGACTGTTCTGGGCCTTATTTTTTTGGTGTGATTGGACATCCTTTTTATTTTATTTTGGTGTTATTTTACGATAAAATACATTTATTTATATCCATTATGAGCTTCAGATAATTGCTACTACCTACTTTCGTTCCTTATTAACTATTTATGTTGGGGAAAAAATTGCCAAGGACCTAAAAGATATTTAGCTCTATTTTTTTAGTTTAAAACCAGATATCCTCTATCAATGTAATTTTGTTCGACCCAATAAGATAAATATCAAATGTTTTCTTAAGGGTATGTCTCTTGAAGACGAAATTTTCGATTTTGAAAACTTAAACAACTACTTTTAACTACTGCAGCAGCGTACACTCATTTTTTCGGTACATTGAAATGATAAATTGTACTTTATAAGGGTTGATTCTTGAATTTTCTCATCTTAACTTATATGTTTCATAGCTCTTATCACTTGAACTATCATTCGAAGATAAGCGCTGACACTTATGACACTGATTACATAAAAGGTTCAATATAAAACTAATATATTAAAGTTTGGAAAAAGAAAAACTAATATATGAAATATTAATGGTGGTTTTAAGAGTGATATCTATAAGTTTAAAAAAAAAAAAGAGGAAAAGAAAAACTAATATATGAAATATTAATGGTGGTTTTGAGAGTGATATGTAAATTTTTTTTTTAAAAAAGAGAGCGATATCTCACTTTTTGAAAGCTTACGGTAGCATTCACCTATCAAAATCTGTTAAATTGGCCAGTTAAATAAATTGTTGTCTGACTCCCTGCTACTATTTTTGGACACTCTTTGATACCCCACGCAATAACCGGACCACACCTCTTTGAAGTCCCTGCTATTAATTTTCATTCTGTTATTGTTTTTATCTTTTTTTTTTTTCTATATCATGCATTTCATTTTCTTTCGGAAAATAATATATACACACTTCTAGAGTAAAAGAGGAATAAATTTGAGATATGATAAGAAATAAAAGAAAAAGTTACTTTCACACTTTTTAATTTCTATAGAAATATAGGAATACAAAGAGAATCATGAGTGTGAACATATCACAATGGAAATTGGAGATGAAGAATGAGAAAGAAAGAGAAATTATGTTGGAATTACATGAAAGTGAGTAGGAGTGTTAAGAATGAAATTCTGTTTTGTAAATCTTTTTCACTTCCCTTCCAGTAACAAGTCACAACCACACCACCTGTCACCAAATCAAATCAACTCCATTCATGCACACAACTCAACACAACTCCTATGTAAAATTTCTTCACATGCCATCATTGTCCTCTCTCCCTCCTCATCTTCTCATTCCCTCACCTCATCCTCTTCTCTGCTCACCACTCACTCAACTAAATTTAATCCAACCCCACACTACTACTACTTCTCTTCAAACCACTTGAGTTACCAAACACTGAATTCTCTTCAAAATGGATCTTGCTGACTCTGCATCACTGGAACTTCAAGCTCCTTCTGCTGTAACGAAGAAAACTGCTGTTTTCAGAAGCTGGATTCTGCTAAACCATGACGGCGTAGCCACTCTTCTAGATGTAGACAAGTATGCTATTATGCGCCTGGTTGAAATCCATGCAAGAGACCTTCGAATTCTCGACCCTCTTCTCTCATATCCTTCCACCATTCTTGGCAGAGACAAAGTCATTGTTCTCAATTTAGAGGTAAAAAATCACTCTGTTTCTGTATCAACTCTTCTTTTTCCTTTTCTTTGTTGTTTCATGTAGGTTTGTTTGTTTGTTTGTTTTTTGCAGCACATAAAAGCTATTATCACTGCAGAAGAGGTATTATTTACAGGTTTCTTATCTTCTCCACACATGGAATATTCAGTAGTTTTCAATTTTCCAGAGCTAAATTTTTAGTGCCTTGATTGTAGGTGTTGCTTAGAGACCCTATGGATGATGATTTGATGCCGGTTATTGAAGAACTTCGGCGGCGGTTACCGATAGCAACTGCTGCTGGCCAAGGCCAAGGAGAAGAAGACACGGTTGCTCAAGATGGTGAAAGTGGAGAAGAAGATGGTGAGCTTGATTTGTGGGAATTATTTTAATTTAAAACTTTCCCCAAAGTTAATTTGGGCTTAAGAAGTTGCATATTTGAATACACGGCGGCAGAAATCACATTAAAACCAAAATCACGGTCGACAAGCTTGAAAGCTAAAGGAAGTTGATTT
This sequence comes from Lotus japonicus, assembly GCF_012489685.1. NCBI lineage: Eukaryota > Viridiplantae > Streptophyta > Magnoliopsida > Fabales > Fabaceae > Lotus > Lotus japonicus. The sequence goes on along the minus strand of NC_080041.1, from coordinate 128,145,533 downwards.
TGCCCACTGTGATTTTGGTTCGCCGTGGTTTTCGGCCATGTATTTAAACATAGACCAATGGGAAATAGTGTTGTCTTGTGTTTTGAATTTGGAGACTCTTTTTCTTTCTATAATGGTGGGAAATTGAATTATGGTTTGTGTTGTAGAGTTTCCATTTGAGTTCCGGGCCTTAGAAGTTGTGTTGGAGGCAATTTGCAGCTTCCTTGACGCAAGGACAAGAGAGTTAGAATCTGCTGCTTATCCAGCTTTGGATGAACTCACCTCCAAGGTAAATCAAGCCTTTGCAATGGATTGTGTGTGTGTGTGTTTTTATTTAAATACATATTTATTCTTTGTCATGTTTCATGGATTTTCCACCTTGGTACAAGAACATGGCTACTGAATTTATACTAATCCAATGATTAGCTGGGCAGAATTTGATTTCTCATCATCATACCTCCTTTTTTTATGTTTAAATCATTCTAAACAAATTCTGATGATATCATCACCAAAGCATGAGAATTCTTACAAGCTTAGAAGTTGGAATATCTTAATACCATTGTCAATTCATCAAAAAATAACAACATTAAAAATCTAAGGTGATAAAAACCTTTGGTCATAATTTTGTCATGCAATTTAGGAATGCCTCTAACATTATTTTTTTTGCAAATACGAAATTTTATTTTCATCCTAATCAGTCCTTAAACTTCAACTATTATATTGTAATAAGTCATTTTGTTAGCTTCAAAATAACTTATTAGTGGTAAATAAACTTTCATTCTTATCTACTTTAAACAATTGATTCATATTTTTTGTCTAGAAAATTATTTTATTTAGGAATTGTTCACTATTAATGAGTTAACATGATCTCTTATAATAATAACAAGTAAGAACAAAACTAGTCATAAATGTGCCAATTGGAAAAGGAATTAAAGTTTAAGGTAGCTCTAAGTATATTCCCCTGTTTTTTTTAATAGACACTTTCGAGATAGCAAAGGGGTTTTGGAGAGGAATATAGTTCTATGATCTATCTGAAAAGCTGCTTAAATTTATTTAATGTGGACCGGACCTAATACTAATTTCTTGTGTTAAACTTTAGGTTGCTTGTATACATCTCCAAATCTGTGATATCAAACCAAAAAGTTGATAATTAATTTATGATTTCCCATTATCTGTTGTCACAAAATTATATGTGAAATACTTTCTCCCCCTTCCATACTACTCTTGTTGACTGAGATTTGTGTCCAGATCAGCTGTCGTAATTTGGATAAAGTGCGAAAATTGAAAGGTGCAATGACAAGGTTAACAAATCGAGTTCAAAAGGTTTGTTTTTTTTTTTTTTGAACTCCAAAAGGTTTGTTGAAATAACTACATTTTACAACTATTTTTATCCCCTTCAATCTTAAGAAGTAAATTCCATTGTTTTGTTCTTCATTATATATATAATTGTGATCCAAAAAGAATGTTGTATAAGCATTGCTGTCTTCATTTCTTACATACTTAGCAGTAGTTTGCTGTCAAAGGTTTTCACTTTCCTGATCATTTTAGAACTCAGAATTTCCCTGTTTGCACTTACTTTGATAGCTTTCTTATAGATAAGAGATGAACTAGAAAACCTACTTGATGACGATGATGACATGGCTGAACTTTACTTATCAAGAAAGTTTGCTGCTTCATCCTCTCCCACAAGTAGCTCTTGTGATCCCAAATGGCTTCATAGCTCCCCAAATCCAGATTCAGAGATACATAATATATCAAATAAAACAAGTACAACAACAGTTGAAGGAGATAATGATGTTGAGGAGCTCGAAATGTTACTTGAGGTTATCAAAGTCTTCATCCTTAACTTTGGTGTGCAGATACTGTTTGATTAAATGACTTGATCTATATGGTGTATTAAGCTAAATGATATGCTGTGCTTTTCAGGCCTATTTCATGCAAATTGATGGAACATTAAACAAACTGAAAACAGTATGACCTGCATTTTCTTGTAACCTTCCCAACTTAATTATAATTTGAATTCTATCTTACATTATTAAGTGATAAACTTTCCTACTTGATACTTTTCCTCCCTATTTCAGCTGCGGGAGTATATTGATGACACGGAAGATTACATCAACATACAAGTAAGTTTTAGGCACAAAAGAAAGTTTTCTATATATATCTGCTGTTTGGATATCTGTAACATTCTGAATTTCCGCTGAAAGTGCTTTTAAATTTTCCTAACGGAAATCCAAACATTTACTAAGCATATCAAAATAGAGGGGCAAAGTTTTCCATTATATTGCTTAGCAGAATTTTCATACACCATTTATAGCAATATTAACAACACTTGGTGCTATGTTGCATATGCATGACATGTACAGCTTGACAATCACCGAAATCAACTGATTCAGGTATAAGCTTTTGGTCCCTCCCTTATGAGATTTTTTATGCCTAATCCTATACATACATTGTCTGAAGCATTAATTTGTCTCCAGAACCATATTTTATAATGTCTTTAAGTACTGCATTTAATGTTTATCCTTGTTCTACCTAAATGATAGCTAGAGCTCTTCCTCAGTTCTGGGACTGTTTCTCTGTCCATATGTTCATTGGTGGCAGCAATATTTGGTATGAACATTCCATATACATGGAGAGAAGGTCACGGATATATATTCAAATGGGTATGTATGTTAAGAAAGAAATATTCCAATTTTGACTAACATGTTTTGCCATATACATGCGTCTGTGTCTGAGAGAAAGAGAGTATGTCTTTTTTTTTCCTTCTGAATTTTGTTTTTTCCAATTGAAAATGATAAATTTAGGTGGTTATCTTTGCTGGAATGGTTTGTGCATCCTTGTTTTTATCCATAGCAGCTTATGCCAGACGCAAAGGCCTTGTTGGGTCTTGAATGTATAAAGATGAAACATCAGATTGATTGAGGGAAAAAGTGTACAAGAAGTGGACAAGTGAGGTCAGTATTGGTATATGGCAACAAAACAATACTACCATATTTGTGGTACCACTTACATTATGGCCTTTATGGGAACAATAGATTGTTTTATCATGTAGCTTTTCAGAAATAAAAGAAGCTTGTTTTATCTTGTAATGGCTTTTAGTTGAGCACGCAATACAAATTTGTTCTATGCAGGCAATAAAAAATTAGCTACTAATAGAATAGCTTTCAATTGCCAGGTTGTATGCACTATACAAGTTTTTTTATTTGCTAATTAATTTTCTAAAAAAATTACTTCAGGCGGTATCCAAGTGTTGCAAAAAATATTTCATTAGAGGACTATTTTACCTGCATCTTGTATATGCCATTATTATCTCATCTCTCTTTGCTTTTCAGATTGATTATGGTCCAATTCCATTTCCTCAGGATGCTAATCCATTATGCGCACGCCACTATCAATTATCATAATTATATTGTTAATATTCCCAGACAATTTCTGAATTTCGTGCCGTCTCACACCATCTTTGGTCCCATGATTATGAAATGGGTTATTATTAGTTGCATATATAATAATTGACCATTTTGTCTCTACTTATTTTGTAAAAAAATAAAACTACTTAAAATTGAACATAATTCTTCTTACTAATTGAAATGACTGTTCAGTTGAATGGGTAATGAGTGCCAATTACTTACACATTTGTGCATGTCTCTCAACTCACAGCACTAGAGTCTAGAGCCTAGAGGAGTGTTTTTTTGGTAAGCCAAATTGAATTAAATTAGCACAGTGCTAGAACCCAAATGCCATACTATAGAAAAAGAAGAAAGCAGCAGATGACAGTGAGTAGCCACTGCAAACTGCAAAAACCACTAGCAAGAAGGAAAGAAAGAGTTAACAACTGCTAGAGGAGTGTGAACTCGAGACACTGAGGCATGCATAGCAGCATAGGAGGGGACTGGTGAGGGACCAATTTTGCAGTTAATAAACAAAACACAAAGATCACATGTTATCACCTTGGTACTCCCGTTTTCAACAAAGCCAGTTGAACTATCTTTTCTTTTTGACTTTGCCAAGAAAGTCCTAGCTGAGCCACCAAATGCTTTTTTAGCCTATTAGCTGGAGACCTGGAGTAGATGGAGGCAGATAATTCTCTCCGACCCAACCAAACTTCAATGACATTATGGGTTGTTATTAACACCCCTAATCACATCCTCCACTTTTCATAAACCCAAAACTACCCTCATTAATTTAAAATACACACTCTCTTCCTCTTCAATATCATCTTCTTCCTCACTACCAGACACCCCCTCCCCTCCTCTTTATCTTCTTTTTCCTCACTACCTCCGCACCTTGAGCTTCATTTTCCTTCCTCACACCATTTGTTGTATTCTTCTCAATTTGGTAAATTCTCTTCAACTCTCTCCACTTTTGTGTGTACATTTCTCGATTTCATGTTGTCTATGATGAAGATTCCGCCATGACATAGGAGTTTCGTCGTACTTAGTTTTAGAAACTTGTAGTTTTAGGACAGTGTCGTGTTCTAAAACCCGATAGTCATGGTAGATAAGTGTGTATCGTGTTTTAGAACCTGATATTTTTATGGTAGTATCAGGTTCTGAAAATTGGTAGTGGTTGAAGATTATGGAGGATTGAAGTTTACCAGTTTTTCGAATATGTGAACTACTGAGGTCTAGAATCTGGTAACGTAAGAACATGTACATTTTCTTATACTACACGTTTCTAAAATCAGAGTTTGTTAGATACATAACTGATTTTGAAATTCGACACTTTTTGTTTTGTTTATTGTTTGCAATTGTCGTTTCAACTACATCTCATTTTTTTTATTTGCAAATCTATCGTGACTAGAACTTGAAGTGCATCATCAACGACATGTGGTCATGGAGAACGCATACCATCGAATGCATTTGCGTGTGTCGCTGTGCAGGTTGAGGGGTCAGCACTGGAGGAGGAGCAACTGCCACCATCGGCACCACCACAACAGGGAGAAGGGCACTCGATGAGGAGAAGACCACGAATGGAATTCGCAAAGGATTGTGGGCTACAAACTTAGGTTGGGGAGAATAGAACCCTAGTTGGGATGATTTCAGAAATTTAGGGTTATAAATTTAGTTTGGGGTTAATTTGGCTGCTAATTAAGTTAGTGAGTTGAGGTTAGTTTAGTGTTAAGTTCTTAACTTTAAGGTGGAAATGAAAGAAAAATGTAAAATAAAATTAACATAAGCTTCGTTAAACATGTAACTGTGCCACATATGACTGACAATGACACTTGGAAAATTTTTCACAACTCAACCTCTGGGGAGGACTAAAAGTGGTTATTTTTTGAACATTGGAGACATTTTTGCCAATTTGTTCTGGTGAACGACTAAAATCAAAACTCTTATATTTTACAATGACCAAAATCTTAGTCAATCTGAGAATTTTCATTTGATCATTAATCCAATATGTTACGAAGAAGAAAGCCAATATGCATATCTCATTGTCTTTCCAGAGTTCCCTCAAATATGTGAAGAAATCAACTCGATCATTCTCTTTTTTTTTTCATTTCCCTCTCATTCTTCTTATTTTGGAATTAGACGTTGGCACTAGTTGGTTGATTCGTTATGTCTTTATCTTTCTTAATTAATTGTAAAATGAATAATTAAAATTTAATTATAATCTATATACATTCTTAGAAAGTATATTACACAAAAAAATTACTAGAAAAGATATATATATAATGACTATATTCTTAAAATAAATTATCATGTATATTGGATTGAGTAAACTGTCTTTTGACACAAAATGCAACATTTTTATTTCAGTTTTTCTCTTCTTCTTTTTTCTTCAATTATACTCCCTCCATTCCTAATTATAAGACCTAATACAAAAAATTGCGCTTATTAAGAAAACATTAAATGTGTCTAATTAGTGTGTTGGTTTTTTAAAAATGCATACATTCTTCCATATTTACCCTTTGTTATTTTCTCTCACTAATAAATGGTAGGTGGTAATTAAAACTTTGGAATTGAAAACACATCATTAATGTAAGGGTTATATATGGAAGAGTAGAATATTTTTTGCTAAATTATTGTTAAAGGTCTTATATTTAGGAACTAGAAAATTTTAAAACTAAGTCTTATAATTAGGAACGGAGGGAGTACTAAATAACTTACAAAATCCGCACTATTTCTCGCTTATGTTTTTCTATTCATTTTCTTTCTTCCCTATTTATCTCATAATGAAAAAAACATTAATTTTTTTTACCCCTATTGTTGTACTAATTTTTATTGATGTGCTAAATTACTAGCTAAACAAGTTAGCTAATACTCCCTCCGTTCCTGATCTTTTGTTGTTTAAGGTTATGCACATTGTTTAAGAGTGCAATCATTGATATATTTATTGACATAAACATCCCTATTTAATGTTGAGTTAAAGTGAAGAAAGAGAATTATAGTTATTGGTTAAGAAACTTGATATGATTTTGATTGGTGAAAATAAGAGGTGGTAGGTGAGAGATATAGTATTAAATGAGGGTATACATGGAATAAATTGAGAAAAAATGCATTGGGTTTGTAAAACAACAAAAGTTTTGAAATTTAGACCAAAAGTTAAAACAACAAAAGATCAGGAACGGAGAGAGTAGTAATCGAGTTGCATGATTAGTGTTTTTGTAGACGCAAAAGCCATTTAAAACCTATTCATCACCTAACATGGGAAGAAAGAGTTACCTATCAATTCACCCATTGAAGTCTTTTTCTTTTTATAGTTTTGTCTTCCTTTTTTTAGTTGATCGTAATACACTGGGTCAAAGATATTTATTTGTTTTTTTTTTCCAAGCAACTTTTATTTAATCATTAATAAAAAAACGATGTGATTTCGGTGCATGTCAGATTCGATTCTATCAAACCGCAAAATATTTAGCAAAAGTAAAGCACTCTTCATTGGATTCAACACCCTTCAAGTTTCATTACACCCTTCTCCATATACAAATACAAATTAATTACAGAAATTACTAGTAGCTAATCTTTCTAAGCTTCTGTCTTTATGTCCCCTAAATCTCCATATTAACCCTATCTAATCTGCTATCATCTCTCGCATCGCATGACACGCCGCACCTTAACCCCGGCGCACGTTATCAAACCTCCCAACTTCCCCAGCTGTCGTTAGTTCAAGTTCAAGTGTGGAACTTGTGTCTTTAAAATATTCACTTTTTTTTTATTATGAAATTATCTCTAGTACACGTTTCCAAAAGCAAAAATAAAATTAAGATATTTAAATATGTTTTTGTCCTTACAAAATTGTGAATTATTAATTTTGGTCCTCAATTTTTTTTTAAATAAATTCTGAATTTGGGGGGAATATACATATTTGAGTCTCTAAAAGAAACTGAATCCAGAATCAATAACATAAAGTATAATTTTGAGGATTAAAAATGTTTCGTTCAGCTCTTAAGCCATGAAATCTTACGACACTACAGTAGACACACAAAAGGTTTGTTCTTAAACTAACACCATAAGGTCAGCATGCACGACTCGGTTCAGGAATATACCACTTAGACTTAACTGGTAGATTCTCCGAGCGGCCTCACAATGGGCGAGAGGAATTAATGAAGCATGACATCACCAAACCAATTGTGCGTCCGACAACTCCACTTAAGGGCTTCTCTCACACTTGCAGAGACTCAGGACATGAACATCAAGCCTATAAATACAGGTTTTGTCGTTCATTTACGTAATATGATATTTTTTTTTAAATTGAGGTACATGGTAGCATGCAGTAGTGAGTGAAGTTGTGGACTTGTGGATTCTCTCTTTACTCATTTACTGACAAAGTTAAAGCGACATATTGTCTTCTACAGGTGCGACAGAAGTCCATAGGTGGAGCTTCTAGGCGTGCGTCTTGGTGTCATCGTGCGTAAGTATTCATCTCAACCATTTGTGAGGCCGCTAAGACACTTTACCAACTAAGTTTGAGTGGTTTGTTTTTTAACTGGGTCAGGCAGGCGTCCTTATGATGTTAGCTTAAGAGTAAACCCTTGTGACTCAACTACAATGTCGTTAGGTCTCTTGGCTCAATAGCCGATCAGAACAGTAAATATCGTCATTTGGTGATTTCTAGAACTAAAATAATTTCAAAAAATTAGAGATGTATTAAAAGAAAACTTATTTTTAGGGACCAAAATCAACACTTGATCATTTTGTATGGAAAAAAAAACATATATAACCCAAATTAAAAACAAAAACAAAACACCCCAAAAGAAGCAAAGAAAAAGGAGAGAAGACATCAAGAAAGGAGAGAGAAACAAACACAAACACTTGGGTTTTGGTTTGGTTCATGCTCTTTTCACGAAGAGGTCCTCTCGATTCAGATCATCCTCAACAAACACAAACACCAAGCACAACAACACCACTTCCTCCCTCTTCCAAATCCATCGTAACCCACTTCTTCTCCACCGACCCATCTCTTCTTCTCGCCTCCAATCCTCTCAAACCAACCGTCCTTCACCGATCGCACCAGGTCCATTCCACGCTCCACCTTCATCTTCCTCTTCTTTGTTAATTCCTCGTTTTCTCCTTCCTTTTCCCTCACAATCCATGTTCAATAATGCAGGTGAATCATGATTGGACGTAAAAATTCTGGTCGTGATAGCATGCAGTTGCAGTTGCAGTTGCAGTGAGTGAACCTCTGAAGGTCGATACGTGAGACTGAGTGAGCGAGAAGCAGAAACAGAAGAAGGTGAACCATGCCGAATCCGGTGGTGAAGGTGAGGTGGAACACGATTGCAGCATGCATGACTTGCCCACTCTGCAACAAGCTATTCAAAGAAGCCACTACCATATCAGAGTGTCTTCACACGTGTAAGCATCTTCGATCTCCTTCAAATCTCCTTCATTTCTCTCAATCCCTTGTTAAATTTCCCAAATTTTGAGTCGTTTGTGAGTTTCTGCGTTGAGTTATCGCGTTTTCCATCTGGGTTTTACCTCTTTTGACTATTCACCCAGATGGGTTGAAAGGGGGAGGAAGATGCATCTGGTCTTTGCGTAACCAGAGAGATTCAATGGTTTTTTTCGTAATTTGATGCTTCTGAAAAAAAATTCTTTTTTTCTTTTTTCATTTTTTTTCCTCTCTTTCTCTCTCTATGAACCTTTGGAGGACGTGAATGCTGGTCAGAACTCAGAAGCATTATGGTTCAGATTGGCCAACTATTCAGGAGTTGAGTTATGTTGTGTTGTGCACTTGAGCTGTTTTCATTAATGTTCTAAGTGAAAAAGGTGTTTGAACTTTTGACTACAATCACCACTGTTCATTCTTTCTTCCACCAAGCTAGCATCAATCCTAGTCTTAGCATGCAAACATAACTGTCGTGGCAGAAACCAAACCAAGCACATTAATATTAGCATTTTGTTTCTTACATTTTGGCTGGTGGAGAATAGTTATATTGGTGTTTGTTATCTGTCCTAATTTGAAGTTAATTGATGGTCTAACTAGCTATCTTTGTGTGTACTTTTTTCAGAAGCTTTAAGCAACGTGTATTGTGTGCCCCATCTGACTGATTTTTTTTTTCTCTGTCATTTGTGGACTTTATGCAGTTTGCAGGAAGTGCATTTATGATAAACTTTCAGATGAGGAATTGGAATGCTGTCCAATTTGCAACATTGATTTGGGCTGTGTTCCACTTGAGAAACTGAGGTAATTAGACCCCTGCCTTTGACCAATTCCAAATTAAAATAAAAAGAGAATGCCCCTTTAAGTTGTTGAGTATGCATGTGAGGTGTTGATCTAACTTGGTATGCAATGGCAATAAGAGTTTATGTTTTGCAGCATGTCCTAATTATTGTGCTAAGGCTGCTAAAATGGAGATATATTACTATACAAGACAGAACCTTCCTTTTATAAATGAGTTAAATTGTTGATGTTGTTTATGATGCATTATAAAGCTGTTGAAAACTGTTGATCATTCGAAATAAAAGCTGTCATAGGTCACATTGTAACCAGATTTTCTTATGCTGATGCACTGACCTACAAGAACGAGGAGGGTTTATGTTATGATGATGCTATCAAGATTTTAGTTGTATCAAGTTTGTTGCTTTAGGAAAAACTAAGTTAAGAAGGATCTACTCCCTGCTTGAGAAATTGTCATAATAAAAAGCCTTCAGTTTGACACCTTTCAATAATTTAGTTGATATTTATATGTAGTAATGCTCGTAGAATAGTTTTTCTCACAGATCTTTGATATGTCTATTTATATATAGCACAATAAATGTGAAATGTTTTCAAGAGATATGAAATAAAAATTTAAAGTAACAGTAAATGGTAACTATTATGTTTTACTGGCAGAAGATTGCATTTAATAAATTTTTAATTGATCTTTTAGTTGAAAATAGAATATGGAGGAATAGAGTAAACTGGTCCTAGTAGTCTAGTACAGTTAAATGATGAAATGACTTGACACAGATAAGATGGGGATTATCACCTGTTTGATTCTAGCCCAATTGGTGATATTGTTGTTTGCTATCCTTGTCCAAATTTGATGTATTATCCAGTTAGCAAAGGACCATGATCATAAAAAGCAGAAAAAATCTGGACTTGAAAATATTTAGTGCTGAACTTGTGCCAAAGAATAGGCGTTATGATCATTGACCTGGTGAGTTTTGTAGAGGTAAGTGGAGGAGTAGGGAGTACTCTAAACTATCTGAACAGAAGTAGACCAGGAAGATAAGTTTTCTTTGAATAGTTCACCTGCATTGCTCTTCTAGATATCAGCCTTCGGTAATGGACAGATCAAGTATTTCAAAGAACACAAACACACAGATATTTATATTCTCTTTTGAATTGTCAAATGCTAAGTTACAGACCTTGGTTTCTGATTACCAGGCCAGACCACAATTTGCAAGATATGAGGGCCAAAATTTTCCCCTTAAAGGGAAGAAAGGCGAAGGCACCTGAAGTTGCCCCCTCAGTACCATTACCCGCTAGAAGAAAGGAGAGATCTCTTTCGTCTTTGGTGGTGATCACACCAAGGGCATCCGCGCAGGCAACCATGACAGGAAGAAGAACAAAACCTACAAGAAAGGCTAGTGGTCTGCGGTCCTCTAGTTTTTCCATCGAAAAGCCCATTAAAAAAGAGGAAGTATCAGGAGATCATCCTGAGAGTTCAAGCTCGCGGGACACTTCAAATAAGCTTCCTCAGAATACTGAACAGGTTAGGAAAGACAATCTAGCTTTCTCTTTGAGCCCTTGATACATTGTTCTGTTTCCTTGTTATATTATTTGTTTCCTTTGTTCTTTCTATATCCCAGGTTGTATTGCCATTTGTTTACTTATTACTTATACTCTTATGCTTGGATATTTTTTTTTGCTGCAGAGTTCGTCACCTTGCGGCGGTAGTCAATCCAAACCCAATAAAGAATCAGAGAATAGTGCCGAACCGTGGGATGCAAAATTGGATCTTTGGAAACCTTTGAATTTTTTAGTAGAGGTTGCTAGTAGGAGTAAATCTTTCAAGTCTAATGCGCAAGGGTCTGATGCTAAGCTAGAACCCATTCCAGTAAATGAGAGTGACTCTCAAGTGCAGAAAACCAAAAATAAGGAAAATAAACGCAAGGCAAAAGTTGAGAATGAAAGGATTAGCCCTCATCTTGTCTCTTCAGATACATCAAAACCTAATAAGTTGCGCAGAATACGGAAGAAAAAGGAGCCTGCTCTTGGGGAATCAGGCATATCACCCCAAGCTGTGCTGCATTCTTCGAGCAATAAACTCTTAAGGGATGGTCCAATTTGGTTCTCCTTAGTAGCTTCTGAAAACCAGTGAGCTATCATATCTCTGAAACTTAATAACTTGAAATCCTGTGCATCTTATATATGTTCTAAAATTTCTTTTTACCATATTTCTGTGAACTAATTTCAGACTAATGTTTTAGGGAAGGAGATGCACCTTTGCCCCAAATTCCTTCAAGTTATGTGAGAATAAAGTAAGAGCCTTCAGACTCTCTAAATCTATTGCAACTGTTCATTACTTATAGTTTTGATTTATTCCATGCTGTAGAGTAGGAATATTATGCTTGGAGCAATGTATAACACCATACAATACTGAATAATGTATTTTTATTTCAAAATGAAGTGTGTGTGTATTACATATATATATGTGTGTGTGTACATATATATATATATATATAGAGAGAGAGAGAGAGAGAGATATATAGATATATGTATTGTATGTATGTATGTATGTATGTATGTATGTATGTATGTATGTATGTATGTATGTATGTATGTATGTATGTATAAGATTGAGAAACAACCCCTTTCAACAGGGTACAGTAACCCGATCAGCAAAAACTGATATAAACCCAGCCCCTACAGAAAAACCTCCCGAAAACCCTATAGTCTGCACAATACTGAATAATGTATTTGTCCATCTCTGTACAGTTTGTCATGAATATTCATCTCTTAGTTAAGGCTATCTCCATATATTTAATCTAAAGCAACATATTGAATGACAGTAAAAGAAGTCAATCACTTTGACCTTTCATTAATTGTGCTTCAGCATCATGACAATGTCATAGCATTTCATCAATCTTACCAAGGAGAATACTTTTTTTTTATGGAAGGAGAATACTTTTTTTGACATCTTATTTACTTATTTAATAATCAACTTATGCTATAGTAAAAAATATAAACAGTAATTTTAAAAAAATTAAAAATTAAAACACATCCAATGAATTCTGGAGTTGGGATGCTGAAAGATTCTTTCTGAACCTCTGTATTTTAAGATAAGGAGAATGCTAATGAGTGCCCTTAGGGTACTAACTAAGGAAACAAAAGTACAAAATATTAATGAAAATTAATGCATTTATTAAATTGAAAATGAAAATAATAATTTAATTCTTGCTTTTTAAAGAAATTGGAAGCATCTATAAAGTGTATTAAAGGCCACTTAAGGGGGTCTATTTAGCAAGACCCTTTAGATAAACTGTAGTATAAACTAAAAATATTATCTCTATTGTCTTTCAATTCTTCCACCATTGGAGAATTTCACCTTCATTGTTAGCCATTTAGATTCTAATGTTTACTCAAAGATCACTCAGATACACTTATCTTCTATATCTCACCTATTCCATATTATCCTAGTTATCTGTAATACTTCAGGTTGGAGGCCATAATTGGGTAGGTCTTGGGAATTGGGACCAGCCCCAATTGTTTATATTAACTTAATGTAGACTTAAATAACCTCTTCATTAACCTTTTGATTTTGTCTTCTTTCTTCATTTCAGCACAATGCAGACTAACCCTTATCCCTGTAGTAGGTAACATGATTAACATATCTGTTTACTAACTTGATACTAGTCAGGGGTTGTCCAGATCAAGGAAATATATAAGCTAATATAGCATCATACAAATTAAAAAATGAAGTTCAATAATGGCCTATTTTATTTCTCCTCAAAGGAAAAGGGCCATGAGTATAGATAAATGACTAGCTGCGTGGATTTCAAACAATGTGCGTGCTTTCAAGAAATCCACAATCATACTTAGATGCTTTTTAAGGTCTTCCCCATGAATCAATTAGCATATGATTTCTCTCAATTAATTTCCTCTATTTCTGATGTGTTGTTTTTTGAAAAAAATCTTTGATGTCTCAAAGCCAAGGAATTAAAAGAATGCACATTTGTATGTGTTTTATCTAACTTCAGATTTCACATAAACTCTGCCAAGTCCTTACCTTCATGTGGGTGTAGTCCTCTTTTGAACCTTTAGAATAAAGTATTCCTATAGTCATTACATTTGCCCTAAGTTGGCTAATGAAGAGACTTACGATTTTTCGCAATATATATATATATATATATATATATATCAACTGTATAGAATATAAATGAGAGCATTTAAGTGTAGTTTATCAAAGTTTAGGCTTTCAATAAGGATTTTTGGATGTGATAGTGATTATATAATGCATCTATACCATGATAATCTGGGCTAAGAGTTTTAACTATCATGTTTAAATGGTTTCAACTAGCTACTAAATGACAGAAAAAGGTTTGAGAAACTATTTGAAGTTTTAACTCTACCTCTTATAAGGCTTCTTAAAATGTTGAGATCAATCTGAACTAGAATATGATATCTTGTCTAATATAATATCTCTTGTGTTTGCCACAGGGATGGAAGCTTACCTGTCTCATTTATCCAGAAGTACCTAATGAAGAAACTAGATCTGTCCAGTGAATCAGAGGTAATCCTCAGCTTGTAATATATGAAGATAATAAAAGAGGTTTAACAAAATTATGCTTGTGAGGAAAAAAATTAATCTAGACAATAAAATCTTTCAGGCTCAGTTGTTCCATCTAAAAGACATTGGTTTGTTAGGGAACAACAGGACCTGGAAGAATTTGTTGTCTTTTGTTTAACCTCTTTCGTGTCTGCACTTCCTTAAAGCATCACAATTTGATTGTCCATGATTTTTTCTACTTTTCAAGCTCATGTCATGCTTATCAAGATACTGCATGTTTGGAAATCATTCTACGATTGATTCTGAACTTAAAAATCAATTTTGAGTAGCTTCTGGGTTTCAGAATTGATTATGAGGAAAGAGAAGTTGATCCAAACATGCTTTACAGTATATGCAGTTCACTTTTATCACAACTTTAATTACATCGCTCATCTTTACAGTACATGATTCATACCAGCAACCTAGAATGACATCACCCTTTTCATGATATTTTTTGTGCAGCATAGGGATGAAAACAATTTACTTTAATAGATCCTAGTTTGCATTTTGCTTCATTCTTCATTTTAATTCAATTTGCAGGTTGAAATTAAATGTATGGGACAACCAGTGATCCCTACACTGCGGCTACACAATTTGGTCGAGTTGTGGCTCGATTCAGCAGCCTCCTCATCGCTCCGAATTCCAGCAACTATTGGGTCCTCAGCAAAGGATTTTGTCATGGTCCTGGCTTATGCTCGGAAGGTTTCACACCCTTGATGATGATTCCCCTTTCACATTTTTAATGCACCTTAAAAATCTTCATCACATCATTGTGCTGCATGTATGCTGAACATACATGTAGTAGCTCTGTCTTGGAGGATAAGAAAAGCCAAATAAATTATCAAGAAATTCATTCTCCATAAAAACATACCCTTCTGCCATTAGTCATGATCTGGTTGGTCGTTGTAATGATCATCACATCCTGATTTTTAAAGATTGTGCTTTATTTTTATTTTTAAATTTTGCACATTCCAATAATTTGGAGTGCACATGTGACTTAGATAGTATACCTAGCTGCAGGCCACCATACCTGCTTAGAAGAGTAGAGATAATTTATTCGGATTTTGACATTTGAATGAAGAGTTTTTGTTTTATTTTTTTATTTTTGTCTTCATTCTTTTAGTTGGGTATCCAATATGAATGACTTCTGCAGGCCAACAAATGAAGCATTGCTGAGTTTAGATCTGTATGTTCCAAATGGTGTAGACAGTCAATCATACAATCCCATTTTCATCATGGGCTGCATATTTGTTGTTTTAAAGAAGAAAGAAAAGAATTTTGTCTAACACATAGATATCTCCATGGGAAGCAATCATGTTTAAGCTGTGAACATTCACATCTTGGTGGGGTTAGCTATTTCAGTGATGTTTTTTCCCATATACAAAACTCAAACGTCTGCTCAACTGACATGTATTTGAAATTTTTTATTTTAAAATTTAACTTGCAGTAATTTTTCTACTTAAAGGTAAAACATAAATTATATTATTTTTATTAAAGTGTGGGTTTGGGAGCAATTAAGTTTGGTTAACAACTACTAAAAATTAACTTTGTTTTTTTTCTTTTGTATAACCACGTTGAAAATACATGTTATGTTATAAAATGTATTCTTCACCCCAGAATCATAGCAATGTTTGGATAAGAGTAAATTGTACCTCAAGAAAAGTTTGAAGACACCTTTTTTTTTTTGTTTGGTGTTTGCTATGATACCTTAACCCAAATCAAGGTATGGTACCCAAAATGAGATAATTCGATAATAAAGAAGCATGTACAAGTTATAATTTTGATGCTACTTTATCGTAGTGATGTAACGTTTCATTATTAGAGACATGAGATTTGTAGGTTGTGTTTTTTTAGGCTTTTTCCATCCGTCAATCATGGTCATTTTGCGCGTGTCTCAACCATTATCGTTCATCTCTACAACAAAACTATTTTTCATTAAAAACAAAATTCATGAGATGAAATTAATTGAATAGTAAAATGAAATGCGAAAATGTAAAATTTACCTAAAAAATATAATAACCATCTATTAAATTACTCAATGCGGGTACCATACCCAAAATATTTTATGGGTACCACAGAATTTACCTTATTTTTTTTTTGGTCAACGAAGAAGACACCTTATAGTCTTATTCAAATTTTATATTCTTCAAAGAATAATAAGACAGGATCGTGCTCTTTTCGTAGTAGTGTGTGCCTACTGCCTACTATTTACAGCTTGCTTAAATTTTATATTGCAGATATGGGCTATAGCAACATAAATGGGCCACACTTTTAGTAACCCGTAGGCTCAAACAACTGCTAGAATAACATGATGAAATCTTTTTTTAAATATTTGACCAACAACAAAATGATTTGTTAATGCAGTTGTAACCTGGTTAGGTGAAAATCATAAACCAAGCATCTATAAGTTATGGCTCACTTCTCACAAACATGGAATTACCAGATCTCAAGTATCCAAGATATTTGAGATTTTATATCCACAGGTTGCAAAAACTTCAAAAGTCTAGAGACTGCATAAAAGCATACGCGTTCCGTGGTTCTATTTTATGTTTATAGTATGAGACTATGAGCCTAGTATGTTTTATTAACTTTTACTTTCTTATAATCAATTGTGGAATCCTGAAACTAATTACAGAAGCTTCGTCTTATAATTGACTCTGCATTCATAATCAATTGTAAACACCTACTTAGTTCAAGACTATGCATCTTCGGGGAATAACATATGCAGATGCAGGTCTTAATCAATAAATCACATCTCAAAACAAAGAGAAGTCCACACTCTTTACCTTCTGTACAAACTCCAAATATTGATGGGGTATGCCATTTTGGAACATATATGTCCTTATTGCTATGGTCTGGGACATCCAGAAGTGTTGAACTAAATTAAAGTAAAGCCTTTATATAGTCCTTGAAAGATACATTCATTACTACTTTGTTGTCTTATAAATTAATATTCAAATTTCCAATAATTTTTTATCAAAAAAAAATTCCAATAATTTACTCTGTCCCTTTCTGACATGGTTTTGAAGAACTGGCATAGTGGCATTGACTATTTTAACACAAGCTTGAAAATATGCAAAGTATCAGAGAACCTTATATTAAAAAATTAACCTACCATCAATATTCAGAAACTGGAGGATGGCAGACTGAAATGTAGCTATGCTATAAATTGACAAGGAAAAAAAAATTTGCCCAGGATGAGCAACCTATTACAATGCCAAAGTGTATAAAAATCAAACTACACTAATTACATAATTGCTCACCAACATAGTCCTTACATCAGCAACGGAAATTCAACACACTACTTTCTTCTGAAAAATTGGTTTGTCCTTACTAAATGAGCATATATGTTTGCACAAATGAATGATTTATATTATGGCACTATGCCTGTACCCTTGGTTGGGGTACCCCCAACAAATGATGAAAGCAACCCTCCACCATAACCCTCATGCTCATCCACATACAAATCCTCCGTGCTCCTAAACGCAGCGTGCAACCCCACCAGAACCACCCCAACGACAATCGAAACCAAAACATTCACCCACACGCTGGTGAGTCCCAACGCCACAACCGTCACCACCGAGAGCGCCACCTCCACAGCCCTGTCGTCAACGGCGCGGCCGAACAGCACCAGCGGCTTGTCACGGTAGAAGTAGAGGAAGAACCAGGGGACAAGCGCGACCAGGAAGACGATGATCGATGTAGGGTGCCACAGGAGGCTGATGCCAATCACGGAGAGGACGATGTTGAAGTAGTTAACGCGGAAGTGGGTGAGGTTGCGCTTCACGCGCAACCTGGCTTCGCCGAGGGAGTAGGGGCGCGTGAATGAGTAGAGCGCGAAGACTTCCTCCCATGGGCGGCGCGTGGGGAAGACGGGGTTTGAGGTGGTGGTTGGGCGTGGGGGGAAGTGAAGGTTGGTGGAGTTGGAGGATGAGGGTGAAGGGAGGGAGCTGTATTTCTGTGGTGGTGGTGGTGCTGAAGATGAAGCAGATGATGAAGAAGAAGACATCACAGCATCACAGAGCAGTGATGAAACTGATCGAATTTTGAAGCTGTGGTTGCTGAGGAAGAAGATGAAGATTGAGAAAGGGGAAAGGTGCGTTGTGGGGAACAGTGGTGTCGTTTTATGTGTTTATGTGTTGTCGTTTGTTTGATAAGAAGAGATGCCAGCGAGCGAAGCGAACGAATGAAATGAAATCCAGGTGGGCAGTGAAGTGTTGCGGGGTCCCACTTTGCGGCCGACGGCAACTAACTAATCACGATGTGCATAACTAGGTAATATTATAACATGTAAGTTAAATAACCCATGATCTAGGTGGACCAATCACATTTAAGATAATTAATTGGTATTTTTATATTTTATTAATTTATTTATTTAGGGTTAAATATGCCTAACTTATACACATAAATATAAAATGGTACCTGAAAAAAATATAAAGATTTTAGGCCTTCAAAATTTTATTTTTGATCTAAAATGGTTCGTTATGATTTTAATTAAAATTTAAACTAAATGAATTATTTCACTTACGTGACATGCTGTAATGTGTTATGTGTAAAAATGTTTTACGCTGACGATGCTTATCCACTAACTCAGAATAAATTCATATGCATTCTATCGAATAAGGTTTGAGGGGATCAATGAAGTAAATTATAACAGTAAACAACAACAACAACAGCAACATAATCAAAAGTTTATCCCCCAAGCTAAGTGAGCTCAGTTATATATATGGATCACGCTACGCTTTGGTGCTCAATCAAAAACCAAATGGCTTAATTCTAGTTTGGGTCCCTGACGTTTCACAAATGTGCGGTTTGCATCCCCTGTGTTTAAAATGTGCGGTCAAACTCCCTCATGTTTCTAAAACGGCCGATTGAAGCCCTTCTGTCCATCTCTGTCAGTTGACCAAACGGAAATGCTGACGTGTCACTTATTTAATTCACAAAATATAAGCTACTAATTGGTGACAGAAATAATCCGTCACAAAACCCTTTAGCCAATACCCTTTTCTTCTTCCTCACACATTTCAGAATCATCATTTTCTTCTCCTTCAAACACGCTGTAACCAGCCACCACCTCCGCGAGTCGCCACCGTCGTCCCAAGGTCGAGCCACCACTTCGTCCTTCTCCACAAACTCACCATCTTCAAAACTTCACTTTGAATCACATATGCTTCATTGTGTTAAAGTTAGTTGTTTAGAGTTAGTTGTATAGTGAAAGTCAAGTTGTATAAATAGGCTTTGAAGGTTAATGAATAAGTAATTGAAAGTTTTCAAACGCAAGAAACTTTTCTATTCTAATCTTTCTGTTAGTTTGTTTTTCACAATTGGTATCAGAGCTCCACACGGGGCCTGATATACCAAAGGAACCGCAGTTCTTGAAACAGAGGAGAGAGCCATGGCTGAGAGTTCAAACTTCGCACAACCTGCAGTCCCAAAATTCGATGGGCATTACGATCACTGGGCACTGCTGATGGAGAACCTGCTGCGATCGAAAGAGTATTGGCCAATCGTTGCAGATGGAGTCCCCGCACTCACACAAAACCCTACCCCAGAGCAGACCAAGATTCATGAAGAAGCAAAATTGAAGGACCTTAAAGCCAATAATTACTTGTTCCAATCGATCGATAGGAGCATTCTGGAAACGATCTTGAATAAAGATTCGTCTAAAGAAATCTGGGATTCAATGCGATTGAAGAACCAGGGCTCCACCAAGGTGAAAAGGGCGCAATTGCAAGCCCTAAGACGGGAATTTGAGATTCTGGCAATGAAGGAAGGGGAAACAGTTGAGAGTTACTTTGCAAGAACGCTGAGCATTGTGAACAAGATGAAGATTCAGGGTGAGGTGATCAAGGAAACTCTAGTTGTCGAGAAGATTCTCCGATCGATGACAGAAAAATTCAACTATGTGGTGTGCTCTATCGAAGAATCCAACGATGTAGACACAATCACTATAGATCAACTTCAGAGTAGTCTTCTGGTTCAGGAGCAGCGAATGAAGGGATATAGGGAGGAAGAACAAGCTCTGAAAGCCACAAGCTCAGGCAGATCTGAAAGGGGTAGAGGAAGGAATGGAAATCGTGGTCGCGGCAGGGGTAGAGGATCTTTCAACAAAGAATCTGTGGAATGCTACAAATGTCACAAATTGGGCCATTTTCAGTATGAATGTCCAACTTGGGAGGAGAGCGCCAACTATGCAGAATTGATTGAAGATCATGAAGAACTGTTGCTCATGGCAAGAACAGTGACAACTGGGAAATTGAAAATCCTTGATTCAGCAGCAAAGTTGAAGGAAGAATGTGAGGATTTGATGCTAATGGCAAGAACAGAGCATGAAGAAATGGCTGGAAAAGTGTGGTTTCTTGACTCAGGGTGCAGTAACCACATGTGTGGCTCGAAAGCATGGTTTCACAAGTTGAATGAAGACTTCACAACCACTGTGAAACTGGGTGATGATTCCATTATGACTGTGAAAGGAAAAGGAGAGGTGAAGCTTCAAATTGGTGGCCTGACCCAGGTAATCACAGAGGTATACTATATACCTGAATTGAAAAATAATCTCTTGAGCATAGGGCAATTGCTAGAAAGGGGATTGAACATCTCCTTCAAGAAGAGATGGTGTAGAATCTATCATAAAGAAAAGGGTCTCATCATGCAATCAAGGATGTCTTCTAATCGAATGTTTGCAGTGATTGCAACTGTTTTGATTCCAAGGTGTCTTAGTACCTCTGCCATGGATGAAACTGAAATGTGGCACAAGAGATATGGTCATCTAGGGTATTCTGGCTTGAAGACTCTAGTACAGAAGACTATGGTTAAAGGGTTACCTATGCTAAATGAACCAGAGAAACCTTGTGAAGAATGCATGAAAGGGAAGCAACATAGAGACTCCTTCCCTCAGAAAAGCACTTGGAGAGCCTCTCAGAAGCTTCAACCTGTACATTAAGATATATGTGGACCAATCAAGCCTGAATCACACAGTCAAAAGAGGTACTTCATCACTTTCATAGATGATTTCTGCAGAAAAACTTGGGTTTATTTCTTAAGTGAAAAATCCAGTGCATTAGAAAGCTTCAAGAGATTCAAGATTTTAGCTGAAAAAGAGAGTGGAGAAAAACTGTGTTGTTTAAGAACTGATAGAGGGGGAGAGTTTAATTCTAAGGAATTTGAGGAATTCTGTGAAGTTAATGGCATCAAAAGGCAACTCACAGCAGCTTATACTCCTCAGCAGAATGGAGTATCAGAGAGGAAGAATAGGACAATCATGAACATGGTGAGGTGTATGCTTACTGAGAAGCAAGTTCCCAGGGAATTCTGGCCAGAGGCAGTTAACTGGGCTGTCTATATACAGAATAGAAGTCCTACCATAGCAGTGAAGAACATCACACCTGAGGAATGTTGGAGTGGAAGCAAGCCATCAGTGCAATTTTTCAGGATTTTTGGGTGTGTAGCCCATGCTCATATACCTGATAGTCAAAGGAAAAAGCTTGATGATAGGAGTGTGAAATGCATTCATTTGGGAATCAATGAAGAGTCCAAGGCTTATAGGCTATATGATCCAGTGTTAAAGAAGATTCTGATCAGTAGAGATGTGGTGTTTGATGAATCAAGTGGCTGGGATTGGCAGTCAGGAACAAAAAGGGTGGAGTTGCTTGAGAATCTTGGTGAAAAAGATGATGAAGAAGTTGTTGACACAACTGAGAATCCTACTGCATCTACAACAAGTGAGATAGAGCTGCATGCTAATCCAAGTTCAAATGACAATCTCTCTGAACAGGTGGACAATTATGGAGCCTCAGGCAGTACAGCACCTAGAGTGTTTGAAGAGGAGAGGGAAAGAAGAGGCAAGAGAAGTGTTGTACAACCCGTATGGATGAAAGAGTTTGTGTCTGGAGAAGATCTGAGTGATGAAGGACACAGTAATTTTGCTCTCACTGATGAGCTCCAGGGTGAAGAGTTCAGCTTTCTTTCCATTGCTTCAGATCCTATGACATTTGATGTAGCAGCTAAGAGTGAACACTGGAGAAAAGCTATGGATCTGGAAATACAGGCTATTGAAAAAAATAACACTTGGGAGCTGGCAGTACTTCCTAAAGGAGTGAAAAGTATTGGAGTTAAGTGGGTTTATAAGACAAAGCTGAATGAAAAAGGTGAGATTGAGAAGCATAAGGCCAGGTTGGTGGCTAAGGGATATGCACAACAACAAGGGGTGGATTTTACTGAGGTATTTGCACCTGTTGCTAGGTGGGATACTATAAGAACCATTCTTGCTTTGGCTGCTATCAGAGGCTGGACAATATTCCAATTAGATGTTAAAAGTGCATTTTTGCATGGAGAACTTGATGAGACAGTGTTTGTTGATCAACCTCAGGGGTATCAAGTCAAAGGTGCTGAGAGTAAGGTCTATAAGCTTCACAAAGCTCTTTATGGACTGAGGCAAGCCCCTAGAGCATGGTATAGTAAAATTGATGCCTACTTCCAGAAACAAAAGTTTGTAAGGTCAGAGGCAGATCATACACTATATGTCAAGCAAGGGAAGAATAATCTGGTGATTATTGTTAGTCTGTATGTTGATGATTTGATCTACACTGGAAACTGTGAGCTGATGATCAGTGAGTTTAAGTCATCCATGGAGAAGGAATTTGATATGAGTGACTTAGGCAGAATGAGCTATTTCCTGGGTGTTGAGATCTTGCAGAACACAGAAGGTATCTTCATGTGTCAAAGTAAGTATGCTAGAGAGGTTCTTAAGAGGTTTGGCATGGAGAATAGTAACCCTGTTAAAAACCCTGTGGTTCCAGGAACTAAGTTGGATAAAAAGGGTGGTGGAGCTGAAGTTGATGCTACTCAGTATAAGCAAATGATTGGAAGTTTGATGTACTTAACTGTGAGCAGACCTGATCTGATGTATGCTGTCAGCCTTGTGAGTAGATACATGGAGAAGCCAACAGATGTACATTTGCAAAGTGTTAAGAGGGTGATGAGATATTTGAGTGGCTCAGTTGATATGGGAATTCAGTATAAAAGAGCTGGAAACAGGGAATTGGTCTCTTATACTGACAGTGATTATGCTGGAGATATCGATGACAGGAAAAGTACTTCTGGATATGTCTTCATGCTTGGCTCAGGATCTGTGGCTTGGTCTTCAAAGAAGCAAGCAGTTGTTAGTCTCTCAACAACTGAGGTTGAGTTTATTGCTGCAGTTGCATGTGCTTGTCAATGTATTTGGCTTAGAAGAATTCTTTTCTCACTTGGTCATGTTCAGGACAAGTGCTCAATCATACACTGTGATAATAGCTCAACTATTAAGCTGTCAAAGAATCCTGTTATGCATGGAAGAAGCAAGCATATTGATGTACGCTATCATTTTCTGAGAGATTTGGTTCAAGAAGGAAGAATAGAGCTAGCTTACTGCAGCACTAATGAACAGCTGTCAGATATTATGACCAAACCTTTGAAGGTTGAGTTGTTTGAGAAACTGAGATCACAGTTGGGTGTGTGTAAGATCAATAGGATAAACTGAATTGCATGTTGCAAGTTCAGTTTAAGGGAGGGTGTTAAAGTTAGTTGTTTAGAGTTAGTTGTATAGTGAAAGTCAAGTTGTATAAATAGGCTTTGAAGGTTAATGAATAAGTAATTGAAAGTTTTCAAACGCAAGAAACTTTTCTATTCTACTCTTTCTGTTAGTTTGTTTTTCACACATTGTTGGTCTTAAGAAACCCAAATCGGACATGGATACCAATAGCCTTGCGGTTTCCAGAAACATTAATTTGTCTTCAAAGTCTAGACAGAAAACTCATGACAATTAACCATGTAATACTCATCCTTACACCGCATGAAGATTTTGATAAAAAGGAGTCTATCAAAATCCAAGGTACAGAATAAAGCATGTGAATACATTACCAGGAGGCCAAAGTCAAATTTTGCTCGAATAATGAAAAGGAAACCAAAATGTATGCAAATAATTTTCTAATGAAGATAAGAACATATAAAACAGCTATTGGAGTCACCTGTTTTCAACTAAGTAGTTTTGTTCCCCAAACCTAGAAACACCAACAAATTCAAACCCATAAACCCTTATGGACCACCCAAACCCAGAAACCCAAAAGAGAAGAGAGGATGAGAATCACTAGAGGTTGTTTTTGATGAAGTTGAAGTTGCTGAATCTCACTCCATAGATCTTCGCCGACCTTGTCCTTGAATCTCCCTTCGTCAATCTCTTTCTCTTCCCCTTCTGTCAATCCCCTTCTTCCTTCCTTCCTTCTTCTTCTTTCGAACCAGTAAGCAAACCCCACCGAATTAGTAATCAAACACAAACCCTGAACCAGAAATCACCGATGTATCGATCTAGAGAGGGAGAGATCAAATCTCCATGACTTCCCAAACGATGAATTGATTTGGGGGACCCCCTTCCTTCTCCATTGCCCCATGATCCTTTTGGTATCTCTAAGCACAATTGACCTTTTCTAATTGTTCTGCATTACCAGTACCTGCCAGAAAGGAAGAAGAGGAGAAAAAGGAACAAAATTTGGCAGAGCTTGATGATGGAGTTGTTTCTTTTCTCATGTCTCTGTTGATTCTTAAATGTGTGAGGAAGAAGACAAAGGGGTTGGCTGAAGGGTTTTGTGACGGATTATTTCCGTCACCAATTAGTAGCTTATATTTTATGAATTAAATAAGTGACACGTCAGCATTTCCGTTTGGTCAACTGACAGGGATGGACGAAAGGGCTTCAATCGACCGTTTTAGAAACATGAGGGAGTTTGACCGCACATTTTAAACACAGGGGATGCAAACCGCACATTTGTGAAACGTCAGGGACCCAAACTGGAATTAAGCCAAACCAAATTATGAGGGATATGATTGATAATGAGATCATTTTTAACAATATCTTCCCAAGTTCTTTTTTACCTCCTTCTACCTCTCTTCACAGAACAAATTATCATGCTATCAACATTTCTCATCGGTGATTCCAAAGGTCTTCTTTATTAATATCCATACCACCGTAACCAATTTTCCCTCATCTTTTCCATGATAGGCAGTAGGCACTAAAACTTACGACTATATAGAACAAATAATCCACAGTACCCTTGTTTGACTCCTTTCACTTGTTGTGCTGGATTATTTAATAACAGTTTATATTATTGAGTTAAGATGATATCCCCTAGTCAGCTTAATATACAATTTCACTCTATGATTTTTTCCTGATAGATCTAACTAAAAACCTTTGCAGCATTAACAATATAAGAGAAAGCAAATCTTAACCACCCTTGATATTTCACAGTTAGCCAGGCATTCCATGCCTAGGAATATCACATAGAAATTCTTCAAGGTTATCCTCTCAAGAGGTGACGAGCAGAGATTCCTGGGGGGGTGGGGGGGGGGGCGCCTCTGATCAGAGCCTCTAATCTCTCTCTTATACCATTTTTAGCGGAAAATAAAAAATTTACAAAGAAGGTTAATTAATTTTGAACCTTCCAACATCATGTTGCACATAGCCTTAGAGTCTCTAAGAAAGGGTTCCCCGTTTGCATTGTCTTTAGGAAGTCAGGATCCCCAGTCAATGGTCGAGTTCAATGACAGATCTCAAAGGGAAAAAACTTTAAACAAAAAGTCCAAGAGGGAAGGAAGATGCAACCATAATCATCAGTTCTTCAACTTGGTCTGATAAGGGGTAGATACGATTGGATTTGAAAGATCACGATAATGTTGAAGTTGACAAATCAACTAAAAAGATGAGATGGTAAAAATGTACTAAGATCGTTGAAGTGGTAGCCTAATATCTAAAGTTGGAATTATGAAGAGATGAAATGAGTTTTTAACTAAACTTTGACTTAAATACATTTTTGGTCCTTGTAATATAATTCACTTGCGAATTTAGTCCTTGTATTCTTTTTTCCATTTTCAGTACCTTCAAAATTTAGATTTTTTATTTTGGTCTTTGTCATTAAGTTTTCCATCCAAACCGAAGAGAAGCTCCCCAATGAGAGTGTAATAATTAGCATTTCAGAAATTAAAATATTTATTAGTCTTTTCAGCTTTCAAATAACTTATGCAGTATATGCCTAATATGTGCAAAGCTCACCAAATGAAGTGCGCATTCAACAAAACTTCTGAGTCATTTATGGAACATTTGTGATAGTGGAAGTTATTCACAATTTAAGAAAAGTTTATTAAAGTAAGAAAAGAAATATACCATAGTGGAATCATACACAAATTTAAAAGAAGAATTTCAGACACCAGTTCGTGGCAAGACAATTCATACAATTGAATACAATTTCAATCTATAGCCTCTAATCTCTCTTTTCCCAGTAAGAAGAATCCACCTGTGCAGAATAAAAATCTGTTGCAGAAGAAGATGAAGCAGTATATGGCCTTTCCAATAAGATATTCTGATCATGGTAATACTGTCTCATTGCCTCCAACTTCTTCTCATCCAATACCTCACTTGTGTCCAAAACCACTTCCTGAACAACAGTTCTACCTTCTAGCATGCTTACCACTGAAGACATTGTAGGCCTGAGTGTTGGAGACGCATTAGTGCATAGGAGAGCTACATTGATCATCACCATTACCTCTTCCTTGTTGAATCCTGAACCCAATCTTTTATCAACTAGCTCCATTAGATTTCCTTTCTCTTTTAACAGCCGTGCCTTATAAACAGAATAGTATGCAAAACAATTTAATTCTAAGGTCAAAACAACCAACCAATGGAATAAATTTTTTCCCCTTTATATATTTATGATTTGGTGAAGGAGAGCCTTGGCACAACGGCAAAATGTTGTTGCCATGTGCATGAGGTCACAGGTCCATGTCCTGGAAACAGCTTCTTGGGTAAAACACAGGGTAAGGCTACGTACAATAGACCATGTGCTCAAACCCTTCCTTGTATCCCGCACATAACTAGAGCTTCAATGCACCAGACTACTTTTTTTTTTTTTACATATTTATCATTTAGTAAGAAGCAATTAAAAAGAGGTTTCATTTTACTTCATATATTTATACTTACCCAATCAAGAAGATAGAATGCTTCTTGTGTTTGTCGATAAGTGGTATTGTTCCTTCCATATATGATTTCCAATGCCACAATTCCAAAACTATAGACATCTGCTTTGTCAGTCAAATAACCATGCATGGCATATTCCGGAGCCATATATCCACTACACAATAAAAATTAGAAAATTTATTAGCTGCAATAAATTTAGAAACCAGCATAATACTATCATTTAACTAGAACAAAAACAATTATCTTATTTCACTATGAGAATTAGCTACACCGACCATTGAATGTTTTAGACCAAAAACAGACTGAGTTTTATATTATTACTGCTTAGAGTAAGGTTCAGTTTTTCCTTATATGACTGTCCCCTGAAATTTTGTTTTCTCTATTTACTGTCGTACCACATCACACATAAAAAACAATTTTTGATAAAATTGACAGAAAATAAATATTCGAAACTCACTATGTCCCAGCTATTCGAGTGCTAATATGGGTGTTGTCCTCTTCATTGAGCTTGGCCATACCAAAGTCGGATATCTTTGGATTGAGATCTTTATCAAGAAGCACATTAGTGGCCTTAATGTCCCTATGAACAACCTTCAGTCTCGATTCTTCATGTAGGTAGGCCAAACCTCTAGCAATACCTACACATATCTTGTATCTTGTTGGCCAATCCAATTTTATTTGGTGTTCTTCAGGGCCTTTATTTGTAAATGTGAGAAATCAGACAATGGTACCACATAGTAATTTACATAAGTTATAAAAAGTGAAATATCAGATAAATGGTGACCGCACAAAAAGAGTTACCAAATAAAGAACGAGCAAGGCTATTGTTTTCCAAATATTCATATATCAGCAGTAACTGATCTCCCTCCACACAACATCCACAGAGCTTAACAAGATGAGGGTTCTGCAAAGCAGAAATCATGCCTATCTCAGTTAAAAACTCGCGATTCCCTTGCGATGATTTAGAAGAAAGTTGTTTAACTGCTATTAATGTCCCATCTGATAGACATCCCTGCATTTTGAAGAATGATATATTGATATTGGAAGTTGAAAATAAATTTTCAAAAAGCAACCGGTAAAATTATAACATTAGTATAAAAATAAAGAGACATTGTAATGTCATGGTAAAATACCTTGTACACGGGACCAAATCCTCCTTCTCCAATCTTATTGCCAATATCAAAGTTGTTTGTTGCTGCTTTGATTTGCCTTAAGGTAAATAAACTTGTTTGTTGGTTTAAACCTTTTAGCTCTGTTAAGTGAAGCGAAAGGAAAGGAAGATAAGAGATCTCTTACACTCTGTATAAAAAATCTACATACACTAACATCAAAATTCCATGTTACAAAACTTGAAAACAAAGTAATTTCTTTGTGATTACCTCTTGCTAAAGATTTTTTCTTTCCTAAACAGCCTTTCCACCAAAGTATACCAAATACCAGGATGATAACAGCTACTACTGCTGCCACAACTCCGAACACAACTTCTGCAGACATGCCACTTCCATTTTCCCGGGGAGGTGAAAAGTCTGTTTGATTATTTTAAAAGAGTTATAAGCATTAGATCATAACACCAACATAGAAGTATGGGATTAAGAACTTATAGAGAAGTACAACCCACCAGATCGCACAGATATAGCTGATATAAGAGGACCATATACTGAGCTAAATGGGATAACAGTTGTCCCTTTTCCAGCCCAATATAATCTGATCTCCAAGGTTTTATTAGTCACAACAGCAGTGAAGGGCATTGTGACTGCCTTGGCAACTCCTCCTGCTTCTTTTGCAATATTGAAATCTTTCTTCACTAGCTTTCCCTGCAAAATTTATATCCAGACCTTAATGCTTCACGAAGGTTAAATTACAAGCCTTAAATATTTCAGTGTTGAGATTATTTTAAAAAATATTTCATATTATAATTGATGCCAAACTAATGAAGCGCTAAGTACAATTAAGCAAGTTGCTACTTCAATAAAAAGTGACTCAGAATGTGTTATTTTCCTGTTTTCATACTTTCTAACTGTAAACCAAACAGACTCTATGAAGTAACACTAAAGAACGTGTTAACTATGCACCTGAATGTAGATATCAAATACACGTCTGCCAAGGCTGTTATATGTTTGATCATTACTGAACATGATTTCAGCAAAATATAGATTCACTGTGTAGTTTCCATTTCCCAGGCAAAATCCATAATAAGTCAAAGAAATAGGAGAAACTCGTGCATTCATGTACAGTTCAGCATTGACCATAGAAAGCGTAGGTTTCTTGTCCCAGGTATAGTAGTCTCCATCTTTATCATTATTCATGAAGTTACCAGTGGTGCTAAACGCCCAGTTTCTTCCTCTTTTCTGTTGGAATCTAGCTGGCCCTGCTGCATCTGAATCATCATCGTATGTGCTATCATTGACTATTACCAGCTTTCCACCACAATTTATATGAAGAGAGTATGGCTGGGACAAGCAGAATAAAGTGAACAACCATTGAAATGTTATGCAAAGAAAATGACATTTAGAAAATATATATTCCTTCAAATTTATTTTTCTATTCTCCTTCTTTCTAGCTATGTCTTTTTTTCCTAATAGAAATGAAGACGAAAGGAGAGAGTCTTGTTAAGTTTTAAAAGTCTAGTTAGTAAAAGAAAAGCGATGATTTCTTGCTGCAAATATTCTGCATTCAATGACACACAAGATTATTATAATAAGCTCAAAGGTTGGCACAGAGAATGACAAATAAGAAGATAACAGCTCATTGTTAATTTCAAACCACCAAAACTCCTAATTGTGATGTAATATCTATCATCTTAGGTATGAATTTAGAGTTATATTTAATGGACCAACAAAATTAAAGAAAACCCTTTATTAAGTAACTTGGAGCTGAATGTTAGGTGGTCCAATCAAAATTCTTATCATATTAACAAGGTAATTAGTCATTAGTGATCCATGGTTGCAGAGTAAGAGAATATTTAACAAATTAACGAAAATTTGATAAAGTCCTTTTAAAAGGACAAGATATGCTGCTTTCCTCGTAGGCTTATATTAACCATTGCTCTTCTTAGCAATTTCTGTAAATACTTTTAAAAGAACTCATCAGTGGTTTATAATTTTGTGACATGTTAAGTGATTCAGCATGTTAGCTGATAAGAGTACAGGAACAAGCTCTTGTATATATATTGGCAAGGTAGTCTTTTGTGACCTTTCCTCTTGTGGCCGTAAAAAGGGTTTTTAAAAGTCAAAACTCGATCGATAGAGGGATCTTAGTAGCGTGTAGGAAATTCAACATGAAGAAACTTACTTTTTGCACAGTCGAAGTTTCCTCTCAAACATGAAACCGTTCCTCTGAGAAAATGATGGGTGGAACAGAATATGTTAGCATAATCCAATCATGATAAGATTCCTCGCATCATAAGGGAAGAGGATAAGATATAAACATGAAATAAAAATAATTCAGCATGCATAACACAAAACTTACGAGTCATTGTGCGTCAAAGAGCTAGCAAACAAGTTCCTATGACATATAAGAGAAGAAGGTTGAGACTCAGATAGGTTCTTAAACTTGCAAACAAATACACACAAAATGCGAGGAATCTTACACATTTCTTTCTTGGCATGTCGGGCTCTCTTGGTTTCCTATGCTGAAATTATTGTATGAAAGATCTCTATATACAAGTTTTAAAGTTTGATTCAGAATCTAGTAATATGCCAATCAGAGAGACTTGAAAATTTGGAGAAACCTAAGAATATCAATATAAAAAATCTAATAGTAAATTGCACAATCAAACTCCAAGAGCATAGAGTTACAAAACAATTGATCCCCTTGCAGATAACTAGCTAGGTGAGCTACTCATCAACAGCTGAATTAAGAAAACTAAGTCTAAACCTTCAATTGGAAGGAAGTGCAAAACCATTCCATTAAAAAAGGACAAGAGAATGTGGATGGATTAAGAAGGATGTTTTTATCTCCCTGTTGAACCTTTGATTAGAGATATAATATTGAGTAAACCACAGGCAGGAAACAACAGTTGGACACAACCAGCATGAAGATGGATTTGGAAAGCATACCTCTCAAGCTATAGACAGGTCCAGTACAATTAAGAAAGAGAAGATATTGATGAGTTATGGTGTACGGAAACCTAAACTGATTATGAACCTAGCAGTGGATTTAAGGAGAACTACCACAAAGGATAATATCTTTATAATGTTTTTGCCACACAAATGAAGTGTACTATTCAAACCGATGAATCAAATAAGTAGCATTTGAAAGAGAACTTACACATTGTCAGCTTTCTCTGTCCATGTAGGCACAGATCCCGTGAGAAGGTTTCCAGTTAAATATCTACATCAGAAATTCAGAATAATATCAAGAAATTATGTATACAACTAAATATTTATGGAAGACGCAAAATTGGGGGAAGTTCGCTACTCTTCATCCTTAATCGCATCGACTTTTATCTTTTTATATGATCTACAAAGGATTGAATTCATTCATATAATTTTCTATCAACTCTTTACTCAACTATCATCACCGCTCAAATATCTTATAATCTCCTTTCCCTGTTTTTCTCCTTCAGATAGAAAAAGGCATGTGGTTGTTTTAATCAAAAAAATGTTGTTTTATAAAGGTAAATATTATCAAGCCTGAACTTTTCAAATGGAATTCGATGACAAATGTTAGTAGACTTCAAGTGAACAGAAAACATAATGAGCAGGATGGTAGAAACTGGATATATTGAATGTAGAAAAGAATAAGGTTGCTGAGTAATTGGGGAGACTCATCCACTCTCCCTAGTTACCAGTCCCCCAAATGATCCAAAAAGATATCAATACTCGTCCTAAACTCTCTATCTATAGGCAACATGCCACACTCACTAACCCACCCACTAATTAACCAACTCTCACTAATTGAGTGTGTCTAACACAGGATAACCTATGATATAATTTTGCATGGGCTCCATCACGTCCTAATTCCATAATTTCTTATCGCTTACTGATAAAAATACAATTAAACCTTGGGTCTGGACCACGTTCATTAGATTGACATTGATTTAGCACATCATGGATCTGATTTATTTGGATTAGCTAGCAGCCATAATTCAGACTAAAAGTAAGTAAGAACCACTGGGAAAGTGTGATAAATTTCTTACATGCGGTGCACATTTATTAGGCTATCATAGGCTCTCGGAATTGGTCCACTCAATTTGTTAAAGCTGAGATCTCTGAAATGTAAATCATGTTGAGAACAATTAATAAACTAAGAAGGTGCAAAAGAAAATTATCGCAGTCAAAGTTTCTGCATCCTAATAGACTTGAAAGTTAATAAAAGGGAAGTATGCAGTTACAAGGTTTTTAGATTGGTAACATTCATTGTCCCAAGATATGCAGGTAGTGTTCCATTGATGTTGCAACTCCTCAGAATTCTGTGAAACAACAAGATGAATAGCAATGTGTTATGAGTACCTCTTCCTTGTTGAGTCTCAATTTCTGAGTGTCAAAGAATCAACTCACAGATGTTTGAATGTCATATTATTAAGTTGTGGAAAAGGTGAATATTCATATCCGTTCAGATCAGTGATTCTCCTGCATATCACATTAGGGTTGTAGCTAAGTAAACACATTACAAAGAAAGTTTATTTTAATTTGAAACCCTTCTTGCTGTAAAATATCATACATACAAGTCAATTAAATTCTCCAGAAGTGAAATTCCAGAAGGAATTGGCCCACTTAATCCACTCCCTTGAATGAATCTGTCAAAGGAAAAGTAACCATTGTTGACCTTAGAAAAAATAATGTCATAAATCATAATGCAAGTCAACCAATAAAAAAACAAAAAAAAAATGTCATAAAATAAAAAGGAGAGTTCATACAGTTTCGTGAGACTTGTACAGTTTTGAATAAAATCAGGTATCTTCCCAGAAAATTGATTATCCCCAATTCGACTGCATAGCAAGTGGGGTGTGAAAGGGAAAATTCTCTATAGTTAGAAAAAAACAATATTCTTAAATTTAGTCATCAGTCATCACTCATCACTAAACAGAGTAATTAAAATATGAAGCTTACAATTTCTGCAATGTAGTGAGCTTTGCCAACGTTACAGGTAGCTCTCCGGTGAAATTGTTGGAGGTAAGGTACCTTATCCATAATTAACATAAATAACAACACATTTGATTCTAAGCCATGGAAATCAAACTATGTCTTGAACATTGCCCTTTCATGTTAGGAAAGAAAACATCTCTCAAATTAACCAACTACCCCAAAAGTTTAAGTTGATGAGTAACTGTCACATGAATGGTTTTATATAATTATCTCTTCACACGCCCCTATACCCAAGAGTCGTTTGGACTTTAAGCGTGGAGAATGCACAGGCTCACCGACCATGTGCTTTAATTCAACTTTTTTTAGAAGAATTGAAGGCGGCAAAGATCGAATTCTAGACCGTTTGGTCATAGATAATACCATGTCAAGTTAACCAACTATCGCAAAACAGTTTAAGTTGATGGATAAGAGCCTCATGAATGGTTTTATATTATTATCTCTTAAAAACAACTATGAAGGAAACTAAATAGCTAAATGATAGGGAAATATAAATAATGCCTAATAAGTTAAAGTGCTTACAGTCTTTGAATCTGGGTGAGATTTCCAAGTTCAAGAGGAAGATTTCCAGATAGTTGATTGGACTCCAAGACCCTATCAATTTCATGTTAAAGTCAAGTTCAACTAAAACTTTTGAGTTGAAATGGAAAATTTGTTTTTTGCTAATTAAGGTGGAAAACGAGAAACTGACAAATTTTGGAGAGTGGATATGTTTGTTATCTCCACTGGTATTGAACCCGTTAATCGATTTCCCAAAAGGTAACTATCATGGTTAAGAAAGATGTTATCAATTAGCTTCTTGTTGCATGAAGTTACTATAAGAAAACAATAACAAATCCATACATGTTGAGAAGATTCATGAAGCCCCATTCTTTAGGGATTGTACCGTTCAAGTAGTTGAGACTAAGGTCACTGTAACAATTAACAAAGAGGATTTTTGTGTGTCATGAAAAAATTATATATGATAATATATATACCAAAGTTCATATTATTATTGGCTGAAGGATTGAGAATTACATACATTTCTTGAAGATACGGCAACCTCGTAAGTTCCGGCGGGAGAGTGCCTGGGAGACTCTGTAACGTCTACACATGAAAACAAGAAAATGATGGGTTAAATAAACAAATTCGGTTTTCGTCCTGGGCTGAAAAAAAGTTTGTTTACTGTCCCACGATTTTGGACATTTTAGTTTTGGTCCTCGCTCGCTTGAGGGTGGAACTCCAGACATCTCCCCTCATGCCTATTTCGCCTTCGGGGGTTGTTTCACATATACCACTTTTGTAACTTTATGGTATACTCATGGATTTGCAAGTTTCTCTTTGGAGGATTGCAATTTCGACCCCTGCTAATAATTTAGCACACTTTTTGTTGTTACTTGGGGTCCTAAAGCACTAGGGGATTTTAGTCGTTGGTGTAAATTAGGAGGTCTGTGGACTTTTGTTGCTCTCCGTGATGCTTTCGAATTAATAGGTTTCATGTTACGTCAATTTAAATGTTCAATTATAGCCTTATAATGCAATTGCATTCTCTAGTCCAATTGCTATGTTTGTTTTTTATTTCTGATTTATTTAGTGAATGCTTACGTGACTTTATCCATGTCATTTTTAATTAAATTTTATTTTCACATAAATAGTTAATAACTAAATTAAAATAATTAATAAAAATTACAATAAAATTTTAATCCATACTTAACTAATCTAATTTAATTGGTACATTAACTAAACTAAAATCATCATCATCTTCATCTTCATAAGAATAACAATATAAAATCACTCAGGTTCCCAAAAAATGCATCCTCAATTCATGAGTGTTCTTCATCATAAAACACAAATCTAAAAATTGAAACCAAACTAACCCAAAGCACCACTGCTTCAAGTCGGCTGTCGTGATCAACACTACATGTTAGCTTCGAGTCGTTTAACGACAATCTCGCCGCTGATGTTAAGCCAATGCTAAAATAGCTATAGCGTCGGCTTTTGGCATGTTAGCATCGGTCTTTGGCTGATGCTAATGAACACTTTTCTTGTAGTGTTTTGATATAGGATGAAATGATGAAGTATTCCTCAATGGGTTCAATGTGTACAAGGCTGCAAGTACATGAGGTGTGGGCGTGTGGCAAAGATAATGATGCAGCACTTAGAACATATTGATGTTCCCTATATAAATCGATACTTGGATATTGAAGCTATGTGACGGGATGCGTCTGAGAACCATATAGAGGTGCGAAGAGTCGAAGTGTTTCATGAGATGTATCAAATATGTAAGAAAATAGTCTGTTGAGAGTACCAGTATTGTAGAAAGGATTAGAGGTCCAAGTTGTGAGAGTTTAGTTATGAGTTTTTTAGAGTTAGGAGTTATGTGTTGTAATCATCATATAAAAAATTTTGTGAGTTAAAGTGGACCTCTTTCATCTAGTTTTTTAGTTCCTACATTTGGTATCAGAGCTCTCCACAATCCAGGAAACCAAATTTTAAAAAATTGGTAATTTTTAAAGTTGCTCAAAATCCAACTTGCAGGCTATTAGGATGTGTTCGGTTGGGGAAGAAAACGAGAGGAAAGAAAAGTGGAAGGAAAGAAAGAGAAGATAATTGAAGAGAAAGGAAAGTGAGGAATTTTAAGTTGTTTGGTTGGATCAAAATGGAAGGAAAGAAAGTTCAATATTTTCTCTCCTATTGTTTGGTTGTGTAGAAAGTGAGAGAAAAGTAAGAAATACTTCAATAAAATGGTATAAATACCCCTAATCAATGAAATATTTTTTCGAAAGCAAAAGAAATTGTAGAATTAATGTAAGGTCGAGATACAAGTCCTCTTGACAAAGGACAACAAAGCTAACTGAAACAGGCAAACCCAAAAGAACCTCTGCCCAAGCCTATCAAACGAAAGCAACCCAACAAAAACCCATGAAAAACCTACCGAAAACTACAAGATAGCAAAAATAAAACCAAAGACACCAAACACCTCGAGGGAAATAATACTTGTTGGGATGAGAAAGCCTGAGATGCTTCACAGACCCCTCAGTGGCCTCTTGAAAAGCTTTACTTACATAAATGAATTTTATTTGTATTTTCTATGATCATAAAAAATAAAAATAATAATAAAGTAAATTAATATTATATTTATTTTTATTCACCTTTGCATTATAAATTTAATAGCTTGTTTTTTTTTCTAATTATTATCCTTTTTTAGAAAAACAAAATCATTATTATTGACGAAGAAAACTAAGAACAGTCCACCTAAATCCTCTAGTGACCCATTTCTCACCCAATAGATCTGGGGTCGATGTCTTTCTTCTTACGGACTTTTTCTCAGATCTGTGGTTGGGTGAGCTTCTTTTGGCACGCCGCCGCGATGGATGTCCCGGGTGTTTTTAGTTGGTGGGTTGTTAATGTAGGTTCCTCAACATTGTTTTTGGCGGCGAAAGTGTTGTTCATAGTGGAGTGTGGTTCAGTTGTTGGTTCCCGTGGATGATCTCCTTTCCTCTTGAATATTGTTGAGGTTACGGTTACTTTTTGTCCTCTGCATTATACTTCTTGTAGGTTTTGGTTGTTGGTTCTTCGTGGCCGTTGTTGCTTGGGTCTCGAGGTGATCTGGAGGCAGTGTTGGAAATGTTTCATGTGTTGTGCTCGTCTGGTCCTGGTGCTTTTTCCTAGTTTTTTTTAGTTTTATGTTTCTGGTTCTTTAGGTTTTGGGTCTCATCTTTATAGCATTTGTTGGTTTTTGCGGTTGAGTCTTTAGGTTTGCACAATTGGGTTGACTCTCTGTTTTGAGGGTGTCTTGTGACTAATACGATCTCATCTAGGGATGACAACATAACCCGAACTTGTGGGGCCCGCCTGAACCGACCCGATTTTATGGGTAGAACCTGATATGTTTCCGTTTGGGTTTGGTATTGGTGAAACCCGCACCTGAACCAGAACAATATATATAAAATTACAAAATTTTCTTATTTATATCATGTTAACACCTTGATTTGTTAATAATTTAATTGTATTTGAATAACAAGATACTATATTTGTTTGCAAAGAAGATATAAAAGGTTTTTTCATAACAAAATCATATAGGTTGCATTTTGAGGCTATAACTCTATCCAATTGTTCTTATATTAATCCTTAAAATAAACTCATTTACAAAATACATTTAAAAGGCTTAAAGACAAACAAGTTAAAAACTCTTTTAAAGAACTTATATTAATTACTGCCTTTATGACTTTATGACTAAACTCAAATCTGTTTATCATAATTATCCATCCAGATGGCACTGTTGAAATTTGAGAGCTGAAGAACAGAGGAGGTGAAAAAAATACTGAAATAGTAATACTTACATGTTGGTGACATGCACCTGACATTCGGTGTCGTCGTCAATATTAGCAGAGGAGCAATTGCTGCTGCAGATAACGGCATTATCACTCCCTTCGATGTCAACATCCGGTCTCCAGACACGTTGTTCACTACATGGATGTACACTGAAATCCCAATCCGTCTTTCCAAGTGTCTTAGCTATATCTTTAAGAGCAAGCACTGTATACACAATAATACAACACCAAAATACAAGTTATATATTGATAGAATAGGAAATATTCTTCCTATAATTATATATATATATATATATATATATATATATATATATATATATATATATATATATATATATATATATATATATATATATACTGTGTGTGTGTGTAAACCAAAAGGCTGATCATTGTGAGAGTATAATTTGTGTATTTTCACTAGTTAAATTAAAATTAAATACCTTCATCTTCTGGCAGGGTAGCTCCAAAAGCTGTGGAAGCATAGTAAAAAGCAACAAGAAGCAAAAGGAAGGAGAAGCTTATATTCATAATTTCTAGCTTGCTGATTAAAGAAAGCTTAACTTAAAGAGTTTATAATTAATGATAAGCATTTCAGTGGAAGGAAGGAACACATATATGTAGCAATATGACGTGTGAAGAGTGCTGTCAAAGAATTAAGCACACCCGGTTCACATACCACAATGGCAAGTCAACAAGTCTCCCATGAGGTTTATTCAAAATTATTATTCATAAATGAAATACAAGCCAGGATAAGTGTTACTGTGTTTGAAAATTCAAAGTAACAGGAGATGATATACGACAGCCCCACACGGTTATTGAATATAGTCAATACACCCAAACCTACGCGCACGTAATAATTCATAAATGGGGTTGTCTAAATGACCCTAGGTAAAAAATTGGTCAAATAACCTAAGCATAGGTGTTTTAATAATATTATTACATGTGTCTTTTAAAAGAATTTAACTCATGTGACATGTGTCATCATAAAATCCAACTCATTCCATTGTTATCTTTTTAATATTTTTATCAAATTCATTTTATTAAATAATTTATTTATACTTTAAACCCATCAATTATGATAAACTATACAATCAACCTCATTTCAAAAAAAAAAACTAAGAACCCTAATCCCAATTTTAATGTTCTGTATCAATTTAGGACCAAAAATTCCACCATTGATGGATGGCCTCTTTTCACTGTCCATGTTGTTTGCTGCTTTTTTTTTTTTTTTTTCTATAGAATGAAAATTGCACTTTTTGCAAAGGATGTGCATTCCATCCACCTCTCGATTAAAGGGCGAAGGATGCATCTGTGAAGAAGGCATGAATTGTGAGCCATTAACGATATAGATACACTTGTTGGTTACGTTACTAAGTACATGTTGTGATCTTTCCATTGATAGGCTTGGCTTCACTTCAGCCTCACATTCGATGGTTGCTCCATTTTCTGATTTATTGTCCATAATTGAATGAAAATGGCACTTAGGCCATTCAACCAATGATTATCAAATTGAAACTGAAAATTCAAAATTGGGGGTTAGGATTTTTTTTGGGAAAAAGAGGTTGATTTTGTAGTTTATCCTAATTGATGTGTTCAAAGTATAAATAAATTATTTAATAAAATGAATTTGATGAAAAAAAGTGAATAATGAAATGAGTTGGATTGTATGATGACACATAATATGAGTTGTAATTTTTTAACGACACATGTAATAATACAATTGTAACACCTAGACTTGGGTT
Source organism: Lotus japonicus (assembly GCF_012489685.1). NCBI lineage: Eukaryota > Viridiplantae > Streptophyta > Magnoliopsida > Fabales > Fabaceae > Lotus > Lotus japonicus. The sequence goes on along the minus strand of NC_080041.1, from coordinate 128,106,213 downwards.
ATTGTTGAGAAATTTTTCTACACCGATACTACTTTTAAAATCCTCAAGATTCATTTGTAGTATAGCATAGGGTTTTGTCGTATCCGCAGGGAATTGGCAATACTACGCCGTTCAATAGTTTTGGTAGCTTAAGCAATGAGAGTTCACAATATTTTGAAAGGAGTTTTGTAACAAACAAAAAATAAAAACAAAGCAAAACAAAATAGAAAACAACAAGGCAGAGAAACTGTTGGGATTAGATTCCATTGATTAACCTTTCTATATCCTACTGATTCAAATACATATCATGTTTATGCATATGATTCATCTACACCAGTTCAACCCTACGTCATCGATGTCTCGCATGAGTGGATAGCAATAACTCTCTAATCTTAAACATTGATGTCTCACATGATTAAGAAAGAAAGTTATCTTGAAGTTTAGGTGTTCAATGACTAACAAACCTAACTCTATGTCTAGCAATTAGGACTATTAGGTGATTTACTCTATTTCAGACTCAAAACGATATAGCTCTCGCTCTCACGTCGAATCAAGCAATATGTTTTAGGTGCGCAAACTAAAACATAACATGAAGATCAAGAGAAAATCACTAAATCATAAATAAAGGAACATGATAGTATATAAACTGAATCAAATAGAACACATAGAGATTTATCAACTACATATAACCCCAACAAGAGAGATTAGTTATCCATTTCCATGGATAACTTTACAAACATGGAAAAGAAACGAGAAGAACCGAAGACTCCGCGATGTCTCGCCGTCGAATCCGGCACCCAAGCTTCCTCTCCAAGTGCTCCTAGCTTTCTCCCCTGTTTCTAAGGTCGGGAAGTGAAGAGAAATGAAGAAAATATGGAAAAATTCGAACCCCCCTGTTCTGCCCTATTTCTGGCCATTTATAGACTTTAAACCGTCTTAATTTCGCTCGAGCGAGATTCGCGTTCGCTCGAGCGAATAGCTTTCTTCATGTCTGGGTTTCCTGCACAGCCATAGCTCGCTTGAGCGAAATACCATCTCGCTTGAGCGAGATCTTCCCTGGAACTTTGGCTTGAGCGAATTTTGTCTTGCTTGAGCGAGTTCTTTGCTCTAAAATGGATTTCTTCTCCCTCTTGTTGCTTTTCTTCAATGAAATCTTGATGGATTCTCTTTAACATCCATTCCTACATCAAAAATGGGATTAGACTCTAAATTTAACATAAAATCTATACTAATTCTAATTATTTACTAAACTACACAGTTGAGGGTTAATTAATATGAAATTCCACACTTTTATCAAAGATAAGTGCCCAAAATAATATGGAAAACTACGTAAATTTGGCACTTATCAACTCCCCCCAACTTGGAACTTTGTTTGTCCTCAAACAAAGGTACTGATTATCCAAAATCATATGTACAAGGTTCTTGCAACAAGCATGATAAACATGAACACTCAATTCCAATTTCTTTTTCACCAAAACACATTTTCAAACTTGCACTCCCAATCAAACATGTGATGCCCACAGAAAGAACACATAGTAATGAACAATACACACTTAGCATGAGCTGATGAGGCAATCACAATCGAATGTTTCTCGACCAAGGAATTTATCAATCAATTGGCAAATAAACTTCTAAAGCCAAAATAGGATAAGTGTTTCACACAATGTCAACCATTGAATCACAACAATTCAAATTTGATATCTGTCTCACAATTATCATAACTGCATGGTAAATCAAGGATCACTAAGGTCTTATAGGGTTGTAATGAGGTCTGGTTTCCAAAGAAACATTGGTTTTTCTGGATATTCAAATACTTTCTAATCAAGAGAGCAAACACAATGTAATGCAAATAATGAATCATTTACTCTCCTTACCAATCTTTTCTTTGTCACCATTTTCTCACAAATTAAATCACAAACCCTTTTCTTTCCATTCAATTCCTCAATCCTACACTTTTCTCTCTTTTCTTCTTTTTCTTATATATACCTTTTTTTCTTTTTCTTTTTCTTTTTTTTCAAACACACTAGATTGAGAAATTGATAATTTCAAAACAAAATGCTAATAGCCTCCACTCCCCCCAACTTGCACACTTATATACAATATAATCATGCATGCTCTCTTGACTTAGAAAGTAAGGAAGAGACATTGTTTTTCTTTTAAGCTTGGGATCATATACAAGAAGATTTTCAAATTTTTGGCTCAAATGGGGTAACAAAAGATATTCCTATACAAGGGTAGACTATATGGTCAAGTAGCTATATATACTAATGAACAAAATTGCCTTGATCCTTTCCCATCATTCTCATGCAATCAATACTAATAAGAGACTCAAGCAAATTCAACTGTGCAAAACAAATGGTGACTCTCTCATGCTTTCAACTGTTTAGGAACACTCCCTCACTCGATTTCAGGCTACATTCCTTGATTTCAAAACATTTTCAAATTCATGCCATTGTCTCATGTGAGAAATGCAAATATTCATGCTATGGAAACTATGAGTGCAAACACATAATCCTTCAAGGTCATGCAATCAAACTCATGTAGTCATTTTGAGAGTCCATTCATCATGCTTTAGCAAAAACCAAACCAAACCAAACCAGCAATTGCAATTCAATCCAAGACAAACAACTCCAATCCAAAATACTAAACCAATTATCTAAAGCAAACAAAGTACTGAAATCCAAAAAAAAATGCTAAAACTATAAAATAAATAACATAAATGTAAATTGAACTCTGATATGAGGTCGTGGCAGCTCTCTCAATTAGTCCTCATCAATGGGATCTCCCTCCATCTGGTTTCTCTCTCCACCTGTATCTGCAGCTACAACACCATCATTTGCATGTGTTTCTCCTGCTGCTTGGCTGCTACTCTCCCCCTGCTGAAATGTTGGCCTGTCCCCAGGCCACTGAGAGTAAAGCTCAATATCCTGAAGGGAGGGCCACTGGTATGGGGCAGGTCCTGGATGCACTGCAGCTTTAGAATAGTGTGCGTAAGTGGCTATGGTGGCTCTATAATTGGCAGCCTGCTGCATAAACATATGTTCTTGATTTGCCTCAATCCTATCCAATTGCCTCTTGATCCCCCTTGGAGAAGGGTCAGGTTCAGGTCCGTCAGTAACAGGTGCTGGTGAAAGTGCACGAGGCTGTGGAAGCTTTGCAGGCTCGTCCTCGCCTACTGTCTCCTCAATCTTGTTGAGGCAACGATCTTTGATAAATGCAGCAGTAATAGGTTGCCTGATATCATCCTGAGGGTGATCTGGAACATATACTCCATGATACCTGCACAACTCAGAGATAAGAGATGGAAAAATCAAAGATATCCTCTTCTTTAAACGCACTACCCTGTAAATGTCATCATAGATAAGGGATGCAACATCCATGGAGTATTTCTTGAGGATGCTGTATATGATATAGGCCTTAGGAAGATTAATGTCTGATGTGTGCCCAGTGGGATTGATGTTGGCCCACAGGAAGGTTGTCCATATCTGAGTGATAGTGGTCAAGTGAGCTCTCTTAATCTGTTTATCTTTGTTCAGTTTTATCCCCCTTCTAACACACAGCTTATCTATCACTCTCCTGTTCTTAAATCCTAAGCTGGAATTCACACATGCACCCTTCATTCTTTGGAATTTGCACAGGCCATCAGCTCCTAGATGGATGAGGTCCTCCAAGAATTGTCTGATGGTATCTTTGTCATAAAGAACCTTGGTGCCTCTAACAGAAGACTCCCTGAGTGTCTTGGAACGATCTGAACTGAAGGCATTAGCATAAAATTCTCTGACAATTATTGGATTGAACGTATCAGAAAGATTAGCCAATTTCTTCCAATTTCTTCTTTCTAGCTCATTTTTGAAGTCTTCATACTCTCCATCACCCAATACCACTTTCCTTTCTGGCACAAAGTCATGTTTTAGCAGCTTCAAGTACCTATCATAATTTTCATCAGTTAGGAATTCTGGTGCACCATTCTCATAGTCACAATTGTGTGAAGGGTTCTTTGTGCGTGCCATTCTGGAAAACAAACCAAGTTTTGAACAAATAGTTAGAGAAGGTATATAAAATTCAAGTAAATACTTCTCTTTTCAAGTGAGATTGGTCAAAAACTCTTCTTTACATGCTTCATTAAATACACTTGTGAACTTCATCAAGCACATGGAGTTAAATAATAAAACATCTCATTTTCATGTAAGCACCATTTCATATCATGGATCACAAATAAACAGCCCTTTACATGCCTTTATCGTAATCATGATGTATCTCATGTATAGATCACAAGTCAAACCACTTTTATTACAAGTTCTTTCAACAAGACCATAACAAGACCATTCTACTCATGACTACAACATAGCTTAGAATGTTAATTTAAAATCAGCACACTCAAATTGTTGTTCAGAAACACTTCCACAAACAAAATTGTCTCTTGCACATTTTATCGAACACTTGGAAGACAAACTGAACATTGAACATATGAAGCATGTGTACCACACTTAAATCAACAGTTCTAACATGACATTAAGTATATGATCAGTTCAATCAACTCAGGATCGCACAAACTTACTTTTCACATCCCCCAAATTCTAATTTGAACTCTAGGTTTACAAAATATAATAATAATAATAAAATAAACAAAGAAATAAGTGAAGGGAGAAGAGCATACCTGGCCCGTGAGTGATTGAGACTTGAGAGGTGTGTGCGCAAGTGAGTGAGTGTGTTTTATTTGTGTGCAATAGAGTGGGTAAGTGCTTGTACAGTGATGTGTTTTGTGAGAGGGGACGAAAGAGTGTGAGTGACAATTAGGGATGGCAATTTTGCCCAAACCCATGGGTATCCGCCCGAACCCGATCCGATTTAACGGGCAAAATCCGAGTTGACTGGATTTGGGTTTGGGTTTGGGTTTTGCCCGTTAATGTAGTCATTTATGAGTTTGGGTTTGGTAATAGTTAAATCCGTGCCCATACCCGCCCAAACCCGAACCCAAAGATACCCGAAACATAAAATTACAAAAAAACCCTCATACATATATATATTTATAAACTTTGTTCTTAATGTTTGATAATTATTTGTACTTTTGTATGTTTGAGAAAGTAAACTCTAAACTATTGTTGTCTCACTTTTGTGATAGATGAAGATGATGAATAGTATTTGTTTTTTCTCTCTTTCAATGAAAGTAGGTTCTGGATTGGGTTGCTATTTTACGTAACTAATGGGTTTGGGTTTGGGTTTCGGGTAAATCCGAAACCCAATGGATTTGGGCATGGATTTCATTTTATCGCCCATGAGGTTTGTGTTTGGGTTTGGGTTTGGGTTCTAGGATTTGGGTTTGGGTTTGGTAATTGTAAAACCCGTGCCCGATCCTACTCGTTGCCATCCCTAGTGACAATGTGAGAGTGTGTGTGAAATCAGTGTTTAAAAGAGTGAGTGTGTGAAGTGAGTGGGTGAGAGTGATTAAGCTGCTACATTTTTTTTTCTGTTATGAACCTCTCGCTTAAGCGAGAAAAGCAAGAACTTGTTTTCATGTTACTCATTTGTTTCACTGCAGACCTGGCTCAAGCGAGTGAATATCAGAATCGAATCAATTTTTTTTTTCCAGAGAAACTCGCTTAAGCGAGTTACATTTTCGCTCAAGCGAAATATCCATTTTTAAATTCGCTTGGTTTTGGCTTAAGCGAAGGTTTTACAGAATCAACATCTATTTCCCTTCTTGCATCTCGCTTAAGCGAGATAACTTTTCGCTTGAGCGAGATTCTCAGTTCTGCATAACTTACAAAACTTACCTCCATTACTTAACAATTACTCTCAAGCATTCCATGCACCATTTTGGACCTGTGGAAATTCTCAAATTGAACATGTTAAGTGTTAAAATCACCAAATCCACATGAAATTCATACTATTGTAACTTCACACAACTCAATGCCCAAAATTTTGTTTCACTCGCTATTCTTGCCTTTTAAACACTCACACATTCTACTTATACCATTTAAAACTTGTGGAAGTCCATAAAATTCACAATTGTGACATTCTTCCACAAAACACACTTTTTGTTAAAGAAAAGCATGTTTTGACCACTTGAGCAATTTCACCTCAGCATCATAGAGTTCACTAAAAAAAAACTAACATAATACTAGAAAAACAACATCCAAAAGCATAGAATGAGTTTGTTCTCAAGAGATAGGAAGCAATTTATCACAATTATGCAGAAAACCCCCCTTAAAGGGACTTGTTTTTCATAAAGAAACACAACCTCATACTCCAAAATGTGCTTAACTCAACATTCATTCTTTCCATCATTACATATGCATGAAAAACAACATTTTGGAGATATAGCTATTCAGAAACTCAGATTAGCAGTCAAGGCACATAGTCCAAATTTCACTCAATCTCACATGCATTTTTCACAAGTCACAACCCCAAATTTCATTTTAAGCACAGTTCTTGCCTCTTAATTAATCAAACTCAATATGTTCATCATGAGAATCTTGTGGGGAGTCTAAGATCAAACAATCAAGCACAGACTCCACAAAATCAAAAGATCACAATTAAACTACACAAATTACAAAAAACTCAAATCTAAAAACACAAACACAATTGAAATGCATAAATCAAAACTACCTATATTAAGAACATAAAAGCACACAAAAGATATTGGGTTGCCTCCCAATAAGCGCTCTTTTAACGTCACTAGCTTGACGCATAAAAGTTCATCATGGCGACCATAAACAAGAATTGAAAAACAATCCCTTCTTCTTTCTTGGCCTCTTTATTTTCTTAACCCTCTTTTTCTTCTTTCTTTTATTACTCCATCCTAATTCTCTTTCAATTCCATCATTCAGTTCCAATCCAAATGTTTTAGGTTGGAAACAAAAATCCATTTTAGCATTGGAAACATGGTTATCAATGTGAATTAGTTTGAAAGAAATAGGTAGAGCATTGTGTTTATCCAGCACATCACCAAACACAGAATTAACATGTTCAACATCAAAAGCAATATATGTGCTTTGGTGATTGGGTAAAACTTCAACAGTTTTGGAGTTTACCTCATCCTCAATAACCTTCTCACTTACTTTTTCAGCATCAATTTCAGTTTGCTCACCATTAACCTCTTCATCATTGGTTGTTGATTGATCATTTTGCTGCTCTGCAATCTGTTCAGTCAACCGTCCCACCTGAATCTCCAATTTTTTTATAGAGGCTTCTGTATTCATTTGATTGATCATCGAAATCTGCATAAATTGAATTAGAGTATCCTCCAATTTTGATATCCTATCTTGTTCTGGTGGTTGACATAACTGGTATGGTTGTGATGGAATATGAGAAAGTCCATCTTCTTGCCTCCATTGATGATGCACTTGAGGTTCCTGAGGAGTACAAAAACTAGTAGGATGAGATCCAAAACAAAAGTCACATCTCATTACCTTCTGTAAAGATGATTGTTGCATTTCCATTAGTTGCATAGGAAGATTAACCAATTGCTTGGAGATCTCCTCTAATTGTTCAGCAAGCTCCATCCTCTTTCCCTTACACTAAGCTCAAAGAGATGTGAGAAATAACAAGATATATACAAAATCAAAAGAAAGACTATACACAATATTAACAATTACTCAAGAAACACAAACTATTGCGATGCCTTAGTATATGACGCAATTCCCCGGCAACGGCGTCATTTTGTTGAGAAATTTTTCTACACCGATACTACTTTTAAAATCCTCAAGATTCAATTGTAGTATAGCATAGGGTTTTGTCGTATCCGCAGGGAATTGGCAATATACGCCGTTCAATAGTTTTGGTAGCTTAAGCAATGAGAATTCACAATATTTTGAAAGGAGTTTTGTAACAAACAAAAAATAAAAACAAAGCAAAACAAAATAGAAAACAACAAGGCAGAGAAACTGTTGGGATTAGATTCCATTGATTAACCTTTCTATATCCTACTGATTCAAATACATATCATGTTTATGCATATGATTCATCTACACCAGTTCAACCCTACGTCATCGATGTCTCGCATGAGTGGATAGCAATAACTCTCTAATCTTAAACATTGATGTCTCACATGATTAAGAAAGAAAGTTATCTTGAAGTTTAGGTGTTCAATGACTAACAAACCTAACTCTATGTCTAGCAATTAGGACTATTAGGTGATTTACTCTATTTCAGACTCAAAACGATATAGCTCTCGCTCTCACGTCGAATCAAGCAATATGTTTTAGGTGCGCAAACTAAAACATAACATGAAGATCAAGAGAAAATCACTAAATCATAAATAAAGGAACATGATAGTATATAAACTGAATCAAATAGAACACATAGAGATTTATCAACTACATATAACCCCAACAAGAGAGATTAGTTATCCATTTCCATGGATAACTTTACAAACATGGAAAAGAAACGAGAAGAACCGAAGACTCCGCAATGTCTCGCCGTCGAATCCGGCACCCAAGCTTCCTCTCCAAGTGCTCCTAGCTTTCTCCCCTGTTTCTAAGGTCTGGAAGTGAAGAGAAATGAAGAAAATATGGAAAAATTCGAACCCCCCTGTTCTGCCCTATTTCTGGCCATTTATAGACTTTAAACCGTCTTAATTTCGCTCGAGCGAGATTCGCGTTCGCTCGAGCGAATAGCTTTCTTCATGTCTGGGTTTCCTGCACCGCCATAGCTCGCTTGAGCGAAATACCATCTCGCTTGAGCGAGATCTTCCCTGGAACTTTGGCTTAAGCGAATTTTGTCTTGCTTGAGCGAGTTCTTTGCTCTAAAATGGATTTCTTCTCCCTCTTGTTGCTTTTCTTCAATGAAATCTTGATGGATTCTCTTTAACATCCATTCCTACATCAAAAATGGGATTAGACTCTAAATTTAACATAAAATCTATACTAATTCTAATTATTTACTAAACTACACAGTTGAGGGTTAATTAATATGAAATTCCACACTTTTATCAAAGATAAGTGCCCAAAATAATATGGAAAACTACGTAAATTTGGCACTTATCAGTTATTAAACTCATTTTTTTATCTTGGATCATTTAGACAACCCCTTCATAAATATATGACCTTTGATAAAATCCAATAAATCACTCTTAAGTTGACTGCAGCTCTTCTTCTTCAAGTAAGTCTCTAGCTGTCGAAGCGTAGCCTACATACATTTACATATGTGAGGTTAAACTAATAAATAGATAAGATTATAGCTTTTTTTTTAAGTATATTTAGTTAAAAATGTTAGATTTAAGTCACTCAAGTTTTCTGATTTATAAAAAAAAATTAAGTCACTCATAAAACATTATAAACCTGACAGACCGGCCTATTTAAATCAATATAATTAGTATAAATTTATGTTATTGTTAATAGATTGAATTTTATTATAATATCTAGAAATTATATATTAATTGAGATTAGTTTCTATGCACAGACAGTGAAAAATGTTTTACACAGTCATTCGATCTTATCCTTACATTTTCTATTTTAAATATTATTAAATTCAAAATTAATTCTGAGCTAGAAAAATAGGATGATGTCCTCGCATGATTGTGTGAACGTTTTTACACTGTCGGTGCATATAAATTAATCTCCTACTTATTTATATGTTTAATAACCATGTAAACATCTTTATAAAGGGCTTGTGAGCTATTTACTTTGACAATGAGTATGACACAATTATAGTTTTACATGATTTTTAAATAATATGGCACACTTTAATTTAATTGCTATGAATTAGGATAGGAAATATGGGTCACTAAATAAGAAAAGTGAATTTCAGTCTGACTACTGTAGTGATTATTTTTAAAAAAAAAAAGAGTAAAAATACATTTATCTGATCGGGAAGTTATAAGATGGACAAATTTTGAATTGTTACACCGGCTACAATAGTAGTTGATATAATGATCGTGCATGTATCATTGGTGGACCACTTCAAAATGGGCACACTTTATAACTTTTCTATCTGATCCCATGATGTTTGTACAAGAGTTAACTTAGTTTTTATCTGTTCCTGTCATGAACATTGAGAGAAAATGTAGCCCCTAGAATGTAGAGAGAGATTGCACTAGAGAGAGTAACTAAATTTCATGCGTGTATTGAGTAAATGAGCAAAAGTCTCTTACAATTGGTAACCGCCCCCTATTTATAGTGGTGGGGGTTGAGCTTCCCGTGTGTAATTGCCCTTCGTGGGCCCCACTGGCAAGGAACCCGCCGCTTGGTGGGCAAACCTCTAGGCACTGCCCCTCTAGGGGTTCGCCTAGTCTTTTGCTGGCCGAGTGTCTCCTGTGCAGAAGAATCTTTTAAACTCTGGACTAGCTCTTTTTGGTGGCTTATGGGTTGTAGTGTGGTTTTTGTTCTCTTGTTCTAGTTTTGTGGGTTTGGGTTCTGAAATGCTCAGTTGTATTTTTCCTTGGAGGTGTTTGTATGATTTTTTAGAATCAATACTCTTTTTCCTTGTCCAGGTTTTTCCAAGGGGGTTTTATCCTGATAAGGTTTTAATGAGGCATTTTCTTTAAAATCTTTCTTCAAGGAAGGGTGGGGCCGTGGGGGTAGTTTTTTAGGCTTAGCAGGAACTCTGTTGCTGTTTCTTTTTTCCTACAGTTTTTGTAATCCTTTTATTGTATCTCCTTCTCTTTGTATTGGGTTGAAGTACCCCTTGTACTTCCATTCAATATATTCTTATGATGGCTTATCAAAAAAAAAAATAGAGCAAAGTGTGTCTTCAATATGTGATCATCAATCTCTGTTCCCTTGTGATCCATCTAGCAGGTCGTCCGTTGCCACTTTCCACTTGCTTGGATGGCAAACCTCTGGGCGCTGCCCCTCTAGGGGCTCGTTGATAAGTGCAAAATTTACCTGATTTTCTATATTAATTTGGGTACTTATCTGTTCTAAATGTGTAAGTTATCTTTTAAATTATCCCTCAAATAGGTTAATTTAGTAAGTAGATAGTTTATATATAGATATTATGTAAGATATGTTAGTTTTATCATTTAGACTCTTTGGTTTTTATTGTAGGAGAAAAGTCAAGAAGATCCAACTATTTGAAGATCAAAAGGGGCTAAAAATATTGAAGTTCGCTTAAGCCAAAAGTTGGCTCGCTTAAGCCAAACTACATGGCAGTAGCAGTGGCAGATATATTGAACTTCGCTTAAGCCAAATGTTGCCTCGCTTAAGCCAAATTACATAGCAGTAGCAGTGGTTCTGGAAGACAATTCGGCTTAAGCGAGAAAGGGTCTCGCTTAAGCCAAAGAACTTACCTGAACGTGAAGAAACCTGCTCGCTTAAGCGACACCTTTATTAGCTTAAGCGAGATTGCTGTCCTGTTTTATAAAAAGCTCGACCAAATCAGAATTTAATCATCTCTTGACATATTTTGGACCTCTTAGAGAGAAGATTGCATAGAGAAGAAGGAAAGGAACTTTGGGAGCTTTGATCCACCATCCATCGTGCTGGAGACACACCAAGGACGGCACGAGTCACCGCTTTCACCTTAGTTTCCTCTTGTAAGCTTTGTAAGCAATCCATGGATATGGGTTGCTAAGTTTCTTTGTTGGATTTGGATGTAGCCTTTAACTATGACTTGTTATTCTTGATTTCTATATGAAAATATCATTTCTATTACATGATTCAATAGTTTTCTCTTGTTCTTAATGTTATGTTTTAGTTTGCGCACCTAGAACATATCGCTTGATTCGGCGTAAGAGCTGAAGCTACAACGTCTAGAGTCCGACCTAGAGTTAACCATCTAATAAATCTAATTGCTAGGAATAGAGTTAGGTTTGTTAGTCCCTTAAACATCTGAGCTTAAAGATAACTTAGCTTTTCTATGCATGTGAGGAATCAATGTTTAGGAAAGTAAGTTATAGATATCCACTCATGTGAGGAATCAATGAAGTAGGGTAGAAATGGTGTAGATGAATCATGGATAGGAATGAATATTCATGTAGAATCATAGGACACTAATAGTTAAACGGTGAACTCCAATTCCAACAGCTTTCTCTCTTGATATCAATCATCTTTTATTCTCGCTTTATTTAATTTACATTAGCATTTGATCACTAAAATCATCAACCCTTTTGGAAATCCATTGCTTGAGTAATTTCACTAGAGAACGGCATTTGTATTAGCAATTCCCTGCGGATACGACAAAAACCCTATGCTATACTACAATTGAATCTTGAGGATTTTGAAAGTAGTATCAGTGTAGAAAAATCTCTCAACAAAATGGCGCCGTTGCCGGGGAATTGCGTCAATACAAAAGCATTGCTTTAGTTTTCTTACTTTGAGCAATTGTGAATATAGTGTATAGTTTTAATTTCAGTTAAATTTTCCTTGTTGTTGCTAATCTCTTGTGTTAGCTTGTGTTTTCTTGTTCATTCAATCGACTAGCTTAAGAGAAAATAGCAACAACAAGCTTCTGAATCACCCACTTCCAAAGATGCAACGACCATCCCTAAGAGATCAGGTAATGTGGTGTGATATTTGTTTTGATACTCACTATGTGGGTTATTGTCATTTCCAGGAAGAACAAGTTCCACCACCACCATACCTACCATATTACTCCCAGAACATGATAAGATTGCTAGGCTTGAGGATACCTTGGTCCAATTCATGCAGATTTCAATAGTTAACCAAAAGAATACCGAGGCTTCCATCAAGAACCTAGAAAATCAAGTGGGGCATCTAGCACATCAAATAGCTGAATATGGTAAGGTTGTTGTGGAAACAAAAGAAATTGAGAAAGAAAATGAGGAAGAAGGTGAGGAGGAAGAAGAAGTAAAAGAAAAAAATGATCCACCAATTAACAACTCACCTCAAAATTCCCCAAAGGTAAAACATGAAGAGGTTGAGGTAAGCTTTGAAGTTTTTGATGATTTTCAGCATCACCAATGCAATGGTATGATTTATATCGTTGAACATATAGATTCTGTATTTGGTGATAGGTTTGATGAAAATATTTCATTGAATACTTCAAAGAATGTATATAGCTTAAATTGTGAATTAGGGTTGATTGAAAAAAGAAAGAAAAATAATGATTTTTGGATGGCTTGGAAAGGTTTTGATAGAACACTTGATGAAAACCAGGTCAAAAAGCCAAAGAAGCGGAAGGGGTTATACTATAACCCTTTTTTGTGGTCACCATGATAGTTTTTGTGTCAAGCTAATGACGTTAAACAAGCGCTTCCTGGGAGGCAACCCAGTGTTTAGTTGGATTTTCCAGTTTTCTAGTTATTTTAGTAAGTGACATGGTGATTTTGTGAAGTTTCACTTTAATTTGTGTTTTCCTGTGCTTCACATATTTTGGTCACCATATTGAGTATGTTCAAAGGCTTAGAGATCAATGATTTGATGGATTTGTAAAAGATAGGGTTGTGACTTGTTTTTGCATGTGAACTTGAGTAAATTGTGCATCCTGTGATTTTCTGTTTAAAACCTGAGTTTCAAAGTTATAGCAGGTCTAATTTGATGCTTACCATACATATGAATTGATGATTTTTTAGGTTGGTGTGTTTTGAGAAAATTGAGGTATGTAGTAGTGTGCTCATGATGAAAAACAAGTCACTCTAGGTGATTTTCTGCATTAACTGTGCAAAATTGCTTTCCATAACTTTTGATCAAACTCATGTTTGTGATTTAATGTTAGTTTTCAAATATTAGAATAGGAACCAATGTGAAAATTTAGGCTTTGAAGTGAAAGTGCATTAAGACTGCTCATTGTGTAGTTTTCTTGATCTTGGAGTGTGCCATATGGGGATGTACATCAGCTGTGCAGTTTAAGGCCTCTCACAAGTTTTAAATGATATGAATGGTGAGTCTAAGGACTTAGAAAGCTAGGAAAATGTGAAAAGAAGAAATTGAGGTGTTGGGTTGTGAAAATAGCAGAATTGTGTGTAAAGGATGAGTTAGAGTATGAAATAAGAATCTTGTGTCTCTTTTCATGATTTTAGTCTTCACACAAGTTTCTTAGATGATAAGTAAGTGGTTTATCCTCTTATGAAGCATTGAGAATTGATGAATCAAAATTTGAGGTATCCACTTGTGTAAATAGTCAAAAAGAGTGCTAAATTGAATTCATGTTCTTTAATGATTAACATGTGGAATTCAAGTGAATCACAGGTTTAAATTGAAGATAGAAATGCCTCATTATGATTGAAAATCAAGGAAGAAGAGAAATACAAATTTGGAGGTTGGACTTGTGAATTTTGGCAATATTTGACAGTATTCTGCTGCATAATTACAGGTCATTCGCTTAAGCCAGCCAAATGATCGCTTAAGCCAAATTCAGAAAGCAGTTACAGTGTACCAGGGTTCAATTTCGCTTAAGCCAGAGAAAGTTCCGCTTAAGCGACACTTTGAAGAAAAGATAGCACACAAGAACTGGCAAGTTCGCTTAAGCCAGAAAATTCTTGCTTAAGCGAGATACCTATTAAATAAAAAAATCACTCACTCTTTAAAACACAAACCCCACTCTCACACACAATCACGTATCACTTCCTCTCACACACAAGAGCACGTAGCTTGGTTCCATTGCACACACATGAGCAGGATTTTAAACTCCTTGGTTCTGGTTTCTCCATTCTCTCCTTTTCAATTGTACTTGTGAATTGGAGATTTTGGTTTTCTACTTCTCAGGTAAAGTTTTCTCATTTCTCCCTCAATTTGATTTCACATTCTAAAGCTCTAAATTTGGGGATTTTGATTGTGCAAGCACTGATGAGCATTGAGGAATTTGTGGTTCATTAGGAAAAGAATTGCATGCTTTGAATAGGACTGTTTGAGGCTCTTAAGTTTGGTTACGGGATTGTAAACTCAAATTGTTATATGCTTCATATGTTAAAGGTTGTGCACCCTAGGTGTTTGACAAAATGCATGAATGAAAATGTTAAAATTGTCTTCTACCTAATGCATGAGATCTAGGCTGTTCAGGAGCAAATTTTGCAGCACAGACAGGGTCGTGATGCTTGGCCTGAGGACAGGCCGAATTCCAGGGAGGAGGAGAGAGCTGTTGGACATGGAGATGGAGATGAAGCTACTACTTCTGCAGCAGCTAATTTGAGAGCTGATGATTACATGTTTGATGATCAGAAGCAGGATGGAGTTGAGGATTGATGACCACAACCACTGATCCAAGTTCACTTTTATTTTCCGTCATTTCATTTTCTAGCTTTATTACTTTTATTCGTTTATAGTACTTGTTAGTCTGAACTTGGTACTTTGTGTTATTTTGTTGTGTTCTTAATTGCTAGCACATGTTTGGATTTTGGATTAGCAGTTTGTTTTGCTCACTGTTCTGAATTGCAAATGATTGGTTGTTGGTTTAGGTAATGAGCATGGAATATGAAAAGCTAGGTTGAGCATGATGTGTGTTTTTAAAAGTTCATAATTCATTGTGATTGCACTCACTTGGTGTCATTATATGATATGAATGCATCATTCACATGAATGTCATAGGCTCATTTTGAAAATGCTTGAAATCAGGGACTCCTAAGCCTAGTGAGGAGTGTAGCCAAACACTTGGTGAGATTCGAGAGATTCGTCATTGTTTTGCACAATTTTACTTGTTTGAGTCTCTAACTTTTGAATTGCATGGGAATGATAGAAAATGATCAAGACAATTTTGTTCTTTAGTGTACATAAACTACTTAGCCAAATAAGCCTACCATTGATTAGGAATTCCAATTGCACCCCTTTTGAGCCTAAATGGAAATTTTGTTGTTCTTTGTGTATGATCCCGAACTTAAATGACAAAAAAGAAAAAAAAAATGTTTCTCCCATACTTTTTAAGTTAAGAGAGCATTTATGTGAGGATTGTATGCTAATGTGCTAAGTTGGGGGGAGTGGAGGTTTTGATATCTTTTTTGTTTAGTTTTCTATCATTTGCACATATACTGATGAAAAAAAAAATTGCTTGTGTATAGTCTATCAAAAACAAAAAAAAAATAGACAAAAAGAAAAGAAAAGAAAATGATTGAAAAAGAATGGAAATGAGAAGAAAAGGGGTTATGTGCATGAAATTGTCTAAAAAGGGTGAAAAAGAGGATTGGTAGAAGGAGAGTGAAAAAAAAAAAAATCATAATTATTGTAAGAATCCAAATGTAATTGCTCTCTTGACTTGAAAGTATCTTGAAATCTAGAAAAACCAAATTTTTTTTATAACCCTGGCCACATTACAACCCAGAAAGACCTTTGTGATTCTTGAGTTTCCATACAGTTTTAATAGTTGATGAGACAGGTAACAAGTTTGACATGTTGTGAGTCAATGGCTGATTAGTGTGAAACACTTACCTCATAGAGAATTGAAGAGTAGTGAATAGTTTGATGAGAATTTGAATGGTTCCCTGATTGAAGAGTATTGGATTCAATGTTATGCCAATGATTTCATGCTGGTGTGTTTTTGTATCATTACTGTAACCATTTGTTGTGGGCTTCACATGTTCTAGTTGGTAATTGATGCTTGAATCATGCTTGTGAAAAGAAACTTTGACATTAGTAGTTCATAAGCCATGCTTGTTCAAAAACCTTTGTGAATATGTTTTGTTAGCCAGTACCTTTTGTTTGAGGACAAACAAAGTTCCAAGTTTGGGGGAGTTGATAAGTGCAAAATTTACCTGATTTTCTATATTAATTTGGGTACTTATCTGTTCTAAATGTGTAAGTTATCTTTTAAATTATCCCTCAAATAGGTTAATTTAGTAAGTAGATAATTTATATATAGATATTATGTAAGATATGTTAGTTTTATCATTTAGACTCTTTGGTTTTTATTGTAGGAGAAAAGTCAAGAAGATCCAACTATTTGAAGATCAAAAGGGGCTAAAAATATTGAAGTTCGCTTAAGCCAAAAGTTGGCTCGCTTAAGCCAAACTACATGGCAGTAGCAGTGGCAGATATATTGAACTTCGCTTAAGCCAAATGTTGCCTCGCTTAAGCCAAATTACATAGCAGTAGCAGTGGTTCTGGAAGACAATTCGGCTTAAGCGAGAAATGGTCTCGCTTAAGCCAAAGAACTTACCTGAACGTGAAGAAACCTGCTCGCTTAAGCGACACCTTTATTAGCTTAAGCGAGATTGCTGTCCTGTTTTATAAAAAGCTCGACCAAATCAGAATTTAATCATCTCTTGACATATTTTGGACCTCTTAGAGAGAAGATTGCATAGAGAAGAAGGAAAGGAACTTTGGGAGCTTTGATCCACCATCCATCGTGCTGGAGACACACCAAGGACGGCACGGGTCACCGCTTTCACCTTAGTTTCCTCTTGTAAGCTTTGTAAGCAATCCATGGATATGGGTTGCTAAGTTTCTTTGTTGGATTTGGATGTAGCCTTTAACTATGACTTGTTATTCTTGATTTCTATATGAAAATATCATTTCTATTACATGATTCAATAGTTTTCTCTTGTTCTTAATGTTATGTTTTAGTTTGCGCTCCTAGAACATATCGCTTGATTCGGCGTAAGAGCTGAAGCTACAACGTCTAGAGTCCGACCTAGAGTTAACCATCTAATAAATCTAATTGCTAGGAATAGAGTTAGGTTTGTTAGTCCCTTAAACATCTGAGCTTAAAGATAACTTAGCTTTTCTATGCATGTGAGGAACCAATGTTTAGGAAAGTAAGTTATAGATATCCACTCATGTGAGGAATCAATGAAGTAGGGTAGAAATGGTGTAGATGAATCATGGATAGGAATGAATATTCATGTAGAATCATAGGACACTAATAGTTAAACGGTGAACTCCAATTCCAACAGCTTTCTCTCTTGATATCAATCATCTTTTATTCTCGCTTTATTTAATTTACATTAGCATTTGATCACTAAAATCATCAACCCTTTTGGAAATCCATTGCTTGAGTAATTTCACTAGAGAACGGCATTTGTATTAGCAATTCCCTGCGGATACGACAAAAACCCTATGCTATACTACAATTGAATCTTGAGGATTTTGAAAGTAGTATCAGTGTAGAAAAATCTCTCAACACTCGTCCAGTCCACAAGTCCACAAGATACCGAGCTCGAAGCATGAGATCAAAGTGTGTCTTCAAAATGTGACCACCAATCTCCGTTCCCTTGTGATCCTTCCAGCAGGTCGCGCGTTGCCACTTTCCACTTGGTACGACGTTCCTCGGCTGGCGGTTTCGACCAACGCGCATGAACTATTCCCAAGCTTCTAGTTGCAATAGCTTCCCCGCCCAAGAGATCACCTAACCGTGCCACTTGGCGAGATCAACAAAGCCTATATAAAGCGCGTAGGTCACCAACATGGCGTAAACGAAACATGAACAGCCAGTTGTCGTAAGGAAATACATAAATACATGAACTGCCAACTGACGCGGAAACTAGAAAAATGGTATACAAATGCCTATAAGATGAAGGAGTCGTGATGGCCTGCCGCATGTGAGGTGACTCGCTGAATAGAAGCTCGCTCACTTGGTGATATGGTCTCCCGCCAATCTCTCCCGCATTTGCCCCTCGTAGCGTCTTTATGGATCAAGTTGCTTTCTGGGCGAGTTACCTAATATGGCAAGGGGGCACGCCCAGTCCACAAGTCCACAAGACACCGAGCTCGAGGCATGAGAGCACAGTGTGTCTTCAAGCTGAAGTCGTCGCCGCATCATCTCCAGGAGAAGATTCGCCCCATATGCACGCATTCTCTCGCCGTAGTCCACAAGTCCGCCAGACTCCATGTCTAAGTCATGAGGGCTAAGAGCGTCCTCACTCATCGCATCGCCATTGCCATCTCGTTTTGACTTGTTTCTTGTTTATAACATTTCTCAACTACAAAGAATCACCAGTTGACTCAAGAATCATAATTCGAATTTCATCATTTCCAACAGATATATCAAATCATACAATTCAGTTATAAGTATGCAATCACTCAAACCATCAAAGAGAGATCAATCGCCAAAGATGTGTCCTTGTCGGGAACATAAGTAAAGTTATTGTAAAACAACACGACAAAGTGTTAATAAAACTGAGTTGAAAACCAACTTTGTCAAAGAATTTTGCACTTTTAAATTGAAAATTGTTTCTCATGCCTTGAAAGACATTAATTTGGCTTGCTGGCCATTTTCAACATGGGTCGCCACCTTTTAGCGTAGGGTCACCACCGTTTGGCGTGAGGTCGCCATTCTTTAGCCGGGAGGTCGCCACCTTTGGCGTAAGGTAGCCACCCTTTAGCGGGGAGGTCGCCACCCTTTGGTGTAAGGTAGCCACCTTTTTGGCGACTTTTGTGTGTTTAGAGACTGAGTCTTAGGCTAGGTCGCCACCCTTTGGCGTGAGGTTGCCACCCTTTGGCATGAGGTCACCACCCTTTAGCGTGAGGCCGCCACCCTTTGGTGTGATACTTCATTTTAATGAAGCATTCGTCCCACTTCGGGACTCAACAATGTGCTTGGGTTCCAATGGCCAGTTGGATTACCAAAGTTGTGCTCAGTAGAATGTTGCCCTTATTCTGTGGAGCGGGTAACTTGTACCCCACAGATCGCCAAAGAATCCGGTTGTTACGTGAGCTTTTCCGGGGCTAATTTAATTCGTAGTGGTTTCACTTTGTAACTGAATCGCCGCCTTCGGGGAGCTTGTCCAACCCAATAATGAACCGCTTATGAAAGAGTTTTCAAAACTAAACCACAAGTTCATTAGAATGCGAAAGAATTTTCATAACTTTCATATGCCACTTTCATATATTTTCACAAAACTTTGAAAGGTATGCCTCAATTTTCCAAAATTTTCAAAAAGAAGTCTTACTAAAAGTTAAATAACCCATCAACACAATAGGAGAGGTATGGGGCCGTCATTAAACACATAAACAAGTAATTTCATTGCATCTTTCAATTCATCTGTAGTAGTGCATAAATCTGAAAGTATACAACTTGGATTTCAAGAAGACAAAGCAGACACGCTATTAGTACAATTCAACTTAAGAAACATTAAAATTAGATGGAAAGCATTAACTTCAGAATCAACTTTGACTTCAAGTAAAGAGCATCCATTCATCAAAATTAAAGTTCATTATTTTATAACTCAAACAGTTCAAATTCATATAGTGATCTAAAACATCCTCTGCAATTAGACACTTTCCAAAGGTACATCTTATTAAAGCCAGGAGATTGTTCCTCAAATAATCAATTAAGGATTTACCATCAAAACAAATTAAGAATTATCTATGCAAGAGTATATTCCACTGGAATTCGAATAGTTATCAAAGAAAATCACTATTGTTTGTGCAGGCAGCATGCAGATTATGCAGATAGTTTATTAAATAGAATTAAAAGAAAGATTTGTCAAACCATGATTTTGTCTCAGTTCCATATTTTGTGCTATTCAAGACCAGCCATTTTTTGTTCGCATGCCCTCTCCTAGGATGCATCTTCATCATCCTCCATTCCATAAAGTAATTGGTGTGGCAGAAAATTGGTTCTTCATCTTCAGATTCTAAACATTCTCCCGGTGCCTTTTACTTTTTCTTTACCATCCTCTTCACCGTCACTCCCCTGCCCAGTGAGTTGGCCATGTGCACACATGCCTTTCCTGAACTTGAAACTTATATAACAGAAGGTGTAAAGGGCATTTTGATGAAATGAGAGAAAATATATACCAAGAATGAGCATGTATATCAGAATGTGCATCCCTAAAGTTGAGTCTCGCATACATCCAGCAAAGGAGATTGACAAAGAAAGTTTCATTTCATTATTTATAATGCAGGTGTGTCTCCTTTGTTGTAACATACAGATTTATACAAACAAGTAGTCCATCACCAAATCAACATATTCTCTGGGGAAAAATGAATATAAAAATGATACAGCCAAGAAAAGTCAAATAAATTAATTAGTTGCAGTAAATAACATCAGGTGCAAGTGTGCACCAAATGACTATGGCAAAAACCAGTATTTGGATTATGATAAGTGGCTGCACATATGGAGCCATATCAAGGAAATTCGAAACCAGCACCATCATCACTCATAATAAGCAAACCACATGAACTAATATAGCAATTACTTTCTAGCAATTCCAACACATAAACGAATTAACAAGAGCTGTACTTAAACATAATGAATTTTATTGTAACCTTGTGCTAATGTGATGATCTATTTGAAATCAAGTGCCAAGTCCAAAATTATTTACAGAACTTACCCTTTCAAGTTTAGGAGCAAACAAATAACAATCTGCATTCGATGTTTCAGTCATCACATTATCATTGAATTCAAAACCTATATCACACATGAATAAACACAGAAAGTATGATAGAACTCAAGCACGTTTAAATTCTCTTGAAATTAGAACTTTAAAACAAGTCAAATCAAGAGAATCACCACTCAACCTAGAGGACTCAGGGAGAGTATTAAAGTCCATTTTATCAAACATTTAGCCTACAAGAAAACCATACCAAATTGTTTAAGGGAAATCCACTTAGTCTCCACATCAGACAGATAGCAATCATGAACATGAATGTAGAGTTCCATGGTAAGAAGATTAAAAGCAAAATTTAAAGGACAAGCTCATAGAGTGAAGATTGCACTCGAAGTTGAATGGCGCAATTGTGGCGTTCGACGAAGCAACGTTTCGCGGAAGCATGATCAAAATTGAGAATGTCAGGGACCTTAATTGAAATTCTTAAGTTTAGGGATCTCATTTGCATACCCATGTCAAGTGGGAGACCAAATAACAATTAAGCCAAATTCAAATTACATTAGACAAAATAAATGCTTCAAATCTTCACCTTCTTAATTATATTTTCACCACATTTTTTCTTGATTGAGATAATCTAGTTTACCCAATAAGTGTCAGTTACACAAGTAAAAAGTGATTGTTTGAACCTCTAGATCGAGTGTTTAAAATCTTTAGCCTTCACCATTTTGTGACGCTTTAACACCGCTACAGAATATTTTAGTGGTGGCGGTATGAACCGCCAAATATGGGCGGATATGGATTAAAAACGATAATTCACTATTTTAAATGACCAAAATCAATGAAAAATTCAAGGCATATTTAAAGGTACCAAAATCATATTTAACCAATTTAGATTTCACCAATATTTAAATTTTAGAAAACAAGTTTTTATTATTTTAATATTTTCTTATTTCCATACAACAACAACAACAACAACAAAAAGCGCAGAGGCTATGCTGTCTGTTCTATTTTGTCCCTCCAATTAACGAAATTGTCAACGACATGGGCCTACCTTCTCATCGGAGACAGTGAGGCACTGAACTGAACAAGACACTGTCCTCCCTCCATGGCGCAAGATAGCGAAGAGACCACTCAGTGAAACTGAAGCTGCACTACTACCAGCTAGGACTACGTCAAATATTTGTTTGACACAACCTTTACTTGCAACGGCTACTTTCTGGGTAAACCTATCTCAGTTATTGCATATGGTCCCCAATCTCTACCAAACCAACCTTTTTAACAGAGAGAGTTCTAATAATTTCTATGTTCATGCTTGTAACCTGTATTTGTTGTGTTCTTTTGAAACAAAAATAAAGAATAATTATCCAAATCTTTTACGAATAGTTTTCTGTATTTGAAACATGGAGTACTACTGCTATATATGTTTTCTTTTTAAGGTAGACCAATGGTATCTAACGAGTACTATTGCTACTTTTTCTCTTTCATTGACATATGTTGGTTTCATCTACCGTCTAACTGACCCACGGTGCCTCAGTTCACAGACATTCGTTGATTTAATTGTTTTTATGTTTTAACGGTTCAGATTAATTAGATTTTTAAAAAATCATTTATTAAATATATATTACTTTACTAAAAAACCCTTCTCCTTTCTCATGCTTCCTCCACCCCACCACCGTGCCCTCCCTTTGCAGAACCACTGTATCGCCATATGCTTGATTTTGAACGCTGAACCCTTTGGTCCTTATGAGAAGCTTGTGAAAATATCTTCAATGCCTGATTGGGTACAACCCGCCTTCAAAGGAATGACGCAGTTGAATAGGGTTCAGAGAAAGGTATATGATGCTGCACTCTTCAAGCCTCCACCCAAAGCCAACCCTCCAAAAACCCAGATCCAAAATAGCATCTCTTCAATAGCAAAACCCAGACCCAAAATTGCATGGCTTCAACAACAAAACTCAGATCCATAACAAATCTCTGGTACCAAACACTCATCCCCTGTGATTACAATTTGCGGAAAAAACAGATGTGGTGAAGAAAGGCAGTGGTGTGGGAGAGAAGAGGGGCTGTAGAGGGTGGCGGTGGCGGTTGTGGTTGGGAATGAACGGTCGCAGATGCTATCGGCGCCATGGTGGTCGAGAGGCAAGGGTGGTGGAGCGGTGGCTCAAACCGACGGTGTGCGATCTTGAGTGGTGAAGGCGGAGGAGGGTGGCAGCACTGGCGGGTGGAGGTTGCGGCGGCGGAGGAGCTGGGGTGGAAAGGGAGGAACAACAATAACAGTGTGTGAGACAGGGAGGAAGAAAGTGAGTGAAGGGGATGATGTTGTTGGTTTGTTGAAATCCAGCATCAACTTTGGTGGCCACCGACAGTGAGAGAAACAAAACTGGAAAAGTGCTAGAACACAGTGAAGGAGAAGTATGGAATTGTTTTAGTAATGGAGGGTATTTGTGTCTACTCACACAAAAATAAAAACTGAAGCACCGTGCGTCAGCAGTTTGAAACTGACACACGGTAGATGCAGCCACATATGTTATGTAAAAGTGCTTTAACCCAGCATAATTGATATTTCACAATTTTTTTTTCTTTCATTTGTTATAGCAAAAAAAAAAATGGACATTGCACACACTTAAAATAAAAAGGACAGAACTTTTATTTATAGATTGAAATGAAAATCGTCTAGTCATATTGTACTTAATTACAGATGAGGATCGTCATTATGTCTATTCATCCTCCAAGTGACTGAGATGAATGACTTTTTGATGGCGTTTTGTAAAGTTTTTTCTCTCAAAATTATTGAGGTCATGTTTAATTTTATAAGACCGAATAACTTAAGTAGGAGGGGGTTAGGATGCATCACTTCTATTCATTCTAATGATATTGACATGTACCTTGACTTCCCTATTTTTAATAAAAGGGCAACCAACCTTGAATTCCGGTCTATAGTGGATAAAGTAACCTCTAGAATTGCTTCTTGGAAGAGTAAGATTTTGAATAAAGTGGGGCTTGTTATCCTTGCTCAATCTGTTTTAGCTTCAATGTCAACTTACAAAATGAATCACATTTGGATGCCTTAAGGAGTTTGCGATTCCATTGACTCGCTGATGCATAAATTTGTGTGTAAGTGAGTGGACTAGAGAGGAATTCATTTGGTTAACTCGAACACAATTACTCAGTCCAAGAAGATGAGAGTTCTTGGTCTTCGAAAAACTCGTGATCAGAATGTTGCTCATTTGGGCAAGAATGTGTGGTAGATAGTGCAAAGTAATAACAAATTGTAAGTTAGAATTATGAAGTTATCAATAACAACTTTGGTGTACTTTTAAAATTTTGGTAACTTTAGTTTTTTTTTTTGAAATTACCGACGGTTGGAGCTTCTCCTTTTGAAATTATTGACGATCGGAGTTGTTGGTAACCTATAAACCAAAGTATGCATAAATTTTTCCTCACACCTCCTTCTTCTTCTTCTTCCTCTCATACGTTTTCCATTTATCCTTCCTTTATTTTTGTGATTTTATTAGCTTAATTTAATATTTTATAGTATATTTAGGAATTTTATGGAAGTATAATTAGACATCTATGAAACTTTGCATAGTGATTTTTTTTAATGAATGAAAAAGGGCTAATCCTTATGAGGATGAAAATGTCACCTTTGTGGAAGTAACTTTCAAAAAGGGGACATTTACATCCACAATATGATTTTTTTCAGGCTAATTCAAGTACTAATGGTAATTGTCGATTGTTTGAATTGTCCATAACTACCGGCGCCTTTTGGCAATGATCGACATGAAAAGTTTACCGGCAATTCCAATACCTATAGAAAATGAGTTGTCATCAAGCCGTCGGAAAAATTCAATCACCAATGACATGTGGTGATTATCAATGGCTTTTCACGGGGATGAGCGTTTTCCTCCCTTCCCATTGTGTCTTCGACATCCTCAATAACAGTCACCGCATCATCACCTTTTATTCGTGTCGCCTCTCATGATCTTGATGTCACTTTCCATTCACCTAACTCTTGCGTGGCATCGTTGTGGTCTTGCGAAGGAAGAAAGAAGAGGCCAAAGAAGAAGAAGAAGACGAAGATTAAGGGAAAAGGGGGATGATGGAGGACCTATCAATGGTAAATATAGCAAGGAACAAGAGTGACAAAGTTGATGTTCGAGGCCTGAATCTAGCTTGAAATGTTTATGTTCGTAAGGATGTTTATGAATCGAATAGGTTGGATGTCTCAAATTGTTTATCTCGTACTGACTCCTTGAACTTGCACTTTTACAGACTTATATTACTGAGACTCGTTTCTTAATTCAAAAAGACTGGGAGGTGGTTTTCCAACATGTTTCCCGAGACTTTAATAAGGCTACAAACGCTCTAATTGATATATGTTTTGGTTCGTGATTTAGTTTGAATTTCATTTTTTCGAACATGCAATCTAAATCGAACTCATCATATGTCCCCTTCTAGAGTCCAGTCCAATCTTTTTCTTTTCTTTTCATTTAATCAATTTGGGTCGGATAAGTTGATCAGGTTGATCCGACGTGTATGCACCGCTTGTCGTGTATGCACCGCTTGTCGATATTAATGTGGAGCTTTACAATATTGTATATAGTTATTAAATTTAATATTAAATATTATTAATAATAAATTTAACAAAAAAAAGTCTTCAGGAGTGGGACCCATTCAAATCTGTGACAGTGACAGCAGTTACATATCTGAGGCTCTGAGCTGAATCCACCTCTTGGTCTTTGGCTCCTTCCTTATTTAAAAACTCACATTTCTTCCACTTTTGCTCCTCTCTTTACTCCTCAGTTTCATATTTTACTTTTTTCTCTCCAGAACTAGAAATATAATAATATTTAATAGTAATATTCTTCATGACTGAAACTTCTGTATCCTTGTTGTTGTGTGAATTGTCAAGCTAAGCTACTGCTTAGTTCTTCTCTTTCACACCTTTCAATCTCAAAACCCTGGTGGAAGGAAGAAGAATCTAGGGTTTGACACCACCATCTCCATCAAAGGTTCGTGCTTTGTTACTTTTTACTGCCATTTTTGCTTTTCACTGGAAATTTTGGTGTCATTTTGAAATCTCTGCTTGCTCTTTTTCATCTACATTGCCAGGTACAAGTAGACCCATACCAGTTAATTCTAATTCTGGGTTTTCCTTGTTTTCAAATTTTACCCCTTTATTGAACTTAAATTTTGAAGCTTGAATTAGAAATCATGTGTTCTTTGTTCTCTCTGTGGTGAAAAAATGAATTTTTATGTTTATCTATAAAATGGGGGTGAATGTCAGAATGTGCTATGCATTTTTTTGATGAATGGGAGTTTTTTTAGTATTCTGGTGTTCTTCTTGGCTTAGGTTTGTTTCCCATTGTTGGTTTGGGAATTAGTTTCTCTCTTTTGTTGTTTTTGTAGATAGGTAGAGGCTGAGATGGAGGAGGTTGAAGAAGCTAACAGGGCAGCTGTTGAGAGCTGTCATAGAGTCATAAGTATGTTGTCTCAGCCTCAGGATCAAGTTGAGTATAAGAATTTAATGGTGGAGACTGGAGAAGCTGTGAAGAAGTTCAAGAGAGTTGTTTCCCTTCTCAGTAATGGTGGTGTGGGTCATGCAAGAGTCAGGAAGTTGAAGAAACTTCCAATCCCTTTTTCTCAAAGCATCCTTAAGGACAACCCAAATTGCAAAACCAATCACAACCAGTCAAAAACTTTTGAGTTTCCTCAAATTGGTTTTCCTGACAATTCAGTTCAGGAATTGGGTTCAAGCGTTAGAAGTTCAATCTGTCTGGGAAATGGTAATCCGTCTTTGGAATTGAGCTCGAACGGGAAAAATCCTCTTGTCATTGCCCAACAACCCTTATCAACTCACTACAACATCCTTCAGCAGCAGCAGCAGTTGCAAAGGTTGTCATGGCAGCAGCTACAAATGAAACAGCAAGCGGAAATGATGTTCCGGAGAAAGAATGGTGTTATAAATCTGAATTTCGATAACTCTAGCTGCACACCGTCAATGTCATGTACCAGGTCTTTTGTTTCTTCCTTGAGCATAGATGGAAGCTTGGCTAACATGGATGGAAGTGCCTTCCAATTAGCAGGAGCTGCACACCCTTCTGATCAGAATTCAGAACAGCACAAGAGAAAATGTTCTGCCGGAGGTGATGAGGGTAGCACAAAATGTGGGAGCAGTGCTAAATGCCATTGTTCAAAGAAGAGGTTAGATTCACTTCCTCATCGAATTCGAATTCAACTTTTTTATATGTTATAGTATTACAGTCACATACATTAATCATTGCTGTCTGTTGTGTGAAGATTTAATATTCATTCTGATATGTCATGATTGTTACATGCATCCTCCCCAGGAAGCATAGAGTGAAAAGATCAATTAAGGTGCCTGCTGTCAGCAACAGAATTGCAGATATCCCTCCCGATGATTATTCATGGAGGAAGTATGGACAGAAGCCAATCAAGGGTTCACCTCACCCTAGGTATGTTCGAGCTCTCTTTCTGAATTATTTAAATGGCACCTAAGCATAACTCTGCTGTAATGATTGATAAAGTGTCTAAGCTCTCTGGTTAATATTGTTTACTATGCAGTTTGGTTTGCATTGATAATTTTAAGCTTTTCTTTCGAGCCTTAAAAGTACAAATGTTGTTATCAACCCTTAATTTTTTTCGTGTGTATAAGTTAGTGGCAGTGGTTGTGCTTCGGTTTGGGTTGCTAATTATATCTCTGCGTCGTACTTAGCTCCTTGGAGGTATTAAGGTAGATCAGGATATTGCAGACTTGTGTGATTGAAATAGTCCTAGATTGTTCACTAGTCTCTCTTCATATTTTAGAACAAATATTGTAACCACAGTTCAATGTGGTAGGATTTTGTAGGTTAATCACAAGAATTTTTGTCATGGCTATTCTGTTTCTGATGCAAACATGAATGAGAAATCAATATCTGGTATTTTGGAAGTGTCAACATATAAGACCTTTATCCCCTTCAACTAAAAGACACAATCAAAATGTCTCTATTTCTCAATGTGTCTTCATCTAAGATTTCCTATTTGATGTGCAACATGTTTACTTAACCTTTGAGTGTGGACTGTTAGTTTTGTTTCTGAGGAAATTGACTCTGATTTTTCTTTTTTCAGGGGATACTACAAATGCAGCAGCGTGAGAGGCTGCCCTGCAAGGAAGCATGTTGAGAGGTGCTTGGATGAGCCTTCCATGCTAATTGTTACCTATGAAGGAGACCACAACCACCCCAAGTTACCATCACAATGTGCAAATGCTGCAGAGCTTAACCAAGATCAAGCTCCATCATTTAATTTGTCAAAACCTCTTGAGCCTTGAGATGATGTTGTACAGATTTAAGTTGTGCAGGCTGGGATTTTGCTAGCACAGTTTTCAGCTTTTGGTTAGTTTGTTAGTGAGTTAAGTTAAAAGCTCAGATGAGGTTCGGTGATAGAATGCAGTGAACTATATAGTCTGCAAAATTGTTAAGTTTCGATTCTATGAACTATTTTCTTTTTCTTAAGCATATGTTATAAACAATTGACAGAAAAAATGTTATAACCATTTCAAAGATTTTTAAGGGCCAGCTCGAGTTGGTTGCAAGTTTTCACTTTTTGGTTTTCAAATTTGTGTTGGGCAAAAATAGAGTTGAAATTGTTTTTTCATCAACTTAAAATGATTTTAGCTTAATTTTTAAAATCACAAAAAAGATTTTGTGATTGTGGTTTTTCACTTTTTTGTTTGCAACATTGTCACCACCACTACCGTCCACCACCATAACTTCCACCGCTACCACCACCATCCTCCTCCACTACCACTACCCTTACCACCTCTACTGTTGTCACCAGCCTCCTCCGCCACCCTTAACAACTGCCGTCGCCGCCTCTACCCCCACCTCCGAATGCTTTTGTAAATGGTAGTATCATTAGGTAGACAAATGCTAGTAGATGAAGTGTAGTATCCGTTTACAAAATGTATTCAGCAAAAAATGATTTTCTATGGTTGTGATCACAGCTCACGCCAAATCAAGAAATACTGTGGTCCCTGCTAAACGTTATTGGTAGGAGAGTGTATCAGCAAAGCAACAAATATGCTGAATACCCATTATTTTGTGTCTACTTTTTTATAAGTTGAATCTGATTTGGACCATCAAGCAACGGACAACCAAATTTTCTCCTGGATCGATGGATGTAATAATTAAACCACGATTTTCAATTGAACAATGTGATGACGACCTTTCTATTAATTTGCATGGATCATGCAAAACTTGGTTTAATTTGTTGTGTGTCTCTTGTTTTGTGTGTGGGTTACTCAACAGAGCATGTGAGCTGCAAAGGGACCAATATGGGCAATCATACTTGAACTTAGTTATCCTGGGACCTGGGTCCAATTCCAACCACTCTTAATAATACTATTATTATTAGAGAACAAATTCTTTTTTTTTGTTTGCCTTACATCACAAATTGAATATTTGTGGGGAAGGGGAGAAAAATTGAAGATGAAGAAGGTATAAAAAGTAAATTCTCTAGCAAGGTATCGATTTTTGTTGCCACTGAGGAAATTTAACATTTATAAATACATTTATTTTATTGAGAATCCAATCCCCTATGTAATTTTTAGCTTTTGTTGAAGATGATATCAGGGGATGAAGATGGTATTTCTATGGATAGCATGTAGTGGGTACACTAATGGCTAGTGCTAGGTTTTCACTTGAGTTTTAATGCTCAATGTTGATTGTG
This sequence comes from Lotus japonicus, assembly GCF_012489685.1. Classification (NCBI taxonomy): domain Eukaryota; kingdom Viridiplantae; phylum Streptophyta; class Magnoliopsida; order Fabales; family Fabaceae; genus Lotus; species Lotus japonicus. The sequence goes on along the minus strand of NC_080041.1, from coordinate 128,076,401 downwards.
TTTGGTACACCGTATTATGTCTGATAGTATAAGATTATAAGCTTGCACAAAATATAATGAGTTTATTCATTGTTTAATTAGTGTTAATATTGTACATCAATCCACTTTTATATATTAAAATTGTGGACTTTTTAATCCAAGCCTATAAATGTAAGATAATGTTTTATGAGATAGTGACATATAAGTTGCTTGAAAATATTTAATCAACCGCATCTGCCGCCGCCACCACCCTCCATCAAAGTCACTATCGCCTCCACAACCAACCTCCACCACTGACACCATTGTCACTACAACCACCATCACCATTCTCCACCACTACTCTCCTCTCCTCTACCACCATCATTCGCCACCGCTACAACCACCTCCACTACCATTGTCACCACCATCACTACCACTACTGCCACCATCACTGTCACACTCACAACCACTACCCTCACTGCTCCACCTCTACCGCCACCACTAACAACATTGCCACCTCTATTACCACCACAATCACCGCCCTCCACAATCGCTACAGTAATATTGATAAACTTAATTGTTTGATAACATGATGAAATAGTATTATAAGTTAATTATTTGATAAAGCTTTTTCAATCCGTTCAAAAATATATATTTTTCAGAACTACTTTGCAAGGCTGTTTTGAAACTTTATCAACAAATAATTTCGCCGAGTTTTTACAAATTCTTCCAAAAACTATTTCTTCTCATTGATAGGTATATATAACTTTATATAAAATTAGTGATTGCGTTATTGCGTATATAGATTAATACATCAAAAACAAAAAATAATGCATTTTTTAATTAAAGAGAATTTTTTTTTTAAATATTTAATTTTATATAATATGTCATTGTTCAAGTTTGAACATCGGGAAAATCATTTGTTGGGAGGCGCAACTACAACTTTCTAAACAAATTGAGACATTTGATAAACTTAAAAAAAATCACCAAAGCATTGGTTGTATTGTTTTTTATAGGCCTTATCATATCAACTCTAATAGTATCATACTTTATACTATACAACATACCAAACAGTAAGGCTGCCCGCCAGACTGTTTTGATTGGATTCGGGCCAAAATAGTTGGTTTTGTCAGGAGGAAAACAACAAAACATTCGGCCCGCCATTGTCCGGTCAATGGCTACAGGTTGTTTGTTTTCGGTTTGTACGAGTCACAGTTTTTTCGAGTTGGTACAGACGACGGCTAGGGTTCACTTAAGACTCTTCATTCATACAAATAAACTAGGTTTTCTTTTTACCATCACTCTCACCAACAGGTTTTGTGTTGGAGATCAATTTTTTTATAGGCCAGCTTCGGTCGGGCTAGAGCCCAAACCGAAACCAACCATCCAAAAGCAATTGAACCCAATCTTGTTGCCTGTCCAAAACCGCATCTCATCCGACCCAAACAACTAAAAAAAGGGTAAAGTCATTAGTTTTTGGTCTGCCCATAGATTGTTGGACACCCTACCAAACGGGCCTTAATTTTTTTTTTTGGGTTGAAATTTGGCCCTGATCTTTTGATAGTGTAGATTTTTGCTGTGTTAAATGACTATGCTTGTGCTCAAAAAAAAAATGACTATGCTTAAAAGATGTAAATTATTTAGGTACATTTTGTACTCAACGTTAATAATATTGTCGTAATTTTGTTGGGTTTTAAAAAAAAATCAATTTTTGGCTTGGACGTTACCTGGACATTTTACACTTATATGTATAAATTATAAGCTAAAAGCTTAATCAGTTAATTCTCGGTGATTATTGTTACAACCTGTTGAGCCGAAATTTCTAAACATATCGACACCGGTGTTAGGAGGATGATTCCTCGACAAGAAGGACCATGATGAAGCTCGAGGCGCATTAGGCAACGCTCCCCCAAAGTCAAGGAAGGCGAGGAAAATTCGACAAACCGACGAACTCGACGAAGGAGGCAGTTACCAAGTAGTGGGCGATTATCAGCACGCGTGCATACCCACGATGCCACAAATGGCGGTGGTTACCCACGACTCAAGGCTACCCACGTCGCAAACAAACCAATTAAAGTCACGTGCGCAAAGCCACCGGCTAAACGTGGGGTAAGGCGCCAAAATTCAAACCCACGAAGCCATCATGCATTGAAGAAAAACCGCCAAGAACGTGGAGGAAGAAACAACACTATAAATAGAAGAAGCAGCAGCAGGGAAAGGGGTTCCACCTCAAACTCTGAAAATTCACCAAAAAGCTCTAAATGTCCGCATCAATGAGACTCAAGGAGCAAAACGTGATGATGGAGGAGTATGTTGCAGAACCAACACTTTAGTTTTCTTGTATTAAGCTTGTTAATTTCCAGTTCCTTTATGCATTTTCCTGTCGAAATCCACATTTCTTGTAGCTTTTGTGCTATTTTGATGTATGTGACTTCTTTGTAATTGCCCCGTGCTTAATGAAATCCAGTTCTATTTGGACCGATTCGTTGTTGTCGAAAAACACTCACGCACACACAACACTTTGGCAAAGCGTTTTCTCAAAAGGACCCTGAATCTAAGCTTCCTTTAGTCGAACTAAGAGGATATTTGTTTACCAAAAATCAGCGTAAACACAACCCAAAATTTCAAGTCGTGTTTGACACACAAACTACCCATTAATATGTATATGTTCCTCACAAAATCATTTTCAAAATATAAACACGTTCTTGAAATTTTACAAAATTTCAACAGAATCTCCTATGCAAGAAATTTATAAATTCCAAATCCATAAATCAAGTGCAAATCCATTTTCTCAATGAGGTGTGGTGAAATGGATGTGCTTTTATCCTCAAAGAAATAGGTGTTCATGAAAAAAAGAACAAAACTTATCAGTAAGTCAAATGAACACGATCTAATACAAAGAGTGAAGACTTCATTGTACAATTAGAGCCTCTTCAATGTTCATTAGAAAGAGGGGGAGGAGAAGATTGTGTAACTAAGGGCAAGGATATGATAAGAGAATTACAATTATGTGAAGCATGCAATTTAGGGTGGAAATTAAATAATGAGGGCTTGGGGAGGAATCTAGACGTCCTTCCCAGAGGATTGTTGACTCAAGAGTCAGCGTATACTTTGGTTAACTTGCCGAGTGCTAATGACATGGCCAGCCAAATATCCTAATGATCAAAACTTGGAGTAAAAAAATGTAGGAGAAAAAAATCTTGCTGCTGTGTACCTTAATTTAAATGAGGGTATGGTACCTTAAATGATGTAAAACATCTTTATTTCTAATTTTTTTTAACTTCTAAAAGCCTCTAGCACCATCATTCATTAGCATTTTAGTAAATTATCTCATTATATTGTCGTTTGCCAGACACAAATTTTCATACCTCACCCTTATTGTGGTTAATAACTCTTTTGTTCTTACATCGCATACATTTCCACTTCCACCACTAGATTGTGACTTAAAAAGAGCTGCAACAACCGACATGACATCTAAGATTCCAACATAAGTTAAAAGGTCTAATCTTCTCTATTTCTTTGCCCTTCAATTTCACAATTTCATCTAGTTGGGGTACCGTACCCAAAAAAAATTCAGGGTACCACAGAATTTGCCATACATTATACTTTATTCTATTTTCTTTTTATCTCTTCCTTCAACTACTTTTTCTCTTACACTAACGTGTGTGAACAAAACATTTTTCACCTGAAAATGCAAGCATCAAAGGATAATACAAAATTAAAGTTGTTTGATTAGATAAAAAAACATACACCTTCGCCGGCATCTAGTTAAAATGGTGCTCCAAAATGTCCAAACCTGTGAAGCTGCTCTATACATAACATCAAAGGCACAGGAGCACCCCAAAATTTCCAACCCAAAAAAAAAAAAAACAGAAACGAATTCTTAAAAAAGAAAAAAAAAACTATGCCACCGTCGCTGTCGGCGCTATATTCAAACATTCTTCGCCGGCGACTGACTTCAGTCTTCAGAGGAGCGGCGCCGGCAGGTTAAGGTCAAACAAAAAGGGCTTCTTCTTCTCCTCCTTGTTCACCACAGCACCCGCAATAGTCTCTAGCTTGTAACCCTGGTACTCCGATCTCACCGGCACTCCGGCGAAGAAAGCCGGAGGTCCCCAGAACTTGACAGGATGCGGCGGGAAAAATCCGCCGGAGTCGTAGGAGAAGTTGGTCTTGGCCTTGGGGCCGCGGAGCGTTCTGGCGGCGTGGTCGTAGGCCCTGGCGGCTTCCTCAGCGGTGTCGAAGGTGCCAAGCCACTTGCGGGTCTTCTTCCAGGGGTCGCGGATCTCGGCGGCGAAGCGGCCCCATGGACGCTTCCGGACGCCCCTGAAGTGATGGGACTCCATGGACGAAGGTGAAGGAGACATGGGTGATGAAGACAGAGGACAGAGTGAAAACAGAGTGTGAATGGAGAACAGAGAGAAGTGGGAGTGTGAGTGAGACGAGTGAATGAAGTTGATGAATATAAATAGAGGTGGGGACTGTTGGGTTTACGCCGACAGGTTTGTGTTGTTGTGGCATTTAACTTGTGTTCCCTCAATTTGGAAACATTTCAACTTACTTTCTTTATACTTTATCTATATTCCTATTTTATGAGAAATATTGGCCATGTTTATCTTTTTAAATAATATTTTTTTTAAAGTAAGTGTTAGTATTAGACTATGTACAATGGTTGAATCCATTCAGCACCCTACTTTTTCACTTTTTATGCTTTACAATTCACATCATCTTCTCTCTTCCACCTAATAATTCAACACACAATCAACTTTTACTCACTACAATGATTTTGTTTAATAAAATTTAACACCCTACCTCACCACTTTTATTTCATATTCTTTACTTTCTTTTATGTTTTTTTTTGTGATTATATATTAATAACAATTATCGATTTAAATTAAATTAAAATAATTTAGAGTTAATTTTTTTCTTTCTAGTTTAGTTATTTTATATTTTTAATTAATATTTTCTTTTAAGTAAAAAACGACGACATATGTTTAGAGTTACAAACAATAGTTTATTAGAGGCTAAATAGAAAAACTATAGGGGAAAAAGTCGTTTTTTTTTCTGTGTCCAAATCAAATGAACAAAGTCTCTATTTATAAACAAAAAGAATGATGAATTTTGGTGAAAAGAATTAAATAAAAAATTAATTTACTACGATATAATTGACCCCAAATAATTAGAATGAGATAAGAATCTAAAAATTACAACAACCAATGAAATTTTGTCATGTGTACTGAGTGGGACCAAATCACTATTCGTTCAACATGTTGAAACATTGAACACCCCTTTCAACATCCCCATTGGAGCCATTCAACAGTTGAATGGATTTTCAACACCCATTCAACTACACCCATTCAACTACCTCATTGCAAGTAGTCTTAGTAAAATCTCAATTGCTGAGCAACTCTCCTCTACGAGATCTTTCGGCGCTCATTCTAAGAGTGGCTTGGCCTCAATAACATGTCAGTAGTATGAAGGTGTTGTCTCTCGTTCTACCATATTTTTCATAAAAAAATATTTTTTAAAAAATACATTTTTATTTTAGGAAAATAAGATAACACTAATTACAAATTTACAATGCAGGTTAACAAACCAAACAAATTGTTTAAATTTCTAAAGTGAGAGTTTTTAATTTTTAAAAGTCGCACTTTTGTGGGGATTGGTTTCAACTTTCAATTCAATCCATTCAGGCTCTAGTTGGTTTCAATTCATTCATCCATTCTTTCCTGCCTTGAATTCAACACAAACACATCTCCACCATGTTCATCCACATGCGAATTTTTACCTTCATCCATGACTAGTCCAATTCTTAATCATTGTCTTTTACACGTTACCTTGATAATGATAATAATTGTTCTTTTTCACATTACTGTGGTTACCATGAGGACACCATTGCACAAAGGTGTTAAAAGCAAAACAAAGGGTCAGGGTGAATAACAACACATGTACATTTCAGGATGAATAAAACCCCATTTTTTCCAATTTATCAGAGGGTGAGATCATTTACAGCTTGCATACATAAGAGAGAGAGGGTGCTGCAATGGCAGGGGATTGATTTGATTTGATTTGATTTTGAAAGGAGGAAGCATTGAAATTCAGGACTGGTATATGATGAAATGATGAGGTAGGCACGCCTGATATGGTAGGGTTACCGCTGCCTTACTTTATTGCGGTCTTACCAAAATAAAACGCCTCTTCAATGCTTCACACACTCACTCACTCACTCAAGATAATCAAAATGCAATGCAAGGGATGGTGGTGAATTGATAATTTGATATTTTATTTGTAGCTGCTATTGCTATTGCTATATGCCTATGCCTCTAATGCTATGGCCTGCCTCCATCCATTGCTGCGTCAAAACTCAGAATTGCAATGAATCCCACTCAATACTCAATAGGGCAAGAAAGTCTAGCCATGTCCTATATGGGTAAGGATGGATGCATGATGCATCAATTAATAGAGAAAAGTACAGATAGAAACGCATATATATGGATACTGTAATTTTTGGAGAATTTTATGGTGTAGGAGTAAAAATTTGGATACCATACAGAAGTGATGTGGACCAATAGAGATATGCCATCTGTAATATTTAATGATGATATTTATGATGTATCAGCTAATTTTTTCTAGCCCTACCAATTATATTATTTACGTTTTTAGCCCAAAGGACTTACCTTGCAAATTTAGAAACTTAGTTTAATTCTGTTGAGGTTAAAAAAAAAAAATCAATCTTCTCTCATTCACGCTTTTTTCTCTCATTCACGGGTTTTTCCATCTTCTCCAACAAGCTTCTTTGTCGCCCCTTCTTCACCTCGCAGAGGAAGCATCGAATCTGGTTTTTCCATCTTCTCCAGCAAGCTTCTTGGTCGCTCCTTCTGCATCGAATTGGGTTTGGTGAATCGCAGAGGAAGCCTCGAACAAAACCCCAAATCTGGCCGAATTGCAGAGGAAGCATTGAATTGGGTTTCCAATTTACAGAAAATCAAGTTAGGGTTTTGAACAGGGAAAATTTAGGGTTTTGTTCTTTGGCAAGATTAGAAGCCTCAAGGGAGTTCACTGAATTGATTTGCAGTTCTTCTTCTCAACCGGTATGTTTGTTGCTCGTTTTTCTCATTCGTTGATTCACAGCATTTCGGAGCCTCAAAGTTTTATCCTGAGATTGGAATCATTCACCTGAACATTTGTTTGGTTTTACTGTTTGAGGGAACTTGCTCTCTTCCAATATTTTGAAACTATATACCAAATACCATTTATGGGGAGTTCAGGATTTCACAGTTTTAAAAAACTAAGAATAAATGTGAAGTAGTGAAGGAATTGCCACATAATTGTATTAGCAATTTAGCATAACAAACTACAATTAGAAGCCAGACATGATTTATTTAACAATGTAAAACTAAATTCATGCTCATAAATAAGATCATCGTGAGAAGGAAGTAGGCATGATTAAACATATGAATGATAAGATGTAGAAGCCAGACCAATTAAATTTGATTGAACAGTTAGGCCTTAGAACTGTGCTTTCTACACAAAGAAATTCGTATCCCATGTGATTTGAGAAGGCTGTAAGAAAATTGAAATTCAATTCACAGTTTACAATTTCTTTTTATGGTATGATTTGGTTTATCAATTTACATTCTGTGTCTAGGCAGAATAAGGTTATAAATTATTGGAACAAGATAATGCTTCTTTTGTTTTGTAGTACAGAATGGCATGTGAATAATGTAACGCATCTTGGAGACAATGAATAAGAATGTAGTTATGGAGGCACCAGTTGTTGCTGAGTTGGATGGGAATGTTCCATCCTCACAGTCTCACAGAAGCCCCAATATGATAAAAGAGGAACACATGCACAGTGTGTCCCTATGTCTTGTTTATTTTCACATTTTTTGAAGTTTTAGGATCATAATTCCTTTGTCTTGAGACTCATGTCAAGTGATTATTCAATAAATAAAGTATGTCTGCACCAAGCTTATTAATTAAATTTGCATATACATGTTACTTTAGTTTTTCATGACAAATATGTTATTTGAATGACAAGTACCTACTTTAGTCCACTGCATAACTTTCATTGCAACAAAGAATTTTTGCCACTGATGGGACCTGCAGTGCCATTATCCTGTCTGCAACATTTTATTATTTATTTTCTTACCAATCATGTTTCCAGCATTTACCTCAACTTTAACTGCTATCAGCATCATCTTATTGGAAGTTCTTTTGGAAATTGGAGATTGGCCATGATATTAAATCTCATTTAACACACTGTATTCTTTCCTGTCCCAATAGGCCAATACCAATGTTAAGTAGTTCTAAGTAGTCCTAATGAAGTACACCATATATGTGGAGTTTTATCAACTGTTTGAACCTATTTTGTTTTATCATAACGTGAGGCTTAATGCTTTGTGGTTGTGGGTTGCAATTGCAATTGAGATGTATGTGGCGAAATAATGTGTGTGATATCCCTTGAGGGGGCTGTGTGTGTGCGTTATGCAAAGAAAATTATATTATAGTTAGCTGAATGTGTAATCATGTGTGGCTGTTTTTGGTTTATCTCTTTGGTTTCAAGGCACAAAATAGCAAATCATTTGATTCTATTTTATATTTTTATCATGTACTTTGGTGAGTTGTGAGTTAAGTTAATAATTTTAGTTTCATAGATAAACTAGCATTACTCTTTTGAGTCAATTGTTTATTAATTGTTGTTATATTTGAGTGGATGTTTACAATATTGTAGACTATTTGAATTTCAAGTGTGGTATCTGGTTGCATTGGTCATGGTTTTTAATTTATTATTATGTGTTTTTTAGTTTTCCATTCATAACATGCATTGTTTTATATGGTAACAGATCAATGGCTAAATTGGTGGAGGGGGATTGTGTTAACTTGTGCGATGATGAAGATATAAACAATGTGGAGCTTAATGATATAAGTTGCGAAGGTGTGTATGGCGACAAGGATAAAGATGGAAAAACAGATAATGAGGGTGAAGGAGTAAAACCAATAATGATGCTAACTGCGGAAGAAATAAGAGATCTTGAGTTCTCTTCTGAGGCTGAAGCATGTGATTTTTATGAGAGGTATGCAAAGTGCTCTGGTTTTGTTTCAAGGAAAGATGATGTTTATCGTGATGAAGATGGGAATGTTGTCACAAGGCAGTTGGTGTGCAATAGACAGGGCCAGAGAGACCAAAAGCATTTCAAGAAGATTGACCGTGTGAGGAAAGCAAAGCCTATTACAAGAATTTCTTGTCCGGCCAGAATTCGTTTTCGTTTTGATGGCACGACTTTGAAATGGAATGTTGCATTTTTTGAAGAGAAGCACAACCATGACATGACCCCTCTAGAGCACATTCACTTGATTCCTTCGTATTGTGGATTAAATGATGCTGACAAGTCTCAAGTTGATGGTATGAATTTATACGGTGTTAGAGCTTGCAATATCATGGCCTTGATGCTGGGACAAAAGGGAGGACATGAGTCATTAGGTTTTACAAAAACAGACTTGTCCAACCACATTGCAAAGCAAAAGAGAGAGAGAATCCAAAATGGTGATGCTGCAGCTGCCCTTTCGTACTTAGAGGGAAAGGCAGATAATGACCCAATGTTCTTCTACAAATTCACTAAAACAGGTGATGAGAGTCTTGAAAACTTGTTTTGGTGTGATGGAGTTAGTCGTATGGATTACAATGTTTTTGGTGATGTCATTGCCTTTGACAGCACATACAAGAAGAACAAATACAACAAACCCTTGGTAGTTTTCCTCCATGTTAAACGAGGTTGAGAGGAAAGCAAAGAGTGGAATGAAGCTTAAAGAGGAAAATGATTCTTAACTCAAGTTGGACTTTTGCGGCCTTAATTTAGACTATTGTGGCTTTAATTTAGACTATTGTGGCTTTTATCCACAAGGTGGGATTTAATTTAGACTATTGTGGCTTTAATTTAGACTATTGTGGCTTTTATCCACAAAGTGGGTGTTAATTTAGACTATTGTGGCTTTTAAATCTTTGACTATTGTGGCTTCTATCCACAAAGTGAGTTTTTTAATTAGACTATTGTGGCTTTTAAATCTTTGATTGCCGTTGAAGACCATGGTGAATAATGCAATGCGTCTAAGTGGAATGTACACTTTCAAAGGAGTTGGAGGTCCTTGTTTCAACACCTTTTGGAAACGTTTTATTTTTTTTTATTTTACGCAAGTCAATTATTAAGAAACGATGTTAATAATAAGTTCACGAACATTAAACAAGAAAGAGCATACAGCTTAATGGAAAGATTGTCTCCATGTTAGTTGGAGGTCCTAGGTTCAACTCCCAATACGGGCATTTTAATTTGGTGATACATTACTCAAAATGTTCTTATCTTAACTTTCTTAATTTTTTTTGACTTTTTGATACTATAAATTTTTTCTTTGTCCTAGTCATGACTTATCAATAGATTAAGCTAAATTTTCTGATGTATCAAAAAAAAAAATTAAGCTAAACAACACGTCAGGAGTGATATCGGATTATCTCAACCCTATCGTGGCTTGACAAGAGATGAGGTAAACCATAAGTCAGGAGTGACATTGGATTATCTCGATCCTAGTCAGGACTTATCAATAAATTAAGCTAAACCATACGTCATGAGCGACATTGGATTATCTCGATCCTAGTCAGGACTTATCAATAAATTAAGTTAAACCACACGTCAGGAGTGACATTGGATTATCTCGATCTTAGTCAGGACTTATCAATAAATTAAGCTAAACCATACGTCAAGAGTGACATTGGATTATCTCAACGCTAAACCACACGTCAAGAGTGACATTAGATTATCTCAACCCTAGTCATGGCTTGACAAGAGATGAAGTAAACCATAAGCCAGGAGTGGCATTGGATTATCTCGATCCTAGTCAGGACTTATCAATAAATTAAGCTAAACCATACGTCATGAGTGACATTGGATTATCTCGATCCTAGTCAGGACTTATCAATAAATTAAGCTAAACCACACGTCAGGAGTGACATTGGATTATCTCGATCCTAGTCAGAACTTATCAATAAATTAAGCTAAACCACACGTCAGGTGTGACATTGGATTATCTCAACCCTAGCCGTGGCTTGACAAGAGATGAAGTAAACCATAAGTCAGGAGTGACATTGGATTATCTCGATCCTAGTCAGGACTTATCAATAAATTAAGTTAAACCACACGTCAGGAGTGACATTGGATTATCTCGATCCTAGTCAGGACTTATCAATAAATTAAGCTAAACCATACGTCAAGAGTGACATTGGATTATCTCAACGCTAAACCACACGTCAAGAGTGACATTAGATTATCTCAACCCTAGTCATGGCTTGACAAGAGATGAAGTAAACCATAAGCCAGGAGTGGCATTGGATTATCTCGATCCTAGTCAGGACTTATCAATAAATTAAGCTAAACCATACGTCATTAGTGACATTGGATTATCTCAACGCTAAACCACACGTTAGGTGTGACATTGGATTATCTCAACCCTAATCGTGGCTTGACAAGAGATGAAGTAAACCATAAGTCAGGAGTGATATTGGATTATCTCGATCCTAGTTGTGACCTGACTTCATGGAGAGGAAATAAGTATGATGAGAGGTTGTGACATGACTTCATTAATAATTTAAGCTAAGCCATACGTCAAGAGTGACATTGGATTATCTCGATCCTAGTTGTGACTTGACTTCATTAATAATTTAGGTGACAAAAGAAGCTCCTAGAAAAACGTTTTTTGTTTTTATATTTTAACAATAACTTGTTTGAAATTATTCTGAAAAGTTTTAATATCAAAATAAATTTAAAGTATTAATGTTTTTTTGAAAAAAACAAAACATTAATAAACAAAGTGATAACACTTAGAAAACTGAACTGAACAACTTTTTATGTTTAAAAACAAATGCTTGACAATAATGTTTTTTGATATAACGGAAAGTGTATGACAATTATGTTGAATAGACTACAAATATTAAAAAATGAATTTAAAGCATTAATTTTTTTTAATAAAATCAAAATAAAAAAGTAAAAAACTGTAACAAATTAGGTGATAGGAGTTTCTTCACATGACCGAGCCTCTTCCACTGCACGTTTATTTTTTCGAAACAGAACACAGAGGGGGAGATGTCGATTGAGCTCTTCCAGAGAATGGCTATGGCCTTCGAAAAAGAAATTGGTGCAGTTATTGCATACATAATGATGATTCTAGGGTTCAACACATGTATAATAACCCCCAATTTGTTGGCTCTGTTCATCACAATTGACAATGGCAGGAAGAGGAAAATACTATACGGGTGGGACAGGATTGACTTAAGAGTATTGCAAACCAAAATTCTGGTAAAGCTAGCTTTGCACTTTCATTGTTTGCATTTGTTGACCACCTGGATTACTTTTTAACAACTCATGTAATGCATGATTCATTCCCACAGGCTGTTTTCATGGAACAAATGTTTTCTCACAAATCATTTTATCAGTTTAAGATGTCATCAAAACCAAAAATTACTCAGTTCAAAATTATTGTTCCGGCTGGAGTAGGTGTTCAAAAAGATTACTCGTATGTACTTTTAACTTACAAACTGACACATTTATTTACACTTTAATATTATAATATATATTATAACTAGTTTGTTTTTTTAATTTTCTAATGTGTTTAGGAATGATTGTGGAATCTGGGTTGCTGAGTGGATGTAAATAGAAACACTATCACCAAGTGCAAAGAAGCTTTTGCTGCTCACCTTGACATCACGATGAAGAATATGGTTCATGTGCAAGTAATCAAGGGCCATAAGAAGTTGAACAAGCCACTTACACAGTTTCTGCAAATATTTGACTTTTTTTTTTTTAGATTTTACTGGTCCAAGTATAAATACTCTCTAATTTACTTAAAGATGAATATTCTTGTCCAAAGGCGAAGAGATATCGTTTATAATTTTTGCAAGGAAAAAAATTCAGACGCTACCTCCTCAGAAAACAAAACATCATTAGCTTTCTTTATAGCTTCCGCCCTGTATTACATCAACAATGTTAATTAGAGAGTATCCAAGTGAAAGAATATACAACCATATATTACATGCCAGCAAAAATCTAAGATAAGCGACTTACATATCTCCACCCTCACAATAACCAATGATAATGTACACATAGCAACCCTGACAGGGAAGACATCAAAATAGACCAGCATGAAGCAGTTGAAATTAGTCTATTTGTCATCCATCAACAATCAGCAATAAAGCAAAACTGTAATATTAGAAGGAATAGCCAAAGCAATGATCTAGACAGGAACTTTTAAATCTAAACCATTAACAAAGCTATATTACTTAGCCTTTTTAGTCATCACTTTTGGAAATTTCCATTTAAGATAATCCTAACCCATCAAAGCTGACACTAATTTATTGTTATTACGGAAAATGAAACTCAAAAAAGAAAAAAAATGGCCATATTTGATATGAGAATCTTGCCACTGCCTTCATTCTTGCGGTGAGATGTCTGTTTGATACTATCCAAAAGATCACAAGCACAGTGAACAACACAAAATTTTTCAGAACTCCAAAGGGTACAACAGAATCAACTAAATAATAAGAACTAATAGTATCAATAACTCAACCCAACAATGCCTCTATATATCAACACATAGAGAGAAACAGGCCACGTTGACCAAAATGCAGGAAGAAGCAAGGAAGCTTCATTCATCTTTTTGTCCTAAAATTCTCATAAAGTACCAGAAACCATTCTCAGAATAACTGGGCAGAGTGCCAATTCTTGATTTGATTCAACAAATCAGTCCTCCTTTTTTTTTGGATAAGAAATTGATCAATTAAAAGGCACAATCTCATGAGTGCCACTCAAAACACAACCATAGGTACAACACACACAGTAGCATTAAGAACAACAAAATCAGATAAGGAAACACAGACAGCAAAACGAAACACAAGTTCAGATGAATTCAAACACACAACGAACACAGAGTAATGCAATCGACACCGGCACCGGCACACTCAGCAGAGATGAATTCAGTCACGAGATTCCCAACCCACATAAACCCTAAATTTGTAATTAGGGCTCAGATTTAACAAGAAAAACACACAACGAACACAGAGCATTGCAATCAATCAATAGCGTAGCGTACCTATGAAGTGCGAAGACTAAATGTTGAGACGCCGACGAGATGTAAGGTGATGGCAACCGGAAATCGCGAGGGAGAGAGTGGGAGAGAAGGAGGAGAAGACAAGGTTTCCAGGAGAAGGAGAGAACAGTAGAAAAAAAAAAGTAACGGTTAAAAAAATAATTACTACTCTATTAACCAATGGTAAATAACAAAACAAAAAATAAAACAAGGGCACTTAAGCAAATATAAAAATATTCTGTTCTGAATTAATCATGCTACCTCATTTAAAATGTGTATCATTATTACTGGTACACATAACTCAGGTAAATTACACTCATTTGTGTTAAGGCACCAGAGTGTGCACCGTAATTTTTTGGTTTAAACTACGTGTATTTTTTACTGTAGCAGCTGAGGTTTCAAATTCGGTTCACAATTGCAATTGTGGTTTCAATGTATTTGGGTTTTTATGTAGATTGCATCATTAGTCCACCAAAAGCTTTGTTGAACAAGTAACTCCACTAAATTGATGATCAATTTATACTCAAGTGGTACTCCCTCCGGTCCTATTTATAAGCAACAAAAAAAAATTCACATAGTTTAAGAAATGTAGTTAAACTAGAAAAAATACATTAAATTTGTTTTAAATTAAAATAAACTTCCAAATTTACCCTTTGTTATTAGTGTTGGAAAGTGGAAAAGAGAGAGAATAATTAATGAGACACATTTTACAAGTTAGAATTAATAAGGGCATCATTGGAAAAAAATTAATTAATATAGCTCAAACTTTCATTTGGTTCTTATAAAAAGGACCAAGATTTTTCTTCTCTTTCATGCTTATAAATAGGACCGGAGGGAGTAAAAGCTATGAGATATAAGGGTTGAGTGAGATGAAAGAAAAGGTACAAGGTTCGAACCCTAAGGGAAAACTAATTTACTAACATTACTAACAACTAACATTAACAATCTATCCATAAAAAAACTTATGAGGATTAGAGCATTATAATGAGAAATAATTTTCTCATATTAAGACAAAAGTTTTGATACATACACATTATTTTCTATTTCATTTCATTTTCACTTTTTTTTTTTTGGTTTCCCAAGGTATCCCCACAGCCGACAGCCATGAGACTAATCTTTGGAGGCTCTGAAATCACGTTAAGTGTGTAGGTCCTCTCCCAACAAATGCTTCTCCATACGCACCGCCCAGGAATCGAACCCTTGACTAGATAGTTAAGGAGCTCAATTATCTACCAGTTGTGCTACACCTTGTTGGTCACTTATTTTTCTTTATACTTGTATCTAGATTTTTTATCACATCATATATTATATCACTCATTTATCTCTCATCTTTTCATATAAAATTTGAATATTTTAGAAGTGTGTACATAATTTTTCGTCAAAATAATATTGGCAAGTTGTCATTGATGATCATTGAACTAGAAGCACAAACACATAAACAGTACTGAAACTTGAAGCATTACGTCTAAAAGATCACAAGGACAAAAAATCACTACACTAAAAAATAGCTTTTACAGCGGTTTTTTTTTTGTCTTTTACAGCGGTTTTCAGCGGTCCAGAACTGCTGTAGATCTCGCCGCTGTAAAAGCGGTTCTTACCGCTGTAAAAGATGCATTATTTACAGCGGTTGATTTAATAAAACCGCTGTAAATACAGACCTACAACAGCTGTTCTCTAGAATAACCGTTGTACTTGAGTCTTCTTTTACAGCGGTTTCAGCCGGTAACCGCTGTATTTGATAATATATATTACAGCGGTTCCACCACGGAACCGCTGTAATTTGTTTTTTTTTGTTGAATTAATTACCACACCTGTTCCGCCAAAAGATCAACATTTTTTTTTTTTTTCTGAAAATAAGATATATTGATCATAATTTAACCGAAAGGGTACACATTTCAAAAGCTATGAAAGGTGACTGCAAAATCAATACACATCACCAAACTAAAACAAGGTATAACACAGTAACATAAGCTAAAAACAAGGTATAGCATATAAGCACAGTAACATCTCATGTAAACAGAACCTCTGTTCTTAAAGCAAGCATATGGACAGTAATTTCATGACAGCAAAAAAAAACTCTCATAAATGAGTTTCTGCAATAAAAATGTGCCTTGAGTCTCCAAATCATAAGGACCCTCTCCCCATTTGAGTCTTCCAAACAAAAAAGATCAACATTTTCTAAACACAGGATATCAACTCAGCCATAAAATAAATATTTTATGAACTTCAGCATATCAAAACCAATATATCTAAATATCAAAAGCTTCATAAATTCGAAGCAATTTCTAAAGTGCATAATATCTCAACCACGTCCTTAACTTCATCTACCACCATCTCATAGATAACTATCCAATAGATTAAATACTAAAAACAATTGTAAAAAACATAAGCAGCCCACTCATCTTTAACTTCACGCAATTGCTCTTCATTGTAGGAAACGAACTGACAATCTTCAAAATACTACAAAACAGCATAAAAATAGAGTTAAGTTACAATTAGAGCTTTTAAAATCCAATGCGAACGCATATCAAAGTTTCTTACTTTCGTTGGAATCACAAGTTGTTGGTGAGTGATGATATCTTTCATGAACTTCATCACATAATATCCGCAATCAACATTATTAGTCTGACGAGGGCACTACAAAAGCCAAAGAATAAACACTAAATGAATGCTGTAAGCTCAGATATCTTTGTTCTATATAGAAAACTTCATGTAAATAAATAGACAAGTTTATAAACAGACACTACTCCATTTTACATTAACTTAGCTACAAGTTTTAGGTTGCCAGCTATATCACGAGGCAAAGAATGCCAACATTTAAAACACATTGGACAGTTTAATCTAGGTCTAGAAATTAGAATGTCTACTAAGTAGTCATCAGGTTCAAAACTAAATCCCATGTGACTTTGAGTCACCATGACACAATTAGTAGAGAAACAATAGCAAGGAGCTTCTCCCCACAATTCATTTTGACTTTAAAATCAATTGCTGAAGAATTTCCAAACATGTTATAAGTTTGGCTCTATGCTTCATTGGTAATTCAAGAAAATTGGGGCACTGATAAGCATGGAGTGTACAGCGCCACTCCAAGATAAGATCATGAATTGCAGTAACAGATAGTGAAGGTTTCAACTGCCATACCTATAGCTGTTACAGATCCACCGAGCAAGTGTTTGAGCCTCAGGAGTACCAGGTGGTAAGTGAAAAGCACTTTGAGAACCGAAGCGCGAAGGAGAAAGTGCTAAGGAAACCCTCTGAACAGATGCAACAATACTACGCACATATTGTCGGGCCATAGTTGCTATATTATCTTGAAGGTGGACTTCAAATGCAAACTGGAATGCTATTGTCATCACAGATTTTGTGCTTCCAGAATGACCTGAATTGGCACCAGCAGCTTTGTTTGCTGTGGTTCCAACCTCAAGTGATGAGGCAAGATCAAGTGTCCGGTTTGGACTAGCAGCATCCTGCATCTTATATAAGACAGAAATCAGAATCCTAACTTAAAGAAAAAGGGAAAATTAAAGCAAGCAAGCAAATTTCAAAAACAACACAATCAAATCATGTGTCAAGATAAAGACTTGCCGTGCCAGAATCAAGAGGTACAATACGAAAACCAGAAGGTAAAATGGGTGCATCATCAGAGAAAGACGCATCTATTGGAGCAAAAACAAGTTCTGCACTGGTGCCAACTGCATGCTCATCCACTCCACTGCAAAGCTGATGACAGGTGCAGCAACAAACACTGTTAGCTATAAACTTGATATTGGATTAAACCTTCTGAACTATATGCAGGCGCAAGTGTTATATCTATTCAATTAAAATCAAACTTCATATAGATCCTTAATTCCTGACTATTCCTATAACTACATGCAAATCCATTCATGATATTTGATGCATCTTATCCTTTGCAAACTCTAGAAGCCAGGGACGATTAGTTAGCGAATGAGAAAAATTAACCAACAGAATATTAATGGATTTTAATTGAAGGCATTCCCTCAATTAAAATTTCATGAATTTTTCCATGATGCTGTAAGGTATGGACATAGATATGTTGAAAGAATGGCATCATGGAGCAGTACTTACTTGCAAGAGGAAAACATCACCAGGCATAGTCATGTCGTCTCGATAGTAGCCCATGTTTTCAAGCTTAATAACCTCCATGAACTATTTTAGAGATAAAGTGTCAGTTAGTATGTAATATGCCGGAAGAGAAACACAAAAAAGTTAATATAATCCACAAGCCAAGTTAACATGTATTCAATTTTATGTTGGAAGATTAAATGGTAATTTCTAAATAGTAAATATGTACTAGATTATAAAATTAGGAGAAAACAACTTGCCTCTTCATTCTCAATTGTGTGAGCTAGTGGAAGAATAACCTGACCCCCAAAACTTCCTCTGGCCCCTGGCAAGCTACAGGGACCAGCTTTAATGGCAGCAGCCGAGTAAGCATCATTACTGCTATCTGCCCATTCTGATCGGTGCTCCCGCAAGAATCTAAGAAGAATAGCTGGAGGGACATTCTACAAAGACAGAAAAAGAGCATGAGACAACTAAATACATGGAAATCAATTGCTTGAAAACAATAGAAAGTAAAAGCAATTCCTAAGAGTTGAGCAATAAGCAATAGCATTAGTCCACATTATGGAGTATTAAAGAATTATACATGCAACAACATGGATGCTTTGGCACATAGCACAGAACTGGTCATGGATGGGAATCCATTGTTATATCCAAGATTTGCACCCATCATTTTGCTGGGTGATGAATTCACAAGAAGGGTGACATCATCAATGCCATCACTCTCTAACATGGACCAGCCATCATCTGCAAATCCATTCACAGCTTCATTAAACATACAATAACTCTTATTCAAGTTTCATTCCAGAGTTTTAACAACAATACAACCACTTAATAGGCTTATATGCTCCTGTGCTCTCACATTTGAATCTCTATTTTTAGTTGCTACCCATAGGTTGCATTTACAAAATTGAAGAAACCCAGAAAGCATTGCAGACTCTCCGAGACTTTGTCTCGAAAAAATTCTCTCTTTTATTGCACTCGGGACGTTCTGGAAAGATGAAAGATATTCTAAAACATCTCCTCAGTTTGCCACCGGATGAGGGAATTTCCCTCAGAACAAAATCAATTATACAACAACTTTCTCAAAGTTTTTCTCAGTGGAGTTTGGATTATAACAATGCAAACCTTAAACATGAGACATCAACTGCAGATTTATGATTTATCAAAAGCTAGGAAACTGAAACATGATCTTCAAGCTAATGCTGAAGAATTCAGGGAAATGGACATGGTGGAGAGATGTTTGTGTGATCAGTTGGCCTCCTTAGAAGAAAAAAAGAGGGAGCTTGAAGAGAAAATCAATGCAGTGAAATCTGAGATTGCAGATTTTACATCACAGAAAGACATGGTTGCTAAGATAAAGAGAGAACTGTTTAACAAAGGAATTGTGATGAAAGATGAAAGGGATGATTTGGGGAACCAAGTGCCAGGGTTGAAAGCTGAGCAGGAATGGGCAAAGACTATCCAAGCTAATATTGAAGAAGAATGGTCTAAGCTTGGAGAAAAACTCATTGGAAGTGCTGGTTTTGAAGAGTGGATCTAATTAAGTACCTTTGCAATATTCCAGACTCATTTTAACCAAATATGCAATGGTTATCAGAAATTGTGACAACTATATTTTCTAATTCCAAACTGACATGAAACTTTCTGACATGATCAAGCTATCTGTACAGGAAGAAAATTTTCTAATTCCAAACACACTCAAACCCTAGGTTGCATTTACAAAATTGAAGAAAATCATACCTTATGAGGAAGAAGAAAATTGCTTGATCGAGGAGAGGAACAATGGAGCGCTTTTGAACTCTAAGGACAGGGCAACGAACCGTGCACGAAGGGACACAACACAAGAGCGGTAACGGCGCAGCAGGGACGGAGGCGGCGACAAGGACGGTGGAGGCACAAGGTGCAGCAAATTTTTGAGAGATGGAACAGAGGTTAAGATGGCAAGAACCGTGCACAAAGGAACACAAAACAAGAGCGGAAAGGACGGCGGCGGGAAGGACGGCTCCGACGCCGGCTAGGACGTCTCCGGCGGCGGCAAGGACGGTGGAGGCAGAGGTAAAACGCGTTTCAGAGAAGGAGAAGAGGTTAAGAGTCGAGAGAGTGAAGTGTGGTAAAGAATAGGGTTTACAGTTACTGGGTTTTGTTAGTGGGGTACGAATTCAATATAATATACTTATATATAAAAACCAACATATTTAATAAAAGCTCACTCGAGCCTAGTGGTAAGAAGTCATGCAATTTTTTG
The DNA here is from genome assembly GCF_012489685.1 of Lotus japonicus. Lineage (NCBI taxonomy): Eukaryota > Viridiplantae > Streptophyta > Magnoliopsida > Fabales > Fabaceae > Lotus > Lotus japonicus. The sequence continues at coordinate 128,055,985 of NC_080041.1, read as the reverse complement.
ATGTACCCGGGTTCGAATCCTAAATGAAACATTTTTTTAATTTTCAGGATATATTATTTACAGCGGTTAGTAGACACACGCTGTAAATAGTGGAACCCAATTATTTACAGCGGTTTAGAACATAACCGCTATAAAATCTTATTATCCGCTCCGCGTTTTTGTGTTTACAGCGGCTGCAAAATTAACCGCTGTTAATAAGTAATGATTTTACAGCGGTTTATTCTTTAACCGCTATAAAATCCTATAATCCGCTCCGTCTTTTTGTTTTTACAGCGCCTGCTAGGCGAAGCGCTGTAATAGGGGCGCTGTAAAAGCCTTTTTCTGGTGTAGTGAATATCATGGATCATCCTACATTGATAACTATTAACTACTGCTTCTTTCCAAGGATACTTCAAATTTAAAAGCATATTTGGATTATACGAAAAAGAAATTTCCATATTCGGTAACAGGAAAAAAAAAATTAGGGGTCTAAATATGGTAGGTTATCGCAATGATTTATAGACTATCAAACAGTATAAATATTTTGGGATATTCTTTTTTTCTTTCAATCTCTATCTTCCGGTCACAACACATAATATATCATACTTATCTCTTATCTCTTCATATCTCTCTTTAGTGATCTACACTATTTGAGTGTACACCAATCTTTATTCTAGACTTTTTTTAAATAGGTTTGACCTATTTAAAAATTCTAGGCCTGAGCCGGCTTGTTATCTATCTCAAGCTTTCTTTTCGACCTAAAACTTGATTTGTTGAAAGTCATACCTGGTTTGATAACTTATTTAAAGACTTGTTTTATCACACGACATTAAATATATTAATGAATTTATTTGTAAACATGTTAACAAACTAATAGCTAACGATAAAAAAATATAATAATATCACTATATCTTCTAAGTCAAAGTAATTAGGTCATCAACCTATATCTTTAAAGATTTATATGGTCAAATAATTATATAGTTTGAAATACTTAAACATATTCTAGGTTAATAAGTATATAACTTTTTACTATAATAATAGAAATTCAATGTAAAGATAATATAATAAATTTATATTTGTTTTAATGGGCCGGCTTGTTATGATTACAAGACTTTTTGATTGGCCTAAGCCTGACATTTTTAAATAAAAAGACTTTTCAAAAAGCTTTGGCCTTATCTATTTATTAATTTGGCCGGATGTAGGCTAGGTCATAGACCCTGTGAGAAGTCTGACCTACTTCCATCCCTAAGAGCAAAGAAATAGTAGCTCCAAACACTTCACCAAAAATTCGCAATAATCATTATTTAGAGGTACTAATTCAAAGTAACTCTTATTTCAATAAAATTTGGTATGAGTTTTATAATTACATAACATATTATTTATAATTTACCAAGCAATATTTGTGCTTTCTAATATAGGTCCTCCTAATATGCACCACTTTTAAAGTGATACAAATATGCACCATGTTCTATGACCCATCATAGCATGTCAGCACATTTTTCTTAACCAAAAAATTTAAAAATTTTACACAGTTCTGGTGGAGGGAGTAGTGCGACGATGGTGAGCACATTTTTTCTTTAAACCTTAAAACCTCTCTACCATGGCTTTCTCTAGCAAGTTTCACATCCCTTCCGTCGCTATCTTCGGCAAGCTTCGCTTCGTGGCTTTGGCTCTCCTCGACGAACTACTCGTCAGAATTTTCTCCAATCAACATATCTGTGGTGGTTTGCTATTGCGAGAGAAGCATTGGTTGTACCCGTGATCGCGGTGGGCTGATTGAGGGTTCAAATCCGAGTGTGGAGGGTGGCTTGGCTTCAAAGGTGGAGCTCGAGATCGAAGAGGACAGTCATGAGAAGCGACGAATAATGCAGAGCTCTCTTCCAGCACTCTTCCATGTTCACGTCAACAAATGATTGATCTAAGCCCGTTGAGGTGAGTCAATGAGTTGGCGTTGCTGGGGGAGGAGAACCTTTTATGGAGGTTGTAGCGTGTCCGAATTTTTGCAGGCGAACCTTTTGTGGAGGCGAACCTTTAAAAGTTGAAGGAAAAATATTTTGAAAATGTTTAAAAATCAATTAGGAACAATTTCATCCATGTTTTGTTTTGAAAATGAAAGCCAAAAACCACATCTACCCCGAACAAAACCTTAAAGGTAGATGAGTGGGTTTGATACAGGTGGTGGTGGGTTTGATTTTTTAAGGAGAGATAAAAAAGAGGGGGTAGCTCACTTGGTTGAGCTAAGGGTAGAAATAGGTGTTGGAGATTGAGGTTTAGGGTTCGAACCCTGAGGAGGAACGTTTGTAATTACTAACAACTAACCACTAACATTTGCCTATCAAAAGAAAAAAGAGGCTTTGATTCAATTTGCGATGTGTTTGAATCAAGGGTTTTATGAAGGAAATGCACGGAAAGAGAAAGAAGGTGAAGGGATGGGGGGAGAGAAGGGTGAAAAAATGACATGTGTGATAAAAATAAATACAAGTAGAATAAGTGAAAGTCACGTGGATATATAATTGTGTACATTTTTGTGATACATAAGCATAAAATAGGGTTTATCCTTAATTTGATTAAAAAATTCTTAAGAATGATATTTAAAAGTTTTTTGTATCATGGACCTAATTTGATTCCTCTTACCAAATCAGAGAGACTCGAAACATATTTAAGTAAATTAGAAAAAAAAAACCGTTTGGCTAATACACACTTATTAAAAACAAAAATGCTCCAACTTTGCACCACCTTAAATTACCGATTATAAACGATCATTGATTGTTTTTAGTATAATATTATAGATATTATAGATAATTAGTTAAGCATGGTAGTTGAGACAATTAAATTAAAATAGTTTATAATTTGAGTGTTTAGTTATGTAGATTTACTAAAATTCTCAAAGAGGAGTTTTGGTGCACGATTGGTGCGTTTTATGTGAGGGAGAGCATCCTGAGACATTGGATCACATCTTTTTGCAGTGTGATTAGGCTCAAAGGTGTTGATTTCATTCGAATATGTCCTTGCATGTTGTTGCGATTAACTCCAACTATCGTTCATGGTGGGTGTAGCTTTTAATATCTTGTGATAAAGATGTTACAACCCAATTAGCAGTGCTAGAACGAGCGATTCAAAAACAAAACAATGGTGCCATCTTCTAGGGTATGTCGTCAAATTTAGAGAATACTCTTTCCATGGCAAGTGACACTCGCTTAGAATGGAAAAATGCATCGGGTGGTAGAGTTCAAAAGCATGTTGTTATACTGATAGAAGAGGGGTGGAAAAAACCTGGTTTGGATGTGCTCAAGATCAATGTTGATGTCGGCTGGACAAGGGAGATATTCAAGGTTTTGGCATGGTGATTCGTGGTCACACAAGGGCTTGTCTATGAGCTAAGATATGCTCTAACTCAGTCTCCTCATACCCTGTAGTGGCATAGGCAATGACCTTGAGATGAGCAATGCTTATGGCCCAACAACTAGAGTTGGATATTGTGCTTATGGGAACAAAATCACTGGACGTCTCTACTTGCTTTTGGGGAAGGAAGACAATCTCACTTTCAGAACCTTTGGTAAGTGATTGCAGTCGTCTAGTCTCCCTCATTTGTCTCATGTTAAAAGGGGAGGGAATAATGTTACTCATATCTTAGCTTTTATGGCAGCTGAGCGTCCACAAGTTCATTGGTGGGATAATTTTCCTTTTTCGATCATTTCAGCGTTATTAACGAATGTATTTTTTGTTTTGATTAATTTATGTTCCTATTTCCCCTAAAAAAAGGGCTTAACTTTAATTTTGAAAAAAAATGATAACAAAATGTTGTAATGTTTTTTTCACCCTGGTCCATGTGTTTTGTTAGTTTTTTTTTGGGTCAAAGGATACATATATGGTTTTTTGAATAAAAATACTAGTCTAGTTAACATTCATTTTTTTTCTTTTGCACAAACCAGATTTATTCGTGGGCTATAAGGCCCAAATTAAATGGATTGAGCCGCCCACATAGAGAGATCTTTTACTATGAGAAGGCTAATTAAAAGCCTCCACATACAATAAAAAAGTTTGACAAAAAAAAGAGTTTTAATTAAAAGAGATAAAAAAATGTTGGGTGTAGTAATTTTTTTTTTGATAGGCAAATAAATGTTAGTTGTTAGTAAATTAGTACAAATTTTCTCTCCTCAGGGTTCGAACCATGTACCTTCACCTGCAATTACCCTTAGCTCAACCATGTGAGCTACCCACCCCACCCGGGTGTAGTGATAATATTAAGTTATTTTTTCGGTACGACGGAAAGCGATAATATTACGTTTTTAATAACTTTATTATTATTATTATTATTATTATTATTATTATTATTATTTCCATCATTATTATTTTGTAGTTAAAAGATTGTAATTTTTTTCTAAATCACATGTATCACTTACTAACTGGGAAAAACTCATTATAGCCAATATGACCATTATTGAAAATTAAATATCTATAATTCATTTAATTATTTTTTTAATATTTTCTAAATATAATTTATGAGAAACCAAGGCTACTTTAAATTTCAATTTATTATTATTTTATAAATTTTATTTATATGTATTATTTTTCAATTTATTAAATTATTTACATATCAGATATTTAATACATTTATATATTTAAATATTTAAATAATTATATATTTAATTAGTTTAAATATATTTTAATACACTTAAATATTTTTGTAACGCCTAAGATTCCATTGAAATTGAATTTAAGTATAGTTTTTCTTTCTTCACTAAAGTCTCAACCTTTTTCTTTTAAAATAGTTTCATTATGGGTAATTTTATAAAACAATTATGAATTTTTTGGTGAAAAAAAATTATAATTAAGTGTATTAGGTATGATCAATTAAAAAATCAAGATAATATTAAAATAATTGTATAAAATACCATTAAAACAATTTTTTTAATATGAGCATATCATTATCTCTTTCGTTTTTTCTTTGAAAGTAACTCTTTCGTTAATGTTTACTCAAGATAATTCTACCAATATATATTATTTAATTGCAATTATAATTATACTATTATAATTTTATTTATTAATTTTTTTTTCCATATTGATCATTATGTCAAAGTAATTGGTGGAGCCAAATTAGCAGACATGATTCCATATGTGGATATATATACATGATGTGAATGTTACCTTGAAGGATATTCTGGACGGGGGGAGTTGGAATCTGAACAGGTTATACACTCCCATCCCGAGTGACATGAATCCGACCCTGGTTCACAATCGAAGGGATGCTTGGGTGTGGGCAAGTAGTGCAACGGGGTGTTATACAACCAAGGATGGATATGAATGGCTGCTGGACCAGCACCAACAAGGGGTTTCGGAGGGTGATTGGCGGTGGATTTGGCGTTTGAAAATTCCGGAACGGGTTCGAATGTTTATATGGCCGGTTATGCATGATTCAATCCAGACAAATAGCTATCGGTTCAAGTGTAATATAACAGTGGCGCCTAATTGCACTCGTTGCTCAGCGACAAAGGAAGACGCACTCCACTGCTTGAGGGATTGTCCTCATTTGAGGGAGCTGTGGCAGCGTGCAGGTGCAGTTTCGTGGCTTGGCTTCATGATCCATGGATGCGGTAACTAGGTGAGGAGACACGCTACAGGGAGGAATGGTACCAAGTTTGTGGCTTGTTTGTGGGGGATATGGAAGTGGCGTAATAATATGATCTTTGAAGAAGCTGCATGGTCCATTGATGAAGCTTGGAGGCGGTTGTGCCTTGAGCATGATGAGATCGCGAAGCACATGAATGGGGAGGAAGGCACGAGTGCAGATGGCTAGATGTCTAGTCGATGACTTCCTCCGACACGAGGCACGATAAATCTGTGTCGATGGGAGTTATAACCCGGTGTCGGCAATTATGGGGTCTGGAGGTCTGCTTCGCGATTCATATGGCAGGTGGGTGTGTGGTTTCCATAGCTTTATGACAGGGGGAGCGCACTGCTTTCGGAAGCGAGAACATTGAAAATAGGCTTGCAGTTAGCTTGGGATCGTGGCTTCAGAGTTGTGATTTGAAACATGGATTGCAGAGAGTTGTTGCAGGTGTTGAATGATGAGGAAACACGACAATTCTTCCCCATTCTTGCTGAAATCAACGAGCTCAGAAACAGGAGGTGGTCAGTAGAGCTTAGTGCCATCAGTAGAGACTGCAATGCTCCAGCAGATTGGTTGGCCCAAAAGAGTGCAGTATCCCCAACCATGGACGTTTGTATCTTGGAGGACCCCCCTTCGGACTTAGAGACCCTACTTTTATGGGATCGTTTGGCCATTCCTTAACTTGTCGTTTTGTTATTTATTTTTCGATGTAGCAAAAAAAAATTATGTCTAAGTAACATTAATTAAAAGTCATATATAATATCCTAGAAAATATACATTTCAATGTATTAGTACCACAAGTTTTTTTAAAAGCTTATCAGTGTATTATATATAGATTTTTCATATAAATTTTATTTATATATTTTTTATAAATTTTAGCTTTTTAATATTTAATAAATATATATGTTTTGATAATTTTAATAAACTCCATGTTTACTATTTAGTAAGTATAAAATATAATGTGAGTTTTTTTTAATCAACTCAGTACATATAATTAATAATATATATATTTTTGAAAAAATAAATATAACATAAAAAGTGTACACATATAATTAATAATATATCATTTTAATATATAATAATAATTGATAAAAAATTAAAATTTTTATTATAATATATTAAAAGTAACTAAATATTATTTTAAAATATTTTAAATAAATTTTACAATAATATTTAGTTACTTTTAATAGATTTAAATTCACTTAATCAATATTTACTAAATATTAAATTATATTTTAATAATATATAAAAATATGTACACTAAATGTAATATGAACAATTACTAATATTATCAAATTTTATAATTATTAAGTTTAATAAATATTTATATTTTTTTTTGAAAGAAAAGCTGAATATATTAATAATGAGAAAAAAGCATTACAAGATAGCCACCCTTTCATGAAAAAGGGAGAAACATACCAACTCAAAACCCCTACCTTGATGTCATCAACACTAAGGGAATGTGCCTCGCTAAAACCTTACTAGGAAAACACAGTGGGAAAAACCTAGTGAATATACAATCAATTCACTTAAGAAATAATATTAAATTCTATATGTATTAAATGAAAAATTAACTTAAATATTAATGGTCAATGTTAAATAAATTTTATTGCTGATTCTATTTTATTAACTATTATTATTAGTTCAAAAAAAACTATTATTATTATTATTAAGTTAAAATGTCATTGAAATACAGTAAAGATAATATCTAAGTAATTTTGAATTTAATTAATGATAATATAGTAAAGATTCTTTTTTCAAATAAGTAAAAAATTATTTATTTTGCTGTCCCACAATGAGAAGTAAATAAAATAAAATAAAACTCATTTTAGGAGAAACATGATCAAGAGAAGTTATTTTTATAGATTTTTTTTTTTGAAATTAAATTTATTTTATTTATATGGAAAATGTATTTTTCCATTCTTTATTGTTATTGCACTGATTACTTTTAATCTTGTATAGAAAAGCACAAAAAGATGCAACTTATATTGAAAGTTTAATTTGGTAGATGTAAAGGTTTTTTTTTTTTTTACCATAATAATAGAATTTATTGTATTTATCTATATTTCTACCGGCCATACCGACCACATGATAATGCCATGTAACATTTAATTTTCAATGCTAACCGGATAAATATGCAATCAATGTAATTTAAGAGAAATGCTCTTTTATTACTGTGTCACAAAATGTGACTTTTACCCCAGAAAGTATATAGAGATATATTCGAATTGGCTAGACTACACTCTGCAATTGTTATTATTTTTTTATTACATATGATGAACTACATAACTATATGAGTTGCATCCCAGTAGAGGAAACAATTGGGTGCAGTTCATATATTTGTTACCAATTACACTATTATTACAAAACTATGTGAACTTGATAGGGTGGATGGTGAACTCTATGCAACATTGCTAATTAAGTAAATCCGGCAACTATGAAGAAGTTCATGACTTATCTTAAAAGACATCCAAACTAATTTTCATCAATTTCTCTGCCTCATCTTCCTTATAAGCCTCTTCTCAAACTCATATACTCACTCTCTCCCTTCGCCACCCTCACTGTCGACCTCTTCCTCCTCCCTTTGGCGACACCACGGGAATTTGGTTTGGCACCCCACCTATTGGGTTTCGCACCCCACTTTATTAAAAACGGGAATTTAAATTCCGATTTTAATACGAAAAAAACGGAAATTAAAAAACCGTTATGTATTTTAGCATATGTGGCACATTTTCAACCGTTCATTGCATATAAAAAACAAATCGAAATTTTAAATTCCGTTTTGAAAACGGAAATTAAATTTCCGTATTGAATACATGGGGTGCCAAACCCAATAGGTGGGGTGCCAAACCCAAATCCCCGACACCACCACTCTCATCCCACCCCCTTCTCAGCCCCTTCCTCCTCTGTCACCCTTACGCTATCCCTCCTCCTCAATCACCCTCACCCTCTCACTCGATCCACCCTCACTCTTGCCTTCTCCCCCAACCTCTTTCTCCTCCCTCCGGTGATGTCGCCCTCATCGTCACCCTTAACTTATCCCTCCTCCTCTACCACCCTCACCCTCTCCCCCACATTATGCTTCTTCCTCTTCCCTCTAGTGACGTCGCCCTCGCCTTCGTCATCTCCCTCGACCCTTCCCTCCTCCTATGCCACCCTTACTCCTCCCTCTCCCTCCGCCTATTTCTGCTCCCTCAACCTATTTATTTTTCTTATGAGATATGTATGAGTTTTATTTTGCTATGTTGTGAGATGTCAATAAAAAAATGAAATAGCAGGGTACGAACAATCTCTATTTTACTTTTTGTTACTAGTAGCTTACATGTTGTGGAGGGCATCGAAAAATAGTACTTTAGATTAATTGTCGAGTCATGGGAGACCCTGAAAAAGAATCTGTTGCTAGGGGAGTAGCAATAGACAAAGAAGATGGTATGAAATTAGTAGAAGAAACTGTCACTACTCTTGAAAAACATTCGTTGAAGATCGAAAGAGTTTTTCATAAGCATAATGTTAAAAAATTACAAAAAAAAATGAAAGTCTTGGATCATGTGGTGGAACAAAATAATAATTGTAATAAGCCAATTAAGTGATGAATAAAATACTATGACTGTTATTGTTGTTTGTTATTGCAAATGTGTTCTAATTGTTATAGGTATGTGAGAATTATTTTCACCACATCTGTGCCAAATTCCTTTTGGGAGTACAATTATCCAATTTCATTTATTGTTCGCTTTTCAATTGTCTCTCAAGTTGGATAGTTTTGACATTGAAATATATAATGTGTTTTAATTTGTCACTGAGTACCATGTAGCTTGCCAACTTATTCATTATTCTCTGTCTCCATTTCCCTATGATAAGCTAGAAATGATAGCAAATAATAGGGGGTTCACATTGATCAAGTGACCAAACTATATGACCGAATTCAAAGACTTCATCAGCGATACATGGTACTCACTACTCAGTGACAAATAAAAAACATGTATTTATATTTCCATAATCAAACTATTCATCTTGATAAGCAACTAAAACATAAACAAGAGTTAGAATTGGTGGAATATCAATTCAAACATGAATTTGGCATTGATGTGTTGAAAATAATACGAAAGTTAGTGTCGGCTATTAATGTAAATGTATCACTGACATACACGATCGAGCGTCCGTCATTTGCCATTGGTGTGTTGCATTGGCTTAGAGTTGGCTTGACCGACACTAAATTGTAGTGTCGGCCAAAAGACTGATATAAAGTGTTAACTTTGACCTAGGTACCATCAACCCCTGTGCCGACTCTAAATCGGCTATAACATCATTTTTTTGCATTGTTATCGTTTTCGACCGACACTAATAAGCGCTTTACTTGTACTTTTTTGACCCTTACTTTGGAGTATATATCATATCAGTGACTACTTAATTTTCAGCGCAGTTGCTGTGAAGTTTAATCTCAACTCTCTAAATATTAGCCAAAGCTTCAAAGTTCCTAAAACTATCATCATATGTAAGAGATCATTCATTCAATTAAAAAAGCATAAGATATTGAACATATCTTTCAGTGAATATAACTTTCATGTTGAACATAAGCCAGAAGAATGGAGAGCAAGTTTAAGGAGAATATATATGGCACCGGAATTGTTTTGTATATGTAACATGTAATTGATGGTTTGGTTAAATGTCTGTTTGGTTGATGGAAGAAGTAAATTTTTGTGTTTGTACCTTTTAAGCATTAGAATAAAATAGTTATAATTTAGTCATCAACTATTTAGTTTGGGCAACTAGTTAAGATTGAATTAGGTTCACAGAGGACATTTTTGCTGTAAAATGAGTTATGTCATTGAGCAAAGGCAAAATAACCACACAATGAAATATTTGGCAATAACATGTGTCTTCATCCAATTACCCAAAAGTCTCAACTGGAAGTTGATTTTCTATTTCATAGGTTACATATCTCAATTACAATGAGAAACTTGTATGAATATCTCAATTCCTTTGATAAATAGTGTCTTATCTATAAAATAGACCACATACAAATTATCCAATTTTCAGCTAAGAAGTTTAGATGAATAATGAGGTTCTATTAGCTTTCAAACCAAAGCAATTTTGTTTCTATGATATGGGTTTGAGATGGTCTTGGTAGCCTGTGTCACTATTAGCACATGTTCACTTGAAATCTTAAGCTGAATATGCATGCTAACAATCAAATTCTTACAACACAAACTAATTTTGAAGCCTCAAGCATACATAATTTACAATTTAGAATTTATTTTGATGCGTTTTCCATGAAAAGAACAACCCAAACATGGCACTAGTACATGTCTTGCAAGTTAAATTAGGTACCAATGTTGTATGTGCTTTTACTTGTGGCTTTTGCTTATACAGTACTATGCATAACAAATACCAACGTTTCTTCTATGTACAGGGCAGTAAAATCTGCAGTTGCAAAACATGTTTATGGACAAATGAAAAGTGTAATCACAAATTCCATCAAATCATTCTATACCATGAATCTAGAAATATAATAACTTGTGAACATTCTTATCTGGGTAGCACATGATCTTAACTTTGCACAATAAGATGTGATTTATGAAGATCAACTGCACAGGCAAAATTCATGTTGCAAATTGTATAATTCAAGCATGACTACAAGTAAATGAATGGAAATGATGTAAGGGAGAAATGGAGCTTAGCAAACTACATACAGAGTTTTGCCCAACAAGTTAGTACTAGCACTTGAAACCTTCCAGAACATGGAAAAGTTTTTTTGCAATTATAGAGATTCAGGAGTCAATATATCTTGTCCTTAAATCACAATTGAATTGTTAAAACATTATGTATTTGCAAAAGAGTGACAATTAAATGTAGTATCAGAAAACCACATTGTTCCAAACACTATACATGACAACCAATATTCTTTAGTATAATTTGTTCAACCTTGATGACTTTCTAACCAATGGTTCCATATTCAAATCTAATCAGAATTTCAATTTTTTTGATGCAATGGAAACCTCAGTTAACCTAGTTTATCAAATGATGAATTAATTTCATAAAACTCCAAAGCATTCCCCTGAATTTAGCAAAAAACCTTGCAAACATCACTAAAAACCCTAATCACAACCATCGTGGCTTCAAATCAAAAATCCTCCAAAACCACTAAACCAATCAAAACGCTTAAACACTCATTAGAAAGCTTACATAATAACCTACAAGAAGAAAAAAACCTCATTGAAAACCACCAAGTAAATCAAGAGATATAGTTGAATGAATCAAGCTGAAAAGCACACCTAGTGGGGTTACAAACACCCTCTCAAAATCACAAAATGTTTCAATCTTAGCCTCTCAAACAACAACCACCAACCGTCGATAGCGTTTAATCCAAGGGCTGAGATTCAAACTTGAGCAAAAGAGCAATCCATGTGTAGGGTGAATGGACCAATCAGAATCGAGTATTTGGATGTAGTCTTACACACACTCTATTATTTAAACCATGAAATTTCGCTTCATCTCTCACACCCAAAAAATTCGCAGCAACTCTTCTTTCTAATTCGTAGATCTCTCTATCGAATTCGCAGCAATTCCCGAAGCCATGGCGTCGACGGAAGAACCCATCGCTCCGATCATCGTGGAGGAGCCTGTCGTGGAGGAGCCGGCAGCCGCTGACCTACCTCCGGTAGCTGAGGATGAGCCTGCTCAGCCCGATCCCAACCCTACCAAGGAAGCCAAACCCAGGAAACGCTCTGCTGCTAAGAAGGCCTCACATCCTTCCTATGAAGAGGTAACGATTGAGTTTCTGTATCGCGATTTCTCATTGTTGAATTGAGATTCTGCATTTCTGAATTCTGAAATCGATTTTGAAATTTGGAATTTGGAATTTGGAATTTACGATTAGGGTTTTGTTGTTGCAGATGGTGAAGGATGCGATTGTGACGCTGAAGGAGAAGAGCGGTTCGAGCCAGTACGCGATTGCGAAGTTTCTGGAGGAGAAGCACAAGCAGCTTCCATCGAACTTCAAGAAGCTTTTGCTCTTCCATTTGAAGAAGCTTGTTGCTGCTGGGAAGCTTGTGAAGGTGAAAAACTCCTTCAAGCTTCCGTCGGCGAAGTCCTCCGCCGCTGCTGCTGCTTCCAAACCGGCGGCGGCCAAGAAGAAGCCGCAGCCTGCAGCTGCCAAGTCCAAACCCAAGCCCAAGGCTAAGGCCAAGCCCGCCGCGGCGGCGACCAAGGCTAAGGCTAAGCCTGCTCCCAAGTCGAAGGCGGCGGCGACCAAGACCACCGCCAAGGCGAAGCCTGCCGCGGCGGCCAAGCCTAAGGCGAAGCCTGCTGCTAAGGCTAAGCCGGCGGCAAAGGCCAAGGCGGTTGCCGCTCCTGCTAAGGCGAAGGCTTCTCCGGCTAAGCCCAAGGCGAAGGCGAAGTCTAAGACGGCGCCTCGTATGAATGTGAATCCTCCTGTTCCGAAGGCTAAGCCTGCTGCTAAGGCGAAGCCTGCGGCGAGGCCTGCCAAGGCGTCGAGGACCTCGACGAGAACAACCCCTGGGAAGAAGGTTCCTCCTCCTCCTAAGCCTGCACCGAAGAAAGCTGCTACCCCTGTGAAGAAGGCTCCGGCGAAGAGTGCGAAGGCTAAGACTGTGAAGTCGCCGGCGAAGAGGACTGCCCCCAAAAGGGGTGGGAGGAAGTGAATGTTTGGAGCCTAGTGTTTGTAGGTTTAGTCTTGTAAAGTTGACCCTTCGGGGTGTAGTTGCATCACAGGTGTTGATGAAAATCAACATGTTTAAGATTCAAAACCTTTTTTTCTTTTTTCAGTTTGAGATTACAGGTTCTAGCATGTAATTTTCACCTTATTGAGTAATCATAAATGAAATTTAGAGTTGGAGGCTTTCCAAATTGCAGTGTTGGATATGAATCTGTAGTTGTTTTCGTTGGCTTTCCATATTGTTGTTATGTTCTTATGATTGAACTCTGAGCAATGTGGTTTTGATCTCTTTGTTTTGAAGTTCAGATGTTTGATGTTGATGTTGGACATGCATAAGGTAGTGCATCTAAAACTCTTTTTGATTCTAGTAGGTTTACTTCTTTATACATTTTCAAGAATTTTCCCTACATATTGGGGTTTGAATGATATTGTAATCTTTTTTGTAAATTTTATTGATGGAGTAATTGAAGTTTGTATGTTCTTTCAGAATTGATCTCTCAAGTGCTGATTGTTCTTGCAGTTTGAGTGGAGAGATTTCTTTAATGCTGTGGAAATTGGATGACAATTTGGTAAGCGAGTGATATCATTGTGGATGTATCAGAAGTATATTGTTGATCTGAAACTGTGAATATGTTGGATAAATGTGTAGATGTATCAAAGACAATATTCCTAAGGAAATTACATCATAGTTGTGCATTGTAGACATGTCTGTTTGGTGTTTTTGTTTTGCAAAAGTGAATAAGAGCTTTAGCTTGCTCTGCCTGAACATTCCTTAACCCTTAAAAAGAAAGCAGCAGGGAAATTGATTGTTGTTCTCGCATAATGAAATTGAGTTGAATCTGAATGTGTTTGATGTTTGATATTGCTGTTGTACCATGGGGTGCAGTTTTACTAGATGAGCAACTCCTTTATCTCTTCGAGTGTAGTGAAGCTACTTGAAATGTTTGGGCAAAAATGAGGGATAGTGAGATGACTGAACACATGTTTTTAGCTTCCTTTGTTTACATGATTTTGAAGGTTGGCAATTTCAGAAATCAGACATTATAGCTCTGACCGCCCTCGTTTAATGCTTTGATTTCTTGGAGTGCTGTTAGATATTTAAAAACATTCATGTGCTTTCTCCAAATAGCATATGCAGCTGAGTATTGATATAGTTGATTGCAACAGTTCTCGTTTAAGTTGTTTCAAAAGTTTAGGCTTAGGGTAATATGAAGACAGGTTATCCGAGTTGCACGTTTCATCTTGGAATTGGATGATCCTATTGTGGGGTTTCTCCTTTTACATTGCTGCCACAATTATAGTCTTTAAAACCCTGCATATTATGCATGCACTTCCTTTGTACATTTGAGAAGTTGCTATGGGGAAGATGAAGACCAACTATCCCTTAATCACTTACCCTTTTATAATATAGCTCTCTAAGTAGGGATGCTGAGATTTAAGTTCGAATCTTTTGAACATCATTAGTAAAATCCTCTTCGAGGGAATCCATCGTAATTCCCAACACCTGATTTTGGTGTTGCCTTCTGACCATGTACACATAAGATCATGTTCTTGTAGCCTTGCTGGGGAAACTTGTAGTAATGCTTCAATTGGCGATATTCCACAAGTTGGGCATCTCTGAGGCTCTGACACTGATGGGTTGAGTTGGTTGACCAACGGCTATAGCCCATGAACTACAACCAACATGAATGGTTTTTTCCTAAACTGAGCTCATCATCCTCTATCACTGTACTCTCTAAATCTGAATCCTCTGTGTCTCTGCATATCATCCTTCAGAACAGCGATTCAGGCCCCTGTTCTTTGTGGTTCTCTGTTGAGACTTCAAGTTCCTTGAATGGTTCTCTGATTCTTTGTACAAGACTTGAAGTTTGGGAGGTTTCTCTTATAATATTCCTTAGGCTTCAAGTTCTTGAGTCTCTGTTTTTCTGTTCCTGTTTTTCTCTACTTTGACGTCTCTGTTCCTTTGTTTTTCTCACCACTTATGCTCCATTGTAGATTTCTAGTAATTAAGATGTTTTCTTCTAATATTCTTATTCAATGGGTTATAAAGAACTTATGTCTGTATACTATGAGTTGTTGAATTGTTACATTAGGTTAAGTTGCGACTTGTGAGTTTCACAAGACCTTGTACATTAACAATTTGAGTTCAATTAAATGTGTGATTTAGAGGATACCTTTTCTAATGTATGTTATTTTATATGTATGCATGCACGCGCAAATATATTCAAGTGTCAAATTTAGATAGAATCTTATGATTTGTTTTCTGATCGAAGGATTTATGTGTTTCCCCTCCCATCCAATCATAGTTAGGATCTCGGTTTTGATGTGAAGATTTTGGTGCTGTTTTATTTTTGGTGGATGGAAATTCTTTTGGATTTATGATTGATCTTATTTTTATTCTATTTGATGCTAATTCATTACTCCTTACTATTGCAGATCTCGTGTTGAATTATGCCTCTTCATGTCTTTTTGGTGCATGCAGCATCTTCTCGGTATGGAAATACTATTAAACATAGATCTATTTGGTATAAATGTTACATTAAGCTATAGGGAATATGCCCTCTGATGGTGATTGTATTAGAGTTTAAGGAAATGAGATGAGCGAGTAATTGTAGTTGTCCATGTTAGCTGTCAATGAATGAATTTGAATTCCTGTGAAGTGAAAGATTAAGCTGAAGAGATCAATAAGTGGTAGCTAAATGGCTTTAGCTCCATATGAAATAAATTAATGAACCAAGGAAAAACTTTATTATTAATTAGTGTGGTGACCTACTGAACAGTCTGACCGTGAACATGCATGTAAATTTGGTGAATCATGCAACAATATTTTCGATAAAGAAGGTTTTAGTTAGTACTGCATAGGGCGTGACTACCATGGTTGAAACTGTCATTAGAAATGTAGGTTTTGAAGGCTTTTTACTATTTGGCTAAAATGTTGCTCAGTAAAAATGGAGGTTTCTAATTGATAGACAAGACATAAATGTTCAGGAGACGAATAATTGGAAATCTTTTTCTGTCACATTTTATTAGAAACTGAGAAAATAGGTACCAGTCCTAATTATCCTTGGAAGAAATTTGTTTCTTCTTATAAAAAGCTTGAGTTAGGTAGTTATAGTTAAGGCAATGTTAGGATTCACATGTGATATACAGATTGCAGAGACAAACTTAAAAGAAGGTGCTTTAGTTTGAGGACTATGATTGGTACATGGAGGGTATGGTGGCAGCAATTGTAAAAGGAATAATGAGGAATAGGTATTAATTTAGGGAATGAGATTTAGAAGAACTTATTTATTGAAATTAGGTGCTGAATTCAAACATTAAACTTATATATCATTGTCATTAACCATCCAAAAAGTTTATGCTAATTGGTTAAGGTATATGAATTGTTTTATACTATATTTCTAACATTATACTCTCGCTTAATAACCTTTGGGCTTTATAAACAGAGAAAAGATAAAGAGAGAGATGAGATAGAGAGAAAAATACTGTAATTGGATTTATCTGTTTGGTGCAGTTTCCCTCATATACATAATACTAGGTTAAGAATGCCCTCATATATATAATACTAAGAGTGGAGTACATCATTTAGTACACTTAAATTACATATGGGCTTGACCATAGATTCTACGTCTAACGTTAACTCTTAACATAACCCTAACTCCTAACAACACTTGACATAACCCTTAGGCCCCTTACTCCTAACAACACTTAACATAACCCGAACTCCTAACACTCACCCTCAAGATGGAGCATAGTTATTAATCATGCACAACTTGTTACAAATAAAATCATTGCGCACCCCATTCAAAGCCTTTGTAAACACATCTGCAAGATGATCACCTGTTCTAACATAAGAAGTGGATATGAGGTTCAGTTGAAGCTTCTCATGGATGAAATGACAGTCCATCTCTATATGTTTAGTCTTTCATGAAAGACATGATTTGATGAGATATTCATGGCAGCCTGGTTATCGCACCAAAGTTCCATCGGAGATATGCATCCCATCAATTGGACAAGCTTTGTAATGCTAAGTTACCCTCTGCTTGCTCTTATCTGGTTCGTGCTTTTAATTTATGAATACTTTAACCTATGTACACAAATTTCCAAGGATAAACTATTCTCGTATCTTTGTTGAGAAACTCTATAGCTTTAATCATTTACCATTTGGGCCATACTTTTTGTCTTCCTGGTCACTCTTGGTGAGGATTTGACCTCTATTCAGTTCAACTCTTAAATAGTTAAATCAAATTTTATCACTTTTTCTTTGGGAATTAGGAAGGAAAAAACTATGCCCTATAATTTTTGTATGGGGCATATCTACTATTGGTGAGCGTCACTTTGGTTAAGTAGGAGTTTGGTGAATGATTTCTGGAGGAAGAATCTTCCTCCATGATCATAAAAGAAAAGAAATTCTCCAAGAAGCTTGTTTGATTGATCAGTATAACTGTTATGCTATGTTCGGATATTGACAGCAAATTCGGTATTGTCTATATCCATATTTACCTTAAGATTAAATGAAATGTCCTGTAAGATTCTTTCTGAGTACATGCTATTTGTTGATACATGTAAGCTAATCACAATATCACATTGATAAAACATACATTAAGTCATCTCTATAAAAAATTCAACATGCTTTGCTTGCCTACTCAAATGGTTTTCATCTCATCATCCACTTAAAGCTAAAGGTGAATTTTTTATCTGTGCTCCGTAGATTTCTCATTTCGAGCTCTCAATTTTTTGGATTGAAAACTTGAGCTCCTGTTGGATATTTAACCTTGAAGGAGATAATACAATGTCTTTCCATACTGATCCAACTTCATAAGCTGGATTTGGGTGCTTGTAAAGTTCATAAATGGAATTGGCGTCGTCATTCAACTTTGCAACCCTCTTCAAACAGGCAATTTCATCTGGATCAACGAGCAGTGTCCTGTCTCTCTCTTTCCATCCTATCAACTTCACAACAATCATAATGTCAGTAGTAGATGTTGAATATACAACAAAATACTAGCCATGATAAAGACAACATTAATGAAATGATTACTGCATTGACATTAGTAATATAAATATCTTATTTTTTACATTATGTTGCATCGAGTTCCTTTCATTATGGTAAATTGCTGAAAGGTAATGGTGGGATCCTAGTTTTATATATCATGCAGATTTAATTAGTTTTTTGGTAGCATGACTAAGTTACTTAGTTTTATAATTCATTATGGTTTTAACTTGATTTAGGTAACATGATCCAAGTTTTTGAAATATTTAATTGTTATTTAGGATTTTTTTTTGGTAAGATATGACTTCTCTTAAGTGATGGGTGCAATTTAGAGAGTAAAGTATTGTTTATTGAAAAGTTAACAAGATTTTGACAACTTCATAGATAGTATCTATGTTGTCAATCCCAGATCTCGGCATGTAGCGGCTGACCCCAAAAATGGTGTACCGGATAGCGGGATGGTCAGAGATATTGAATTTTTATCTATATTTGGTATAATTTATACCATATATATACACTAAATTAATGAGAAATTTTACTTGAAATTCATAACATATTCATACTTTGGTAGTAGCAAACTAGCAATAGAAGTCATAGGTATTGAGAGAACAAGGGTGAAGAGAGCATGGGAAGTGAAAGTTCCAACTCTTCCTCCCATCTAGGGTTTTTTTGGTCGTGAAAACCTGGAAATGCCCCTAAAAAACTCCCCCGACGTTTAAAATTGGAGTTCATTTTTGAAAATGTTGGACCCTTATCCTGCCGGGACAGCGCGGGAAATGCTGGGAAATGGGCCGAGCTAGCCGGGACATCAAAGTGGGATGGGACGATGGTGGTCGTCCCAGTAATTGGCCGAGATGGAATGGGAAAACTGGGATCTCGGAGGATCTCGCCGGGATTGTGAACCTAGGATAGTACATGTGCATATACTTGATTATGATCTCAAGCTTTTACTTTCCTATCAATAATCATAATTTTGCATGCTACTCTTTATATTGTACTCTTCATTTTACAGGAGCCAAACCTTTTTAAGTTTATATCATAATTTTATATATTATATTTCAATTTTGGAACAAGATTATTATTATGTGGTAGTAGGTTCAGCATGAGTAAGCAGTATTCATCATTGGCCTGATGGCCTCCCTTCGGTGCTAGGTCATACTGAAGTTATGGTGGTTATCAATCATTTATCTAAGTATGCTCATTTGGTTCCCCTTAAGACCGATTTTAATAGCACTGTAGTTGCTGAAGAGTTTGTTCAGCATGTGGTGAAACTGCATGCCCATGACATGCCAAAGTTAGTTGTCTTGGACAGGGCAGCATCTACCAATCAATTTTGGTAGCAATACTCAAGTTGCAAGGGACAACTTTAGCTATGAGTAGTGAGTACTGCCTACCAGCAAACAGATGGTCAATCTGAAGTTCTTAATAATTGCATTGAGATGTTTCTTTACTGTTTTGTTTATGACCACCCCGTAATTGGCTAAGTTTCTTACCATGGGCTGAATTTTGGTATAATACTGCATATCACTCCTCTGCAGGTAGTATAATACTGCTTATCACTCCTTTGCGGGCATGACTCCTTTTCAGATAGTTTATGGCCAAGCTGGTCCACCATTGCTTTGATTTCTTCTGATGCTGTTTCAGCAGATGTGGACCAACTGTTACCTCAGCGCTCAGCGTGATCAGGTTCTGTTCACTCTTTAGACCAACCTAGCCAGAGCTCACAACCGCATGAAACAAATGACTAATAGGAAAAGATTGGATCCCCAGTTTCAGATTGGAGGTGTTTGGTAAGCTAAAACTGTATAGGCAATTTACCTTGTGCTCGTATTCTAATATGCAGTTGGGCATGCGTTACTTTGTCCCTTTTCCAGTAGAGGAACGCATTGGTTCTGTGGCTTACAAGTTGCTTTTGCATCCCTCTGCGTGCGCATACATCCTGTTTTCCATATTTCTTTACTTAGGAAATGTGTAGGTATGTCCAACCGGCAGTAGCTTCCCTCTCCTTTCCTTACATCGGAGGATGGTCCTCAACATCTGCCTGATCAAGTTATAGATTCTCGTTAGAGTTAAGTGGTCTGACTTGCCTCTTGTGGAAGTATTTGGGACAATGTATTATCTGCAAAATCAGTTTCCTTCCGTTGACCTTGGGGATAAGGTCAATTTTCATCGTGGGGGCATTGATATGGACGCAACAAAGATAACAGAATTACACCAAGAGCAATGACGCATGGGCCGTGGCAATCAATCCGAATAATAAGGCAGCGGCAGTTAAGCATAGTTCTCGTGTGGGGAAGAAAACATGGAAGTTGAAGGCAAATGACTTAAAAGAGTGATGTATAGAGGGCGTGGAAGTTTTGTGATCCCTTCTCTAGTTCTCTGTCTTTATCCTTCTCTTTGGCCAAATTTAGTTCTATAGTTTGGAATTCATATGCTATTTCAGATTTTGAATAAAACACTATTATACTGTATCTTGTTTATTCTGCATAATTCTGCAGAACTATCTCAATATCACGTACAAATTTTTATTTTATATCTGTAGAAAATATGTATAGTGTCA
Source organism: Lotus japonicus (assembly GCF_012489685.1). NCBI lineage: Eukaryota > Viridiplantae > Streptophyta > Magnoliopsida > Fabales > Fabaceae > Lotus > Lotus japonicus. The sequence continues at coordinate 128,035,167 of NC_080041.1, read as the reverse complement.
CGTTTTTGCCATTTGAAAAAGAATAAGGTAGAAAGAGGGAAATCTGTACCTTGGCTGGGCCTTCTAACGCATTTGTGCAGTATAGTCGGGCATTGTCTACAAGGTTACAGTAAGTCATAAAAGCCTGAGCAAATCTCTTGTGGGATTTCAATTGTGACTTTACTCTCACTCCTCTTCTTGACATAATAGCTCTCCTGTTCACATTCAATTTAGTCATTAATAAGTGGAGTCCATTTTCATTGGAACACATGTGATTGGTGAGTATGTAAGATTGTCAAATGGAAAAAATTCAAGATGACCTTATGCCTCTAACTACTGCAAGGTAAGCATCACACACTACTCCAACCAGCTCTATCCTATATGGTTTTCTCTTTTTGCCTCCAACCTGTTCAGGTTCTTCATCTTCAACTCGTTCCCAATAGCTTTCAGTCACACTTCCATCATCATTTACCCTGTAACCAACTCCCATGCGGTAGCGGCGGCGGTGGACATTTCTAGCCATTGTTATTGTCTGCACAACAAATGGTACCCAGGAGAGTGTGCCGTCCATAATTACATCCCGTCCCTCATTAAGTGCTGTTACCAGGAGGGATGAGGCTGCATCTGTGGATGATTGATGTACCTGTTTGGAACAAAATGACTTTTAGCATGTTTGGAAATCCTTCTATCATTGATTCTAAAGCCATAGTCAACTACGAGGAGAATCTTTTGATTTTAAGAATTGATTCTGTGGAATATTAAGTTGATCCAAATATGCTACATGCAAGAACGTTAAGCATGAACAGGCTTAGGGTAGGCTGCCTGATTTATCTATGTATCATTTAACCGTTCAAAACATTCAACATCCTTTGCCCACAAAAAAAGAAGCAAAATTGAATGCTATTGCTATTCTAACCATTACTTATTTTCAAACACAGACAACACAGAATGCAAGGCAAGAGTAGAAAAGAGTCTTGACCGCCTCACCAGTTCTGCTGTTCGAATCATGTCGTGATGGCCTCTTGAACAAAGGGCCTTATATATGACATCTGATTCTTTGAAGGCATCTGCCTCGATGACTACGGCATTACCTGCTGCTCCTGCCCAGAAAGGTCTGTTTAAATTTCATTCATAAAGGAACAGCATTAGGTTCTTACTATTTATTTTGACGATTTCACGAGTCTCGTAAATCAAAACTTCATAGGTAGAAAGCATAAATGATGGTTGAAACAAGAAAACAGAACGTTTATGAACTTCCTTTTTGAAAAACTAAAGAAGATATCATTTGTCTCTCTACACTTATATGCCATGTTATAATGGTAGACCTGGTTAATCTATTAATCTATAAATTTTCTTCAGTATTTAAGCATGTGCACTGAAGAAACAGTGAATTTTCTTCAATACCAAAATTGTACACTCAGATAGGCATAAGCACTTATTTGGATTATGCATCAATGTTGAATGAAAATGGAATTTGAATTTGACATAGATATCATTCTTCATATCGAATTTTTTCAGTGTTCATGTAGTACTAATTGTTCAGTGTTCCTATAGTACTGAAGATTGAGTAAAGCACCTTTCACAATTGCATAGTTATGTTTATTATTATTAATTTTTTTTTTAATAAAATGGGACATGTTTAATTTAAAGTAGGGGCTGTATGTTCTATTGTAGCATTAAAAATTTCCATTCAAATATACAGGTAATGTACTGTATACGGAAGGAATAAAGAAGACCTATAAGAAACACTTCTTGTCGTCTGATCTCCTTAACAAATCATGAGTAGATTAATGATAAAAATTGTATTTAAGAAAAGGATTTTGATTTTTGTACACTATTTGTGTGTTGTGAATTTGATTGAACCATTTTACTTAGTACATATGGATTAATTCACAAGCATTCCATTATTTGTGTCGGTCTTATACAGGACTATGCAGAAAAATGGTGACAGAAGATGTTTTGTTCAGTAATTCTGTTGCTTACTCATTGAGAATATCCTTGAGGACGGTGCTCTTTCCAGCCCCCATACCTCCGCCCATGAGGAGGAGCACTGGGCTTCTATCGCTGTGAGCTACAGGAGCCATCACCTCTGTACACTGAGAGTCATCATTGACTGCAACCCCCATTGCTTTCATCTCTTCCACTAATGTGTTAAAAACACTGGCCACCTTCAGGTTCTTGGCAACTCTCTCGAACCTTTGTTCCCTGTGCAAAAAATGCTCTTTATCTTGGGAAGAAAGATACAATGAATGAACTAACCCTTTTGAATATAATTGCAGGTATTGAGGGGAGAGGGAAGAAAGCCTTATCAGTGCATGTGGTTTCATTGTTATGTTTCATTGACTTTATTTTGTACAGAATTTCACCACGTTACTTGCACAAATGCATCTAAGGAGCTACTTTGGACATTTTCTTTAAGAAGGTAAATAATTTATTCCCTTGACCCTGAAATGTATTATTAACCTGATTTGTGGATTCAGTTAGGCACTAAAATGCTGAATTCTGAAGTAACCAAGCCAGTGTATGAATTCTAGACATAAGTAATGTCACAGGAAAATGACAGGTTAACTGGTTACTTCTTTGATCCTCATTATAGATTTGCATAGCCTATTTCTGCTCTGTGCGAGTTTAGAAATTCTTATACAATTTAATTCTAGAGCCAAAATTAATTTTAGAGAGAAGCTTTTATGAATAGTTTTTGAGTTTCAGAATTGATTTTAAGAAAAAAGTAACTGATCCAAACATGCCATCCGTAACGTGATCCCATCTTGTTTCCAAACATGCACTTAATTAGTGTTATCAGAGTAATACACACCTGGTTGCCGCCATAACTATGTGCTTGAGCTTCTTTTTTGGCTCAAGTTCCGAGCTCAACACCTGCAAAGCCATAAAAAATTTAGTAGTACCTAGTATTATTACAGCTATTAATTATTATTATATATATACATATATGCCATTTTAGATTATTTATGCTGCCCTAATGTATCTGTAATGTAAATGGTCTGTAATGCAAATGGCTAAAGATTGAAATACCTGACTTATCATTATATCACCATGGTTCCAATGGAATCCAAAGTAACTCAGAATGCATCTCTCAAACTCCTCCACCAGCTTCACATAGAGTGAATCCGCATCTGGCTCCCTCTCGAAGAAGGCGTATATATCATCTTCACATCCCTCGCATTTCCTTATGTATTCAGAAGCCAATCTACATAGATGAGGACACATCCTCCTATCGTTGAACCCCATTTGCCTAGCTGCAGCATATCAGAGAACATTTCATATGGTGCATGTTTAGATACATGGTAGACTTTCACGTTGCTCAGAGAAACTACTCCTAGTAACTATTGTTGTAGCATAACTAATTTTGGAAGATCATCTGAACGTGAATTCAAACATGCTGATAGATTCAAACATACTCAATTCATACTACTATAGGAAGAGTATTATCATGTTGGATCTGCTTCTTTTTCCTTATAATCAATTTTGATACTTAGAAACTACTCACAAAAGTTTCTCTTCAAAATGATGTTACTTTCAAAATCTATTGTAGAATGATTTCAAAACATGCACTATACATTGTCAGGTTGTGATCTGTGTGTGTAATTGAATAGAATATGCCATTACCTACGTAATGGGAGAACCTTTCAAGCTTTGGGGTGTGGTGGCCTTGGCGTGATAATCTTACACGTGGGATGATCTTTTGATCTCTTATCTGCTTCAGGCGATAATGCAAGGCTATAGCAAATATCAACCCAACAAATATGGCTAGGATGATCTGAGTAAAGCTGGGCTTGCCATCATAATCTGAACAAGATTCAGCTGTGTCACGATTAAAAATCATCATAGCATTATTAAAAGTGCTTGAGGAATTCACAGAACAAACAGAGAATTATGTTTCTGAGTATTACCTTTCTGCAGATCTCCCATTAATCAAAGACTAGGGACTACAGAAGATGTAAACAATGATTTTGTGTATCAATTTTGGCTTTGTTTTTTTTTGAAGATTTGATTGAATAGTTGTTCGATGAAAGAAGTTCTTCGTTCCTCTGGCGTTTGTTGTTGGTCGTTAGTAGTTATGTTTGTTTGGAGTAGGTTGTAGTGCTGACATGTGGATTTACTGCTTTGCATGGTATATATACTATTGGCCTAAGGTCATACGTATATATGTACTAAAATAAAACAACTTACTCCCCTGTTAGACCAATACAACAGCTAGAATATTTCATCATCTAAAAGTCAAATTTATCAACAATTTTGTTCCCTCAGCTGATTAAATATGATAATTATTATGTCTTCAGTACATATCTTTTTACCAAGTCTATCATGTAATGAGAATCAACAATTTAGAATGATGTAAAAAAAAAATATTATAATGGACCGTTCACTGAACCAGTCGTGACACTGGTTTAAGGTTTAATAGTTCAATTGTCGGTGAATTGTGGTCGAACCGATCGGGACACTGGTTTAAAGTTTAATAGTTCAATTGTTGGTGAATCATAGTTGAACGGGTAGTAATTCAATAATATTTTAAAAATTATACAATGTATTGAATAAGAATTACATTTATTCCTTTATTTATATATATCCAACATTGAAATGCAATTGAATTCAATTGGCATTTAATTATTGCAAGCATGTAAGGCCAACAATTAAGTTCTGATCAACGCATGGCTGCTAACTTCGGTTCTAGAATTAGAAGGCGGTTTAAGGATCAATTTGATTATTTTCCAAATCAAAATGCCAATTTTCACAAGCATATATATATTTCTTCTGACTTTATGGCATTTCTTTTCAGCAAGAGGGATTTTCACCTTCAGGTAAGAAATGATTCAGGGTATATTCTTACCTAGTTTTGACATGACTTCATAAATTTAAAAAGTCATGAAGTTTTCTGCAGGTTCTATTTCCATGATTGGTAAATCATACCGAACAATCATGCAACTCTTTTAGCTCTTTTTGCAAAGTGTAATTGCTGGCCAAGTGACACCTGATAGTCTAGTCTATAGATTTTAACTTGCCACCTTTAACTGCAACTTAGGGCTACAGAATGCTCTAGACTGAATCATATGTTGAGAAACTCTGAGAAGTGAGAAGCATGAAGTAAACTTAAAAAATGAATAACAGATGGATTTTGACTTCGGACACAATATATTTTTAGTAGGCATTTGGATACTTGTTGAGTTAACGTGAAAACAAATTCAATCTAATCCATTAGAAGAGTTTAGATCATTTTTTGTTTCGAAGTGATTGCTATTTCCTGTTAGCACTGGGAACAACAGATATCCACACATGATCCTTTATAAATGCAGAGGTTGAATGTGGATAGTTATTAGGCTTATAAAATCCAAATTGCCCACATGTCATGGAGAGTGGTTTTGTTTGAAATTTGATAGAATTCTGTTATTGACCATCAAAGTATATTGTTCAGTATTTTGTATTCTATTTCACTTCTCTATAACAATGTCTAATTTTGATTTTAGCATCTTATATCCTTCCATGTTCCTTCATCTCCTCTTGTAGTCTAGAAAATTTGTAAAAGAAAGTGTTAGTAAATTGGATCCTCTAAGTAGTATTAAGTAGGACGTAAATCAATCAAACAAGCATGTGTGATGATTAGAATTAGAAGCAAGAAGATCTTGGAGTGAAAGAAGTGAAAGAAACAGAAAAAGTTCAATGAAATTGTACAAAGGATGCAGGGAGAGAAGTCTTACAATGACTAGAGATATGACCAAATAAGTCATTTTAAAGAGTAGAACAATCATCACCTCTTGTGTTTGGTGTAGAGTTAGGCCTAACTTGAATCTAACTTCATCAATCAGATTCATACCCACCTGCTCCTATCTGATCCAATGACCAATAAATCCTGCATAGCCGTTGTATTCCTTTATTGTTCTTCAGTTGCCAGAGGATTTGTTTTAAAGTTCAACTAATTGCTCAGTAACTAAAAGAGAGGAAAGTTGTATATATATGGTAAAAGAAAAGAAAATTGGTCACAGTTGTAGTTGAGGGGAATGAAACCTGGTCCGAAATCACTCAAAAGAGCTATTATGTTTGGAGACTTGCATGAATGATCTCGAACCAGATGACATTCCCCACAACTTTTAACAGACAGTGGAAGAGAGACAGAGATGACTGAAGTTTTTGATATGATCATGCCATGCATTAGCTTTCATGGGCTCCTTATATATGTAATTTCATAGGAGATTCTTTCTTGGACAACATCATTTCAACCCACTTTCTACACTGCTCATATGTTGCTTTTCATACGCAGGACTTTCATATAACAGTGAAGAAAGGTTTTCTGTTTGAACAAAGTTAAAGCTTTTTACTGCAATATGCACAGCAATTATTCCTTTGTTGATCTAAGAATTCTATTGATAAACTTAATGTCAACTATGAAAGGCTGATATACCTTGGGAACTGCATTATGCAGTACCTAATTAATTGGACTTGGTGTTAGATGGCAAAAATATTGACTAAACATAAGTTAAAATGAGTTCTGTTATTGTCACACTCGCAGACACCTTTTTTTATATTACCTCCTTCAACATTTCATATTACTTGAAAAATGTTTGGTTAAGATACTTCATGGGTTAAACACCCTAATGGAAGAAAAGAGAGAAATATAATAAATATAATATGATATGATGTGATAAGTAAAGAGATATAAAAAAAAAAAAAAAACTTCGATGTATAAAAGGCAAATCTACTCTTGGAGTGCTCAAACTTTAGAATTGTAATGCCTTGAGATTGTCAATGTTTTTCCCCCTAAGGTTTTGACTTTAGCTTTATTCTCAGTCTCAGCTCTCAAGTACAGGAGTTCACTTTTGCTTGCCACTAATTAAAATGGAAGAATGTGATGGTGATCTATCATTAATGACCACAATGAAGAATATGCCAAATTTATTTAAATCACAAATTCAATGAAGAAAGGCCGTTAGAAGGCATAAGCATAAGCATATATCCTGGATAGTTCACTAGGTACCAGTCAAAATAAGATTTTTGTTTTGGGTTTTTGTGGGGTAGCTCTTGTCCTGCTATTGTTGTAGAATAAAGTTTCCTTGATATAACTTCCAAGAGCAAATAGATAAATCTAACACTAAACAAGCCCAACATCAAAAAAGGTGGATGAAATCATGATCTCTATGGAAATGGGTAAATAGTCACATTGGTCCCTGGATGTTCGCACCGACTTCAGAATCGTCCCTGGATGAATTTTATTAGGCTCGCGGTCCTCAGATGTGGTAAAAAATAGTCATATTAGTCCCTGACGTTAAAATCCCCTACGTCCGTTAACCCAATTAATAAAAGTCAACATTATCTTTCTAATTTTCTTTCACTTTGGTCCCTTTCTTCTTTCTTCCACCCTCTTCACCCCCTCCTTCCATCATTTTCACCAAAACCCACCCCCCATCATGCTTCAGAAACCCAGAACGTAAACCCACAATCTTCACCTCCTTCATCTTCATCTTGTTCATCTTGTTCATCTTCACTTTATTCATCTTCATCCCCTTCTTTCATCATCTTCACCAAAAACTCCTCTCCTTCTTCATCAACCCATTTCCTCTTTTTTTCATTTTTTTTTTCATATCATCATCATCAACACTCTTCTTCTCCTTCTTCAACCAACCATGCCCAAACCTTCTCTCCCAGATTTAACACAAACCCAACTCAGATTTAACACCATCACCGCCTTCTCCTCTCACTAAATTCGGTAACCAGAAACACACATCATCTTTCAATTTCCCCCTCAATATTTAACACCTTTAAAATATTCATCTTTCAATCTTGTGAGTTTTTTATGTTTCTCCGCCCGGATCTGTTCAACCCCTTCTTCAATGGCTGGTTTCCTCTCACTTCTCAGGCGCCTCTACCTCACCCTTTACCACTGGACCGTTTTCTTTGGATGGTAGTACATTCACTCACTCACTCACTGTTCAACTATGTTGCCCTTTTTCTCAAATTCTCTCTCTTAATTTGTGTAGGGTTCAAGTTCTGTATCAAAGCCTTTGATTTTCGCTCAAACTGCAGCTGTATTAGAGGCATTTGAGGGAAAAGTTTTAATTTTTATGAGCTATAGACATACCCTTTTGTTTGTTTTCTTTGAGTTGTGTTAAATTTCTTGTGGGAATTATCTCAAACTTCTCAAATAAATGGTAAAGTTACAATTTTTTCAACTTTTCATGTTGCAGAACCAAGATATTGCCTAGCAAACCTTTAATCTTCTGCATAATTGGACTGTTGGTGTGGTGTGTTCCCTCCCTGTGGTGGTGGTCTGAGTTTATTTTGAGTTTTTTGGCTTGCTTCCCTGTGTTGCAAAGATCTGATTTGTGTTGGACAAGGGTAGTTTCCCTATGCTTGTCTGTACAGATCTTATAAAAAATAAAGGAAATGAAAATTGGTTGAAGAATTCTGGGTCTTGTACAGATCTGATTTGAGTTTTATTTTTTAGGATTAGAGTTTATTTTCTGGGTTTTGTTGAAGGTGATGGGTTTCTGAAGCATGATGGGGGGTGAGTTTTGGTGAAAATGATGGAAGGAGGGGATGAAGAGGGTGGAAAAAGAAGAAAGGGACAAAGTGAAAGAAAATTAGAAAGATAATGTTGACTTTTATTAATTGGGTTAACGGACGTTAGGGGATTTTAACGTCAGGGACTAATATGACTATTTTTTGCCACATCTGAGGACCGCGAGCCTAATAAAATTCATCCAGGGACGATTCTGAAGTCGGTGCGAACATCCAGGGACCAATGTGACTATTTACCCCTATGGAAATTATCAGAAATTATGCTGGGAACGAACCTATAAGTCAAAATGCCCTTTAGTGTGTGCCACTCCTTTTTCACATTTATGAATATCTCAACCTCAATATATGTGTCTTGAACTCTCGATTAGTAAGTTCTGTCAAAGGGGACACTAGTTGAAAAATGTTCCTGAAAGAGAAACTCTTACTGTTGAATAATTTGTGTTAAAAAATCTTGGTGTTCTTCTTGCATAAAGTAAAGTGAACATTTTTTCTTTTAAACATGTATCCTCGATTAAGACGATGTTCCAAGTTGGGAAGAATTATTATAAGCAGTAAAACTCTTCATATATACCGTATATTAAACATAGCTTTATTCAGAAGGACTTGAACCCGAGACATCCGCTTAAGTTAGAATAGCCCCACGCCAATTGATCTACACGTTTGGTGTTTAAAGTAAAGTCAACTTACATTCCATCCCATCTTCAAATAAAACCTTAGAACATCTCCACTAGTAGGGACCTTTATGAGATCTTTATCACTACTTTCATGGGTTCAGAATGTCACATAAAATATACGCAACTTCTTATGATGCAAGTTTTTCTCTTGATTATATCCCACAATATCTCATAGAGTTATATTTTTATTTCTATTATATTTTTCATTTCACCATCTTTCTTAACTATAAATTTTACATGAGAGAGAAACTGTGATTTTTAATTCTAACAATCAGTTGCTTCCACAAATTAGAGATCTTAAAAATGGATTTATCTCATCTAAAGTGAGCGGTGGATCCATTTTAGATGATAAAGTAAGCATCGTATGAAAAAGTGGGACCCGGACACATGAAAATGGAGATGCTCATCAAGTTTGATAAAATTATATTCCTGTATGTGATTGTATATTATACATTTCTCTTATTATTTAAGCATAATATAATATATTCAAATTGTTTTTTACTATTCACATTTAATAAAAAGTAGGGTGAGAATTAGTGGATGATGAGCATGTGAATTTTTTTTATCAACTTTGTGCAAAGCGTTTGCGCGGCATGTTGTACACTGCACATGATAGAGGAGAGAGACCTTATTGGTTTCTTGAAGGAGCTTGATCCTGCCTAGTATCACACCGGAGAAATGAAGGCTATGAGATGATGCGATCACGAGTCAAGAAAAATAGAGCTTCGGAGAAAGGGGGTTCCTTTCAAACATATGACTCAATGACTCAATTTCGACTATTGAACATGCTGAGCGAATAATAATTAATTTCTTCATTTTTAAAATAGCTAAGTTTATATTATGCATTTGTACAAACATATATATGTTTATTACTTATTTCATATCTGTATTAAATTTCATTAGCGAGAGAATTAGGAAGATCGACATCTGTGAGGAGGTCAGGTCTTTAAACATATGTTGAGTTTTTTGGCATATCACGTCATTGAAAACCTGTTAATTTATTTTTCTCAACTTCTCATGTATCGAATTCTCAAAAATATGAAACTGCATTTTTAACTCATCTACCGAATTTTCAAAAACCCGACAACATGTTTTCAACATACTAGGTTATCAGAAACCCTAAATTTAAACATAAATACAAAATTCAAAAAACCGGTAGATGGGTTTTTGAGCTACCGGGTTTACCATAACCCGCTAAAGTTACGACCATAAAGGGGAGAAAGATGAGAATGTGGAAAAGGAAGAGGGTAGTTTTACAATTTTTGAAAGAAGAAAGGTGAGAATTGGGGATGAAATTGTTAATTAACTTATTTGGCGCCGCTAGTGAAGAGTGGGAAAGAGAAATAAATACACCAAACTTCAACATGTGTTTGTTTCTTTCCCTTCTCACAAAACCTAAATTCTGCACGTTCTCCATATCCAATCGCAACGTCTCTTCCCTCCCGATTCATGTAAGTTCATTGATCTCAACAACCCTAATTCTTCACTTCACACCTACCACCATTGCTTCTTTTCCAATTCCAATTCACCACGCTCTCATTCACAACCACACCACTTTGAATTTCTTCAATTTCAATTTTGAAAATTTGGGGGTTTTTTCAAGTGTTTGATTAGATGATTGAAAAATGTAGACTTTAGTTTTTTTCAATTCAATTTCTGTCACTGATTATTAGTTTTTTGAACTGGGCAGTTTTTGCAGCAGAAAAAAATTCACCTTTGATGGCTGAGGAAGATTTTGGTGGATATGATATAGGATATGTGCCTGAGGATCTTGGTTTTCCCCAGAATCTTGTTGATGAGCATGATGTGGAGACTGTGATTGACAGCTCTGGATTTCCTCAACTACTGTCTGATGATCAAGGTGCTGACAATTTGGTTGAGGTTCTCCAGGGTGCCCATTTTCCTGAGAATGATTTTGATGGGTACCAACCTGATGTTGGGGGTTTGCCTGAAGACACAGAGTATCCACAGCAAGAGCATGTTGATGAAGGCCATGATGGTGTAGGAGTTGTGACTGAGAATTTTGATTCTCTGCAAGAACAGGGAGCCGCAGCCGCAGCTGCGACTGATTCCAAGGGAAATGAAATTAAGAGATGGCCAGGGTGGCCTGGAGAGAGTGTTTTCAGGATGTTGGTTCCGGTGCAAAAGGTTGGCAGTATTATTGGCCGAAAGGGCGAGTTCATTAAGAAAATTACCGAAGAGACAAAGGCGCGAATTAAAATTCTTGATGGTCCTCCTGGAGCCCCGGAAAGAGCAGTGAGTTTAATTTTCAGTTTCCATGTTGTTGTTTTATGCTTGATGGATAGTCTTGGATATCTACTGTCTGTTTGAAGCTTTGTTATGTATATTTATTTTGTTGATCGCCCTGGTCCTTTGAATGACGTAATCATAGTAGTCAATTGCAGATCGCAGCCTGTCGCGGATGACCCCCAAAAATGAAATCCCATACAAGGGAAGGTCGCTATTGGCTGCGAATAGCGGGATTTCGCGACCATAATCCTGTCGCGGCAGGGGTCCGCTACACGACGCGATAGCGCTATAGCGCCGCTATCGATAACTATGGACGTAATTCAATTATCTGAACTCATATCATGGTCACTTAGAAGTTAGAATTAGCGGAAACATATATTTCAGTTCCACGTGGAAAACTTTAGTTGATCAAACAAACAGGATTAATTCGAAATTGAAATTGAATGAAACATTAACTACTTATGAACACTACTGTGGAGGATTTTTATTTCCAAAAGAAAGAAATTATCCAGGAAGTGAAATCATAAAAATATTCAGAATGAACACAAGTAAAAACCAAATTATCAAACAGGTTAGATATGTATAAGGGGTCCGACTCCTCTAAAGTGAGGGGCTCACTTTACAGGGTTAAAGTAAATTATCACAACCATCGATTGAGTTGCTAAATTGACTTTTCAAAGTAGGTAAGCACTATTAATGGTTGGATGACTTACTTTACCCTCTAAAGTGACTCTCTCACTTTAGAGGAGCCAAATCCTGTATAAAGAGATGTCTTTTGTCTCGATAACCAAATGGATATGTGCAGGTTATCAGCAAATATGAGTGATCAAACTGGCTTCAAACGGAAGAGAGTCAGAGTTCAAGTTGCAAGCAATCGGCAATGAGCATACACAAGTGCTGACATGATGTTTTTTGTGTTAACAGTCAGAAATAGTCTGTGCAGACTTTATGGCAAGCTTTCGCCATGACTGGTAACTACAGATCTTGGTCGATTGGTATCTTGCCACACTTCCTGAAACAATTTCCTTGAAAACACTACTTAACTCAATAAAATGATAAAACGAGAGAAAGACAGCAGAAACTATTAGATGGAAGTCTGGAGATTGTGTCAATAAAATATTTAAATTGAAGTTCATGTCACCATTTAACTAGTTTGGTTGGCACCTACCTTGCACTGGAAATAATGGTTATCCAGTGAACTAGATGTTGACAAGGTCTTAAAGAATCAGAAACAACATTAAAACTCTAGTATTTTTCTGCTAGTATGGTAATATTAGTGAACAAGTATGTTTTTAGAACATTGAGAATTTGAGATGAAATGATGAATCAATTAATGGGTCAAATGGATTGAATTAATTTGCTTAAAAATTTGAATATCTATCTCCTGTTGATTGTTTTGAGATCCCATGATTTTGCTCTTGTGTTTCTCAACTTTCTTTCTTTGATGCTTTCAACAGGTAATGATTTCTGCAAAAGAAGAGCCAGATTTTCCCATACCACCTGCTGTTGATGGTTTGCTAAGGGTTCATAAACAAGTTATGAATGTTGATCGTGACCCTGCTGGCAGCACGTTAGGTGCTGGACGCTCAGTTGTTACTAGGATTCTAGTTGCAGAAACTCAAGCAGGAAGCTTGATAGGGAAGCAAGGCTCGACTATAAAATCTATTCAAGATGCCTCGGGTTGTACTATTCGTATTCTCGGATCAGGTTTGCTACTTTGCTCACAGCTCTTGCAAATTACATCAGGATATGTTGCTTGAATGCTTGTACAGGAATCAATTATCAGTTTGCATTCAATCTTTGTTATTGCATATACTGTCACTAGAGCTACTCCCGGCCGCTATAATTTATTTGGAGTGTTACTGTAACTGTCGAACTCTGAACTTTTTTATTAGCTTTTATTTGATGAATAAGGCCTGTTTGGAAGAACTTATTTGAGTTTATCTTATAGCATAAGTGTTAGTGCAAGTGTTTGGTAGAGCTCATCTAAATAGCTTATGACCTACCTATAAGCTGTTTTGAGCTTATTTTTATAAGCTCTTTAGATTAGCTTATGGATAAACGCTTCTAACATATTTGAGCTCATTTCAATAAACTTATCAATTAGCTTATTAATAAATACTTATGTGATAAGCGGTTATTGCAATAAGCACTTAATTAAGCTGTTTTGAACTAAAACTATTGTACTGTTTGTAAATTGTTTTACTTACTAAAATTTATTGTGCCTGAATAATGTATTATTTCTGTCAAAACAGAAAACCTGCCAGTTTTTGCTTTGAGAGGTGACAGTGTAGTTGAAGTGCAAGGAGAATCTGCTGGTGTTCACAAGGCAGTTGAACTTATTGCAAGTCATTTACGTAAGTTCTTGGTTGATCGCAGCATAGTTGGCGTTTTTGAAAAACAAGTAAGTCCTTTTTTTTAATCTTTCTTCAAATCTAAAAGATGTAAATTAAGATGGGGCTTCAAGATTTTGTGTTTTTTTTCTTCTTGTTTTCAAGTTACATATGCACTGCCATCTTTGATTACAATTATGTGTGTATAATTTTTTTTTCCCATCTTCCAAACTTAGATGCAAATGCCAGATGTTCGAGTTAACCAGAATGTGCCACCATCCCAAACTTGGGGTCCTCCTCCTCAAGGGTTTCCACCTCTTGGTGGTGGGGGTGGACCTGGTTTTGCTCCCAATCGTCAATATGTGCCACCTTCACAACAGTATGATCATTATTACCCACACCCACCTGCTGACCTGCCAGCCATGGACAACCCCCTTCATCAAGGTCCACCACCTGCCTATGCAAGGGATACTTCTATGGGGTTTTATTCACCAAACGTGCAACCACAACAATCTGTTGTAACTAAGGTGTCTTTCTTTTGCTTAACCTGAAAATACTTGCAGAGGGTGTCATTCACTTTTGAAGCATTTTGTTTTATCATGGTTTCATGTAATTTCCTTCGTACTTTGTAGGTAACACAGCACATGCAAATTCCGCTTTCATATGCGGATTCTGTTATTGGAGCATCAGGAACAAATATCAGCTACATTCGTCGTGCTAGTGGAGCCAGTATTACAATTCAGGAGACAAATGGTGTGCCAGGGGAGATGACTATCGAGATAAGTGGGACTTCTTCACAAATACAGGCAGCCCAACAGCTGGTTCAGGTATTTGATTTTCAAGGCCACTCTTCTTATCTCGTTTCTACCTGGATTGTTGTTGGCAAAGGTGCCAAAAGTCTATGGTGAACCCCCTGAATTTGTGTGCACTGGTTTACCGCATGACATATGACCTGTGGGTTAAAATTGTGATTCAATGGTTGTGATTTATGATAGTCAAATGATTAGAGGTATAGGAAGACCAAGAAAAACTATAAGCCAAACAATTAAAAGAGATGTTGAGGACTTGAGGTAAATGGTCTATCTTTAAACTTAATACATGAAAGAGAATTATGACATCATTATTATTTATATAGTCAACCCTATCTAGTGGGAAAAGTCATGGTGGTTGTTGTAATGATTGTGTTTTACATGGGGATTTTAATATTGTGGTAAACAAACTACTATACCACATGAAGCTACAATCTGTGCTCCTTCTATTGAAACCCGTCTTCATTTGTGAATGCTTTTCTTTGCCCTTTGGATCTAAACACAATAAATTTGACACATTTTGGTGAGGAGAAAAATGATTAATTGGTATCTGTTAACCAGAACAATGAGAGGCTGGTGCTTTGGTAACTTGGAATAACAGTGGCTTTGAATGAGCGATTGTGATTACTTTATATTTACTGGACATAATTCCAGCTTTAAAACTGATTATTGTATACAAATCCCACAGCCATTCTTGATCCAATCTTCTATATTATTTATCTGTGTTTCCTGCTCAAAAATTTCTTACACAAAATACAATGGAAAAGATTATTATCATCAGTCATGTCAGTTCTTGCAATATTTTCCCTTCTTTTAGTAAAGAAGAATTTAGTGTTGACAAAGAACATAGAATTAATGAAAGAACATATTTGGATGGTAAAGATGTGATATTGATAGTAGCAGTTGCTGGAAATGTGCTTTTGTTGTTATTGTTTATTTTGTCTGAGATATTCAAAATCTGTCTGATGCAGAATTCCGTTGCTGAAGCTGCAAGTGCGACACAGGATCAAGTAGGGGGATCAGTTGGCCAAGGTTACAATGCCTATCCAACAAACGCTCCTGTTTATGCATCTCTACCCTCTGGCGCCGGCGACCATACAGGCCATGCACCTTCTGCAGATTATGGCTCCATGTATGGTACCAATTATGGTTATTAAGATCCTTACATTCAATTTTTGCCGAGGAATCTAGTGTAATAAGAAAATTCAATGCTTAATTTATTTGAAGGAATAAAGAAAATAGAAAGTACTCCTGATATTTGAAATTTGAACTTGGGCTGACAAACCACATTTTGAGGATAGATTGTTTGATACCTTTGACAGGAAATAGATGTTTTAAAGTATTTAAGAATACTCCATTCAATTCAAATTTCTCAACATACATATTTGAAATGCTTCATTGCCTATCAAAAAAAAAAAACATATTTGAAATGCTAGAGATACATGAGAAAAAGAAAAGTAAAAGACGCGTGGGCTTCAAGAAAACAAAATTCGCTTCAAGCAAAGAAAAATCCAGCCCACCATAAACATTTTTTATTAAAAAAGTATCTTAAAACATCTTAGTTTTTGATATTTTTATCTAAATTTAAAACTATATTTTTTCCTATCAAAATAAGAAAAAGAGATTATCACATTTCTTTTTCTTCATTTTCTCTTATTTTTTATATAAAAAATTCATGATCTTCTCCATTTCTGATTATTTTCTCTCATAAAACCAAACAAATGCGGATAGACTTCGTGAACCTTATAATATTCGCAGGCAGAAAGGCACGTAAACTGTCTTATAAAACAACGTTTACGCACATGACAGTTTCATATGTTCAAATTAGTTTATTAATCAACGTTTATACGTACCTGACTACCTCTGTAACAGGCTTGGAGATTAGCTTATAAATAATAGACATTTTACCACAGAATAGTACAGGGACGTTAGGCTGCCATTGTGCCTTTTTTTCTTCCCTAGATATTTCCACAACCATGACAATGATCTCTTGATACTCTGAGATTCTCCTAAAAAATGTTTTCCTGTCCTGGAATTGAACATCGAACTGAATGCTTAAGGAGTCCAACCATCTATTTGTTACGTTACACCTTCTTAGTTGTTATTGTGCCTTTTAATAACTTAAAACTGTTTAAAGTTTTACAATAATTTTTTTTTAACCAAGTCTTACAATAACTTAAACTAGTTAAAATCTACCAACGGGTGGTTGGTCCAAATGGTATATGCTTGAATCTTTTTAAGTAAGGTTATGGGTTCGAGTCTTGTGGATAGAAAAAACTTATGTTGGGAGAGTTAGCTCTACCATAATGTGGATGTTCCCAGCTCAAACAGGATTGCCTCCAAAAAAAAAAAAAAAATTACACCTATCTTGAAAAAAAAAAAAAAAACTACTTAAAATCTTAAATCGCAACATGCAAAAGGTAAAATTGGTACCATATTCTATTGTTTCCTTATGCAATGGGTGATGTCACGTGGATAGAAAAGACCAACTTGACTTGTGTTTATCCAATGTGTAACCGGAAACAGAGAAAATAATTTGTTTGACTTTATAAATAAGGAAAATGATTTTTAATACAAAACATGCAGGGACTAAATGCAAGAATACCATATGGCTTATGATCCAACATTCCCCCAGTGTTTCCAACTTCATTCATCTTTATTTTTTAAAGAGTGACACATGTCTTTTCTTAGTGTCTGAAGAGCTCCGTTTAATATAGCTGTTAAAATTAAATCAAATAAATTCCAAACATAGCTTTATTATTCCAAAGTTTTGATATATTTTACTTTGTTGTATTAGTATATGAATGATGAAGATAAAATAATTTTTTATACAAGAGGAAAGGAAGTCTAGACAAAGCAACGCCTTTATTGAAAATTAATTTCATTCACACCATTAACATATGAACCAAACGTAGACACTAAGCAATTTTCAACAAAGAAAAGTGTATATATAACCCAACCCACATTTTATCTTTCTTGTCACAAAATCCCAAGCCAATAAAATCTAGTTTATTCACAATGACTGAGATACTCTCATATCTGCTACTCTTGATTCTCTTGTTCATCTTTCCACTTCTCTTTCTCTTCTTCAAATCTTCTTCTCCTTCTTCACCTACCAATACCAACACCAACACCAACACCAACACCAACATCACTCTCCCCAAAGCATACCCACTCATCGGTTCCTACCTCGCCGTCAAAGCCAACGCCCACCGCCGCATACAATGGTTCTCTGATCTCGTCCAAATCTCCCCCGCCGCCACCTTCACCTTCCACCGCCCACTAGGCCGCCCCACAATCTTCACCGGCAACCCCGCCACCGTCCAACACATCCTCAAGACCCGTTTTCCCATCTACCAGAAGGGCAGCACGTTCGTAACCACCCTCTCAGACTTCCTCGGCTCCGGAATCTTCAACACCGACGGCGAGAATTGGAAGTTTCAACGACAAGTTGCCAGCCATGAATTCAACACCAAGTCTCTGCGGAATTTCGTCGAACACGTGGTGGACGCTGAACTTTCAAACCGTTTGGTTCCAATTCTCGCCGATTTGGCTGAAAGCAAAACCACCGTTGATTTCCAGGACATTCTCCAACGATTCGCCTTCGACAACATCTGCAAAATCGCATTCGGGTTCGACCCGGAGCATCTCACGGCGTCGGCGGAACGGAGCGAGTTCGCCAGAGCTTACGAAGAAGCAAGCGAAATCAGCTCCAGACGGTTCCGCGGCCCGTTACCGTTGATTTGGAAGATCAAGAGGAAGCTCAACATCGGGTCGGAGAAGAAGCTTCGAGAAGCGGTTAGGGTGGTGCGTGAATTCGCGAAGGGGATTGTGAGAGAGAAGAAGCGAGAACTGGAGAAGAAGGAGGCGGTGGAATCGGTGGATATGTTATCGCGGTTTCTGAAATCGGGTCACTCCGATGAAGATTTCGTGACGGATATTGTGATTAGCTTCATTCTCGCCGGGAAGGATACTACGTCGGCGGCGCTGACGTGGTTTTTCTGGTTGCTGTGGAAGAATCCGAGGGTGGAGGAGGAGGTGGTGAGGGAGATAAGGGAGAAGAGTTCGGAGGAGGGGATGGTGTATGAAGAAGTGAAGGAGATGGTGTACACGCACGCGGCGTTGTGTGAGAGCATGCGGCTTTACCCGCCTGTGGCCATGGACACGAAGGAGGCGGCGGAGGACGATGTTTTACCGGACGGTACGGTGGTGAAAAAGGGGACGCCGGTGACTTACCACGTGTACGCGATGGGGAGGATGCCAAGCTTGTGGGGGGAGGATTGGGCCGAGTTTCGGCCCGAGAGGTGGTTGGAGAGGGAGGATACGAAAACGAATCTTTCACCACAAGAAAAGTGGAAGTTTGTGGCGAGGGATTCGTTTTCGTATCCGGTGTTTCAGGCGGGGCCCAGGATTTGTTTAGGGAAGGAAATGGCGTTTTTGCAAATGAAGAGGTTGGTGGCTGGGATTCTCAGCCGCTTCACGGTGGTGCCGCTGCCGCACCTGGCGGAGGAGCCTAATTTTATTGCCTTTTTGAGTTCTCAAATGGAAGGTGGTTTCCCTGTCACCATCCACCGCAGGATTTCAGATTAAAAAAAGTAATGTTGGTTGGTTTACGTCAATTGACTAGCTAGATTTTATTGTGTGATTTGATATTTTGATTTGTCTCTTGTTGTTGTTGTTGTCAAATGGTAGTGTCAATTTCTTCTTTTAGATACACTTGTCAGTAATGTATTAATTTCTTTTCATGATGAATGAAACAATAAAATATAAATTAAGAAAGTTCTAGCCTTCTAGGAATCTATAGTGATCATCACATTATGAAAACAACTTCAACTATAACTTTTGCTTGCTGCTATGTCCATTCAAGACACTTCAACAAATTTGGCAATGGGTTAAAAACCGGGGTGCTATCATTTGTCAAGTGCATTTTAGTTTGAGTTTTAGTCAGGGATCAATGCTAAAATGTGAAGACGAGAAACTAAAGGGAAACGAAAAAGTAGTGAACTTTTCATGCTTACTTAAATCTTAGCTTCAGGGTCCCACATGGGTTTAAGATTCTCAGAGGAAACATAATCAATGGTAGCATCCCAAGAATAGATGGAGGCGGTTGGACTAGGTTTTCGTCATTCACAGCAGGGACTTGTTGCTTTAGGGTTGCAGCAGCGATTTTGGGGTTGTTTTTTTTGGTTTCTCAGGGTAGATGGAAGAGTATTACCAATGGTTGAAAGAAGATGGAAGGTTGGGTTCCGGTGTATGAGGATGAGGAGGGGAATGAAAAACAATGACTGTTTTTAACAATAAGATGAAGAATAATGATGAAGGAGAAGAAGAATGATGGAGATGAAAAGATTGACGAAAAATAATTTAAATATTTCAATTTAGAGTTGTCTAAAGGAATCATGTGAGTTACTAACTTACAACTCAATAGACTAATACGATTTTTTTACAAATAAATGAATAAATAAAAGGCTTAAAAGCATTTGTTGCCCCTGATGTTTCATGTTTGTACAAAAGACGCTTTCCATATATTTTTGTCCATGTTTGTACCAAAACATGGACAAAAAAATTAACCAGTTGAACTACATAGATAATTGATATATATTACAAGAAAAATTAATTTATATCTCTTCTGCCACCTTAATTAACTTAAAACAAAATTAAATAACCCAACATTCATCTTCATCCTCTCCTCCCTCAACCACGACCGAATCCGACGATATGGAGCTGGAAATCATTTTCCTGGGTTTGATTTCCTGGGTTTACACTACAAATCGAACCTCACTTAAAAACCCAAATCGAACCTCATCCCCTCTACCCTCACTGCACCACATCACCAGATCGTGCGAACCCAGATTTTGAAAAACCCAAATCGTGCGAACCCAAATTGATCCAAGAGAGAGGGAGAGGAAGGTGAAAGGCAGAAAGTGTGTGCGTGGGTTTTGGTACAAAGATGGTGTGTGCGTGTGTGGACCTTTCTGGGCTGGCAGTGAGTGAGAGTGAGTGGGTTTGGTTTTCTGTTTTCTGAATGAATAAATGGAAGGGAATTGTGAAAGAGGGAATGGGAATGGGAATGGAACTCTCCCTCTGTCTGTTCTATTTCTGTTGTTGTTAATGGCAAAAATGATATCTCAATGTTGTGTATGCCAGCTAGCCAAATTCCGAGATCCATTGGTGTGCTCTCAAAGCTTTGTTTGTGTCATGGGTCTAGAAGGGATTTGGCTTGGAGTTGCTTGCATCTGGGTAGATTTTATTGAAAGTGTTTATGGGTTTTGCTTCTCCCTCTTTTGAGTTGTGATGAGAAGAGAGTTGATTCAATTTTGCTTGGTTCTGCTCTTGTTCCTTTTGGCTTGATTTATCCCAAAATTGGGATTCCATAATTTTGTATTCGTTCTTGTTCTTTTTCTAGAAAAGCTTAGTTGCTTGGTTCTATTCTCGCTCTTGCAGGCTGGACGTGGTTGTCAATGGAGGAGAGATTGTGGAGTCTGTGTATGGAGAAGAGGATATGAAATGAATGATGATGAAGGAGATGATATAAATTAATTTATTTTGCATTATATACTAATTACGTTCGTAGCTCAACTGGTTAGGTCTGTGTTTTGCTGCTAGTCCTGAGTTCGAATCCTCCCGTCAAACTGACGGAGGGGTATTCGCTACACTTTTCAGTATCATTGAGGGTACAAATATGGACAAAAATAGATTGAGGTGTCTTTTGCACAAACATGAAACATCAGGGGCAACAAATGTTTTTAAGCCTAAATAAAATATAGAAATTCCAACTTACTTATCTTCAATATGATTTGACGATTAGTTATTTAACCTAAACTTTCTCATGAGTCATTTAGATAATTCATTTCAATTTAATTTAACATCTAAATTTAAATAAATAAAATTGAATTCACATAATAGATGTTAAATTGTGTAATTCAATTGGCAAATAACTTGTTTTGTTACTTTCAGGTTCTAGGTTCAAATCCCCTCGCACCAATTTATTTGTAAAATGGTATTTTATTAGTATGGATTAAATTGCAAGCGTTTGCCACATTTAGGAACTAAATTGAATAACAAGTACATTTAACAGTCTATGTCAACATTTAACATCCACACCTAGATTAGTTTTTTTGTTGTTGAAAGACACACCTAGATTAGTTGACCAAAACTGACAAAGATACTACGTTTGACCAAAATAATTAAATTTTCATTTTCACTTGCTACTATTTATATTATAATAAAAATACACAAAATAATTCTTCATTATACTCTACTTATATAATTATAATTAATAATTTAAATTATTTTTGAACTAATATTATTTTTAAAAAAATTGATTAATTTTTATCATTGATCACTTGCCCCTACTAAATTAAAACTCGTTGCTTACATATATACTAATTTTAATTAAAATGGACTCCCCTTGAAAAAGATAAAATAGCCGAATTTATAAAAATTAATTTAATTTTAGTTAATTCTGGTATTGATCGACGTCATGCACAGATGAAATATGAGCACTTTATCGACATACATCACATTTTTTTCATATTTTCTCTCTCGTTATTTTCATCCTTGAAAAAATATTTGAATTTTCAATCCTTGAAAATTTACATTATTATCTGTCTTAGCACCGTTAAGTTTTGCTTGTGCGGACTTATAGAATGACGACTCATCTTTCCTACTTGATTTGTTTTTATCTTATTTAATGTCGTGAGACGCACTCATCTACAAAAATATAACTATTTTAAAAAATAACAATAAAACATGCCCTATTTATTTTTTTTTGAAAGTATGCCCTATTTATTTTACTATGTCATTTTATTTTTCCCAATTTGAATTGAAGGGCTTGCACTTTACATGTCAATTTCTAATCCGTGATAGAGGAACTATAAGGCAAAGATCACATAAAACATGTGGCCCATCATCAGCCCATGTCCATAACAGACAATGTTAGAAATTGACATGATTTGGACCCAAAAAATAAAAAAGTTAATTCAAAAAAGAAAATAAAAAATAAAAATTAAGTGGAGAAAAACAGAAAAAGAAAGAGTTATAGCAACAGTTTTGGTTTTTCAGATCTAGAGCTAGATTTAGCCAAAAAAAAATCAATATTCAATAGATCCTCTTGTGAATGTTAAGGTTTATCCAATCTCTGTAACTTCACTGATTGTTGAAGCTTCTCACTTGTTGCCGACACAGAGAGAAAAAGACAAAGAAAAACCTCAAATTTTCTGCTGTTCCAGGTAATTCCTTAACCTTGGTCTTCAGATTACCATGACCCAGAACTGTATTTTGTTGTTATTGTGTGTGATTAGCTTGTATTCAACATAAAGTTAGGTTCTTTCTGATATTCATGAAGTATCTGACTATTTGGGTGTTTCCAAGTTTCTGCTTGTTAGCATGTTTCTGATTTTTTTAAGCTTTTTTTTTTGTTGATGAATAGTTAGCAGAAGTTGAGGTTCAAGTTGGGATAAAGTTTTGAAATTTGAAGAGATTTATGTGATATTGATTGAGGGTAGGGTGCAGAAAGATGACAGCTGAGAGGTTTTGTGAGAATGAAGAAGATAAGGCTAAGTTGGAATCTGTGTTGGGTGCTGAAGCTGTTGCCTTCTTTAGTTCGGCGGTTTCCAACGATGTTTTCGCGGATGTTATTGTTCCGCCGAGTCCTGATTTGGGTACCCACCAGCGGTTATGTCACCTTGTTGAGGTGTCCAAGTGGGACTATGCAATTTTGTGGCAGGTTGCTGGGTTGAAATCTGGTGGTTATGTCTTGAAATGGGGTGATGGGCATTGTCAGGATCCGAAAGTGGGGCAAAGGAGTGAGCAGCAGGAGGAGGAGAAGGATGGTGTCAAGAAGCAGGTGTTGCAGAAGGTTCATGCTTGTTGTGGTGGATCTGACTCGAAAGATGCCATTTTTACAAGGTTGGATAGGGTTTCAGATATGCATATGTTTTACTTGACCTCTGCGTATTACGTGTTTGGTTTTAATTCCCAGTGTGGTCCTGGCAGCTCTTTTAAGTGTAGTAAATCAATTTGGGCTTCTGAAGCTGCTAGTTGTTTAAACCAATATGAGTCAAGATCATTTCTGGCGAAACTGGCTGGTTTTCAAACTGTTGTTTTTGTGCCTTTCAAGGGTGGGGTTGTTGAGCTTGGTTCGAAGGAAATGATGCCGGAAGAACAGGGTGTTTTGGATATGGTCAGGGCAACATTTGGGGAATCTAGTTCTGCACAGGGAAAGGTGTTACCGAAGATTTTCGGGCATGAGTTAAGCCTTGGAGATACAAAATCTCAGTCCATAACTATTAGTTTCTCTCCTAAGGTGGAAGATGATTCTGGTTTCACTTCTGACTCGTATGAAGTTCAAGCGCTGGGGGTAAACCATGCTTATGGGAATTCGTCCAATGGGTGCATAGGAGACGGTGAGGCGAAAATGTTCCCTCAGTTAAATCAAATGATTCCTGGGAATTTTAATCCTCAAGCTAGGGTTTCTAGTTTAGATTTGGGTAATGAAGACGCGTCCTCACCTCATCTTGATGACCGGAAGCCCAGAAAAAGAGGGAGAAAGCCTGCCAATGGGAGAGAGGAACCACTGAATCATGTTGAAGCCGAGAGGCAAAGACGGGAGAAGCTTAACCAGAGATTTTATGCCTTAAGAGCTGTTGTTCCCAACATATCTAAAATGGACAAGGCGTCTCTGCTTGGCGATGCTATTACACATATCACCGATCTCCAGAAGAAGATCAAGCTTTTGGAAACTGAAAAGGACATGACTGGCAAGAAGGACCAGCAGTTGCCACTTCCGGATATTGATTTTCAGTCTAGACAGGATGATGCAGTTGTGAGAGTGAGCTGCCCCTTAGATACTCACCCCGTTTCTGGAATTGTTAAAATGTTCAGAGAGCATCAAATTGTAGCTCAAGATTCCAGCGTTTCAACTGCGCAGGATAAGGTAATTCATACATTCTCCATACGAACTCAAGGTGGGGAGGCTGCTGCTGTGCAATTGAAAGAAAAGCTTGAAGCATCTCTCTCCAAAAATTGATTTGAAATTGTAGATGTAGTGCATATCAATGCAAACTATGAGAAAAAACATGTATGAATGTAATGCTAGCAGACATGACTTGAGAGTGTTTCTAGGCTACTTTTGTAATAAGATATGGAGCTAGGAATCCCTATGTACGTGACAAAATTAGTAATGTTGTAGACTTGAATTATGTAATGCATGAGCTGTGAATGTAATATACTCTTCAAGCTTAAGTGAATAGGAACTGCTATATCATTGGAGAAGCTAAGAATTTTTTATACCATTGCTAGTATACATCAGAGCGTGTATATAACTTTCAGTGCAGAGATTTGCATGCTTATTACAGTTCATGTTTTATGATCAAGATTTCATTTGAAGACATTCATGGTCACTGTTAGGTACCCCCTCTGGATATTCATCTGTATTCACCCCCACAACAACCTACATACATCCCATTATTTTACCATATAATCCTTATTAACATACTAATATGAGTTGCTGTCACATTTTTGTCATTCCAATAAATGCTAACTGAGTTTTGAAGTTAAACTAAGAGACACGAATTTGTCAGGGTTGTTATACAATTTATATCTAAGTCTAACATATTCAAGTAATGTTATTTATTGTTAGGATCTAATAACAAAAACCAAATTAAAATATGATTATGTTCTAAATTAGTTTGGAATTAGTGGGCCTAATGCGAGGATATCTTAACACAGCCACATATCAATTTGACGCGTGAAAAAATAAGTCTTTTATAATGAGTCAGTTAGATCATAGCAAAGGAGAAAACTATAGTTACGTGAAGGTGAAGAAATGGTATATTATACATGTGACCTGATGACCATGACGTGAAGAAGATGTGCTTACTTGGCTTAGCTTTGCTGTCTTCATAAATAATTTCACTTGTTCCTTGTTACTTCCTTATGGTTTGAATTGATGAAAACTTGTCTTTCCACCATTTTGATTTCAACTCCCCCTCTTGAAGGACCAGGTTTTTGCCGTTCTAACTACGTATACTTGACACATTCTAAGTACGAATTAATCCTAAAGCATAATTTTCTTCGATAAATTCTGAGTATAAGTACAAAATTAATGGATATTTTACACCCATTTGTATTTCATATTTGTCACATTTATACCATTTGTGGATATGAATATGATGAAAATGTATATGAATAGAATAGGAGTTAAAAAAGAGCTTTTATTCATTTACACTGATTTTTCTATCACTGCTCACGTCATATCTTTTATTTTTCTTTTCATATCTCTGCAAGTATAAGTGTAATTGGAGTGTGAAGATACCGATAAAAAATATACAAATAAGTATAAAAAAGATACACAAGGCAAAAAAAAAATCACTAATCAACTTTCACCCATTTTATGCCAACAGAGAGAGAATTTTACAAACAATTTTTATACATTCGCGTCACTTTTTTTTCATTTCATTCTCTCACCCGGTGTATCCAAGGTGAAATTTGGGTGTGGATGTATTATTTTTCTTTTACAAAAGTTATCTTGATTTTTTTTTATGTGTTATCACTTCAATGACATCCTTATGTAACATTTTTTTAATAATAACTTTAACAACCAAAATGATTTGTGTACATTAAAATAATGGCAGGCATCAATCACCAACAATTTCTGCCATAAATTGTTGGTGTATGGTGTCTGTCGATCAGCGCTACTTCAACAATAATGATTGTTGAACCCTATAAGCGTGCAGACGTGCGGTATCCAAGCAACTTACATGTTTAGCGACAACTTTCGACCTCCACTAAATGTGATGTATAAAAATTATGACATGTTTACCATAATAGAGATTTTAGAGCCCACAAAATTTGTGTCATTTATTAGTGAAGGTTTAAAACCCAAGCTTTTTAACACTTTGCATTTTAAGTTGCGGTGATCGAAAACCATTGTTAGACGCGTATGTTGATTGAATGTGACGCACTGTTAAAATCTATGTACAATCTAAGAATGTATATACTTAGAATATTTTGTAGCATTTTTTTTACTTCAGAGTTAATTCTAAAACCCATGACATAACTCATATGTTTCTTTCTAGAATAACTTTTGAATTTAATTATAAATCATTCATTTCCAAACATGTATTTATGCATCTTTTTCAAACATGCATATTGGTACGTGTTCGGAGTCCAACCTCCAAGGTACTAAATTTTCAAATTTTCAACTTTCAAACCATTCACAGTCAAAGCAGAGGTATAGAGAACTAAACTCATCCAATTCTTATAAAAACGTTGTGTTTGTCCCCTCCTTCTACCAAAGCATTTACCATCACAAGCTCAAATTATCTTGTTCTAACCTCAACCTTTAAATTGAACTCCTTCATCAAAAGCTCTCAAAGGGACATCACATCAGAGATATTATTACTTCAAACAAAACTAGCATTTTCATTCTGTTTCTTCATTTGCAGACTACAGAGTTAGAGAGACAAAGAAATAATAGAGATTATATACATGGCTTTCTCCTACAGGAAGATCCTCTTCACAGTTCTGCAGCTTGTGCTGATCATCCTCACAATTTTCATTGCTTCTCCTCAAGCTGGAGTAGCTTGCAGGCCATTGTTTTTACATCCTCATGAGTTGTCAAAGGAATATGATCATCATGATGAGCGCCTTCTTTTGCAGTCTCTTCCAAACGCCCCTGCCCCACCCTCAGTCCCATCTCCCATTCATACCTAAAATATTGGAATAGCCATTTTAATCATCCACAATTCCACATAGCTGACCAGGGTGGGAAAAATGTCACCCTCAAGTTCTTGATATATATATAGTTGAATTAATATTGGTGTGTAACTGTAGATTATTTCCTTTCATAATGTGTGATATGTTTTCACATGTATGTTTTTCAAATATTATTTAACTCCATTTATTATTGTGTGTTCACATTCCATAATGAATTCTTTTATGTTAAGGGTTGTCTAAATGACCCATTGTAATATTTGGGTTAAATAACCCATGATCTAGGTGGACCAATCACATTTAAGATACTTAATTGAAATTTTTATATTTTATTAATCAATTAATTTAGGGTTAAATATGTTTTTGGTCCTTTAATTATACACATAAATATAAAATGGTACCTGAAAAAAATATAACAATTTTAGTCTTTGGAAATTTTATTTTTATCTAAAATGGTTCCATGTGAATTTTTTTACTTCTAGTTCAGTCCCTCAAAAATTTATTCCAACAAATTAAGTCCTCCTCCCCTCATAATTATTCCAAAACCTAGAAATTCATATCTTCATCTCTAAAACCATCTTCTTCATCTTCAAAACCCATAAATTTCATTCATCTTCCTCCTCCTCCTTCCTCTCCTACCAAAACCATCATCACCACCCAAACCCCCACCTAGAACCATCAACACCGAAATCTCCAATTGAGAAAGGAAGGAAACTCTTTCTATTTATTTATATTTTTTCTGCTGATTTTAATGCTAGTTTGGTGTTTACTTTTTTTCATAACTTTTGCTGGTTATGGAAACCCATCAGGAGCTTCGACTCTTCTTTTCATTTTCAATACGGAACCTTGATGGATTTTTTTTTGTTAAGCCAATACGTATATTAAATGCACAAGAAGTGCTAAAATAGTTTACAGTAGAAGCGAAATAGAGGGGGAGGTGGGAAGAGCCAAAAGGCTAACAACAAGGAAAAAATAAAATCACAGTACAGAGATAAGGGGAAAAAAATGTGAGGCCCGCTGGAAGACAAGAGCCCCTTCTCAGCGGGTCCAAAAGCCTGACTGCCCGGATAGCATCTCCACGGTAATACCCATCAGACCCTAGTAATAACAGAGTGCACCACAGGGACAGAGACATCAGCAAAAGCCCAATCTTTCCCTGCACTAGCTATTAGCAAGCTGCCTGGATTTATGTAACTTTTTGTTCCTTGCAGTTGTTATTTCACTGATTTCGGTTGTGATGGTTCTGGGTGGTGATGATGCTTTTGGTGGGAGAGGAAGAAGGAGGAGGAAGATGAATGAAATTTCTGGGTTTTGAATTGATGAAGAAGATGGAGGAGTTTTAGAGATGAAGATATGAATTTCTAGATTTTGAAATAATTATGAGGGGAGAAAGACTTAGTTTGTTGGAATAAATTTTTGAGGGACTGCACTAGAAGTAAAAAAATTCACATGGAACCCTTTTAGATCAAAAATAAAATTTTCAAAGACTAAAAATCTTTATAACTTTTTTCGGGTACCATTTTATATTTATGTGTATAAGTTAAGGATCAAAAATATATTTAATCCTAAATTAATTGATTAATAAAATATAAAAATTTCAATTAATTATCTTGAATGTGATTGGTCCACCTAGATTATGGGTTATTTAACCCAAATATTACCATGGGTCATTTAGACAACCCCTTATGATAAACTACTATAAAGTATAGACCTCAATAATTAATGAACTCAAAGTTTGGCTCACTGTGCTTCATTTCCGTGGTTGCTTCTCACAGATTTAAATTGGATTCGGGTGCAAGGAAGTGCATGTGTTTTATATACTTGGCTATAAATCGTTCGTTAAAAAGGCTTTGAGAAATATGATTTACACAAACATGCATATTCGTACCCATAGGTATCCGCGGGTAAAATATCTGCCATAGGTAAAAGTAAAACTACCCGCGGGCTGAATAAACAGATTTTTGAACTACCAATTTACAAACGGGGTGGGGTGGGTATTGAGGTATTCGTGCTCATAAGTACCCGTTTAGAAAAAATTGTAATAGAAGGTGTAACATAATTTTTAAACGGGTGCCTTAGCCTTAACACAATTTTTTTTCAATAAGAAGAAAAGATTTACTAACTCCAATAATGTTATCTTCACACCTCTCTTTGAGGTGGAGAGAGGTGAAATGAAGAGAGAGATAAGAAGAAAAGAAAAAGTAAGAGAGAGAAAATATTAGATGTAATAGATGATAAGATGAGAGAGATAGAAATAAAAAGAGGTGAAAATGAAGTGTTTCAAAGAAGAGGTGTGTATATATCATTACTCTACTAACTCAGTTGGTGCTTGTACTCTATAAGGCGTCAATTCTTAATAGTGTTGCTTGTGGTTAATTAATTAACACGTACGTGGAAGATTTGTCTTATCTATTTTTTTTAAATGCTCGCTTATGGAAAATGTATATGGGATTAATATGTTTGGGAATGAGTTTAGTGTCTCGTTTGCTTTGCAACACTCCGCGCAAAAACACTACAATCACTTCAACTTTTTTTTTTATCTAGTTAAGCTAATATGTGGGTGCGAACCCCTAGGAAAAAGTAAATTAGTGCTGGACCGTTTCCGCTACAAAGTACTTAAATACCCATCACTAAACCATCAATGATGGATATTGTGATGAAATCTGGTCATCTCAAAATGTGCCGACGCTAATATTTGTGACAAAATTTATATCCCTTTAAGTAGAACTGTTAATATGAATTGTAACTTGCGAGCTAGCCCAACTAAACCCGACTCATAGGCGGATTGGGATTGGTTAAATTTCAGCTTGTAGAGACCCTATGTTAGTATAATTAATTCGGCTCATTTAACCCACAAGTTGAACAGGTAAGCCCGCGAGTTAGGATTTGAAAAAAAATATTTTTTTGTAAGGTTTTGATGTGGATTTGTCAAACTATGTTAGATTTTGAGTTTGAATTTGAATATGCACAAATTTTTTTTTGATAAGCCGAATATGCACAAAGTGAATAGTGTAATATTTTTATGATCTTGGATTGGTGGATTTAACAAATGCACCGTGTTAGAATAAACCTCTTGAGTTGCTAATTCAAATCTACTATTGATTTTTTTTTATAGGCAAATGTTAGTTGTTAGAAATTTTAGTAAATTGATCTCTCCTCCGGGTTTGAACGCCCGAGACCCTTCACCCTTCATCTCACACAACCTTTATGTCTCTAGCTCTTACTACTATTGATAAGAATTGTAAACATGTTTCACGACATGACACAGTTAAAAGCCTCTTGCCTATGTGTTAATACAATTTTTTATAAGTATATATTTTCTTATAATTATTTTTTTAACATTTTCAATAGTTTTTAATCCAATTTTTTCTTTTATTTAACCTGCGAGCCAGCTTGTCAACCCACAGCAAGCCGGGTTGGGCTCATATTTTCTTGGCTCATCAAAATATGAGTTGGCCTACTCAACCCATGACAGGCCATCTCATATGGGTCAGGCTAACCTGTAATGTTATCTCTACCTTTAAGTCATTAAATATTAAATTATATATTCAATTCTTCATAATTTTAATATACTTCAATATCTGTAATTACTCTATTAATAAATTGATAATAAAAATACCCATTAAGTAAATCTATAAATACCCATAAATGTACGCAATTTTACTAATGAAAGGTTTACTTTTTACATGTGAATGTGGTTGATTTTAACATTCCTGGCCTAAATCAATCAGATCATAGCAAAGGAAAAACTATAGTTCCGTGAAGGTGAAGAAGTGGTATATTATACATGTAACCCGTGCCATGACGTGAAGAAGAAGATGTACTTACTTGGTTTAGCTTTGCTGTCTTCATAAGCTCACTATGTTCCCTGTTACTTCCTTTTGTTTTGAATCAAGGAAAACTTGTTTTTCCACCATTTTGATTTCAACTCCCCCTCTTGAATGACCAATTGTTTTGCCGTTTTAACTACGCATACTTGACACATTCTAAGTACGCATAATTTAATTTCTTCGATAAATTCTTAGTATAAGTACAATATTAATGGATATTTTACACCCATTTGTATTTCACATTTATACCATTTATGTGCATGAATATGATGAAATTATTTTAAAAGAAAAGAATAGGAAATAAACAAGAGTTGGTGCAGAATTGATGATTGTTGTGGTACCTTAAATCAGATTAAGGTGTGGTACAAAAAAATGACTTGTTTCAATAAAAAAGACTCATGTATCGATTAAAATTTTGATTTTGTTATATCATAGTAATGCAATGTTCTATTCTTAGAGAAGTGAGATATGCGAGTTGTGTTTTCTGAGCTTTGTTCATCCATCAATCATGATCATTTTACGCGCATCTCCATTATCATCATTCGTTTCCACCACTCGTCCATTTTTCATTAGAAAATGAATTTCATGAGATAAAGTTAATTGACAAGTGAAGTAAAATCTAAAAATGTAGTATTTACTTTGAATAACATGATAATAGTATTAAATTACTTAATTCGGGTACCACACCAAAAAAAAAAAATTCAGGGTACCACAGAATTTACCAAAAGGGTTTCGATTGATTCACATTTCAATTTATTTTCCATCTTATTTTCCTCACATTCTTTTTTTTTTCATCTTATTCGATTTTATCACACATCATATATTTCATTTCTCTATTCTCTTTCTATATATTTCTTCAGATGTAAGTGTAAGGGTTAAGACATCTATTTCCAATAAAAAAAACAATATGAAATCAATATAAAAATTATAAACAGTGAAAAGAATCACTGCTCAATTTACACCCATTTTTATTGGTAAAAACACAACTGAAGAAATAAATTAAGCATGATCGCAATCAACAACACAATAATATATAAAATGTGAAAAAAGTCTAAAATTGGAGAAAAAAACTACATCATTTATTGTCTAAACCAACAACCAGAGAATAATTACTATATATGTGATTTTTTTACAACACTTAGAGTACTTCTCTCAATCTCACATAAATAGCTCAACACTCTCACAAAACAAATATTTAAACAAAGTTAAATATAAGCTTAAAGTGCTAGTAGATTTAAAAAAAAAAAAAACTTGAGTTCAATACATATATAGTCTTGATCTTCCTCTTACTACACAATGTTAGGCAATCTGGACTTCTCCCATAGCTATTTTTTTAATTACTTCCTTCTTTATTTAACATATATATATATATATATATATATATTTTGTGCAATATGTGAAAGAAACTTGCTTCACGATTAGAATCAACCTCAACAATTTTATCTCAATTTTGGATTTAGAATGAAATATATATCCATTTTCAAATATGAATTTATTCATCTTCTTTTTCAAACACGCATTTTGGTGTTTGGAGAGTCCATATGTTCAAATTTTCAACTTTCAAACCATTCATAGTCAAAGCAGAGCTATAGAGAACTCAACTCCATCCAAATCCTATAAAAGCGTGTTGTGAATCCTCTCCTTCCACCAAAGCATTTCACATCACAATTAAGCTCATATCATCTAGTTCTCAAAGGGACATCAGAAACACAGCAGGTAGAAATAAAAGAGGACATACAAATATAACATGGCTTTCTCTTACAGGAAGATCCTCTTGCAGCTTGTGCTGATCATCCTCACAATTTTCATTGCTTCTCCTCAATCTGGAGTAGCTTGCAGGCCATTGTTTTTACATCCTCATGAGTTGTCAAAGGAATATGATGAGCGCCTTCTTTTGCAGTCTCTTCCAAACGCCCCTGCCCCACCCTCACATCCATCTCCCATTCATACCTAAAATGGAAAACCAATGGTTAATCATCATACACATACATAGCTGGCAAGGGTGGAAAAGATATTACCCTCAATTGTTCTTGCATATAGTTGAATACTATTGGTGTATAACTGTAGATTCTTTCCTTTCATTATGTGTGGTATGATTTCACATGTAATGTATTTCAAATATTGTTTAATTCCATTTATTATTGTATGTTCACATTCCATAATGAATTCTTGTATGGTAAACTACTATAGACCTCAATAATGAAGTACTCAAGGTTTTGCTCACTATCCTTCATTTCCCAACAAGCTAAGAAGAAGTTTTTACAATGTCATGCATCATTAATCGCTTCTGCATATGATCAATCGCAAATTTGAAGCAATAATTATGCATGGAAAGCCTACAAACAACCCAATAATTCACAATCCACTTGCAAGTTCTTCCATCAGCGAAAGAGATTGAGATTTTGCATGGGGCTTAAATTCTGATCATAACAAACATCAACCTAGAGCTTAGTTTGGGTACTAACAAAAAATCACTTATTACACCTTATATAGTGTTTTTTTCATAGATAAATTTCAATAAACTCTAATAAGCCGTTATCCTTAGTCCAAATAATGTACACTTAATTAAATTTATTAGCATATCTCATAAAGCAACTGCAACTTAACACAGAAATAACAATAAAATAATGAAAATAATTATGACAAAGCATAAAGCTATTGCAACACTTTTTTTTTTTCAAAGACTATGATGAAGCACAGTTATTAAATTTAGCCGGTTATCAATTCGGTAATTAAACTATTGGGTTAATGGTCTAACCAATAATTTACTGAATTATATATTTGGTCGAACTAGTAAAACCAGATATATATACTTTTTTTTAAAGAAGATATATATACTTTTTTGACAGTAAGATATATATACTTAATATAACATAATATAAAAATTATATTGAAGTTTTTAAAATTATAACGAAGTTATTTCAATAAATACTAGATAAAATAATGATTAAATATTTTATCGTATATTTAATTTGGTATGAATATTTTTTTTTAAATAATTAACCTTGTGTTTTTCAATTTCTATAGACTTTGAATGAAGAAATTAATTTCAAGCCAAATTATAAAGCTTGGCAAACTGGGCCATAATAAAAGACAAACAGACGTGAGCCCACAATTACATAATACACACTAATTTTTTAATGAAATCTACACGAATTAAAATGGGCCAAAATGAAAAACCAAAACAATTTTTTTGTTGACCCAGGTATTCGCCTCCCTTTGGGGTCTCCTCCCCTGTTGGAGAGATCCTCCTATTTTAGTGAGTCCCTTTTACTTGTAGATGTTTCACCCATTCTCCACATTATGTGAATTTGTTTATCTAAATAAGTGAACTTTTTCTTTTATTTTAGTGTGGTTTCTTTTCCTTTCTTCCATATGTCAATTGGTCATAAACGGTGCCCCATATCTCGGTCGCGCCACCGCCTTCTAGCCATCTTGTCCATCGGTATTTTGCCACCGCCCCCCTCACTGTCGGTCCTCTCATCCCACCATCTACCTCCTCCTCTGCCACTGTTACTAAGTCAACATCTTCATTTTTTACCGCTGATGTGGCCAAGCTCACTGCTACCTCGACCATGTTCACCTTCAACATTGTCACCTCCTCTCCATTTCTTAGCTCTCTTCTCCTAATTTTGGGTTTTATAGAAACCATCAGTTTCTCTCATGATTCGTAGTGATGTCGTTATGCCTTCTCTATGGTGTTGCTGAAGGCGTCCTTTTAGTTTGCCGCACAGCTTGCAACCCCAATAAAGTCAATTGAGTAGGTTTTTGTCAAGAGCGTTGTTCTTTGGTGAACTTTGGGGGTTTATGAGTTTTTATATAACTTTTGGGTTTATTTCCACAATTGTCCAGATTAGCATATGAATAAGAATTTATGTTTGTTTTATTTTCAACTTATTTTATTTCTACAAGTATACTAGATTATCTTATAAATAAATGTTTATTGCCAACCTAAATACTTAATTAAGTTATTTATCCAAATGCACAATTCATCAATTCCCACAAATATTTATATTGACCGGTTCATGATGGCTTGTAAATGCAAACTACATTCAACATGGCGTGATGAATCATGAAGATATGTTTTTTTTCTAAGCAATATGAAATATATTGAATAGAAGTATAAGGGGTACTTCAACCCAATACATGACGTGATGAATCATGAAGATATGTAGCATGTTGTATAGCATCTATTATATCCAAACATTGTTTTTTTTTTGGTAAATTATCCAAACATTGTTTAGTTGTTAGTTGTTACCTACTTTAAAAACAAAATAATAAGTCATTGTACAACATTTCACCATCAAATGAGATACTTGTCACATATCTTTGCGAGGCTGGGGTCCATTCATTCATTCACACTTATGAATAAATCAAATTTAATGAATTCAGAACATAAAACAATTAAACAAATTTAAGGTTTTTGCTGTGACCTGAGTGTTTACACCTTGTCACCTTGTGTTAAGTCAGTTGGATGAAGGCAGAGGAAATTAATTAGATTAATTAGGATTATAGATCCGTGAAGGGGAATTGGTCGTGTAGGGTTCTGTTAAACATTAGTTAAGTCAGGTTGTGGTCAACTGTTCAATAATTCACCATTTTCCTATGCTCCTTCCTTATATTTTGAATTATTTATCTCCACTTTGATTTGATTTGAATTGAATCCCCCTTTTAGTATGACCAGTTAATTTTCTGTTCGAGACACGTATCTCTGAAACATTCTAACCCCCATTCAATCTTGATACCCACGCGATATTCTTTTGATAAATTAAATGTGAGTCTCAGTCTGTGAGTACGTAGTTAATTAAGATCTCAAAATTTCGTTGGTCAAATGCATGCTATCCACCTGAGCAAGAAAAGAGTTTATAAGCAAACTTCACTTTTGACCTTGTAATTAAAAACAGCTTAATTTAACATTTGTGTTAATAAGCGCTTATCACACAAGTCTCTACTCATAAACTGATTTAATTGACTTCTTGAAATAAATTAAAAATGTTATATATAAGCATAAATTTTTATTCATAATTAATTAGTTAATTTAAACTATTAATAAAAATAAACTCAAAATACACTACACGAATAGTGTGAATTAGCGTCGACTTAAGGTAAAAGCTGATTATGACCGATTTAGTGTTGAAGTCGGAATTGACATTAAACACCTGGAAGCTATGAGTACTTAACACCGGTCACAATGGAGGAGGGAGGTGAAGGAGACATCGCGGCTGGGCAGGAGAAGGGTCGCGATGAAGATATGATCGAGGGTGAAGTTTGTGATGTGTTGGGAAAGAGGTGCAGAGGGGCGACACAATGGGAGGTAGGAGTGGCGGCGGTGTAGGATGCAAGGCGCAAGTGAGGATTATGGAGAGTGTTATAGGGCAAAGGGGGCTTATATGAACAATGGGCAAAGAAAACATTGAAGATTAGTGTCGGTCAGGCTCCTACTACGTTGCAGACCAATGAGATGGGTCGGATCGAGTTCAATTTAGCGTTGGTCAGATCCGACACTAAGTTGCCTAATGATTTTAGCGACTGTCAAAGGCAACACTAATTATAGCAGGTTAACCGACGTTATTACGGTGCTCAAATAAATTCAAGACATTTATGTGTACCTGCCTAAAGTTGAGGAATTTGTGCCTTTTGAATTGAGGGGTTGTCTAAATGACTCATGATAAAGTTTGGGTTAAATAACTCATCATCCAATCACATTGGAGATAAGTGTGTTAGAATTTCTATATTTTATTTATTAATTTATTCCCAACTCATTTATCATCAATGTGATTGGATGATAGATTATTTAACCCAAACTTTATCATGGGTCATTTAGACATCACCTTGAATTGAACATATAGTTTTTACCTTAACCTTTCGTGTTATATTTTAGGCTTAAATAAGTTTTTGGTCCCTAACCTTTACTAAATGCTTGGTTTTCATCCCTCGCCGGAGCAAAGGTGAGTTTTAGTCACTAACATTTGTCAAAAGGTTTGGTTTTGGTCCCTCCGGAGCTCTGGGTCAACGCCGGAGCTCCGGTGGCCCATGTGGCATGGCCACGTGAGATTAATGAGGCCAGTTGGATTTTTTTTTTCATTTTTCATATAAATTATAAAATAGATATTAACTAAATCTTAAATTATAAAACAGATATTAACTAATCATCCAAGGATTTTTTTATTCTTTATCTTAATATTCTAAAGCTTCATCACCGTTCAGTATCACCAACATCAAGCTGCAACTCAAGGTGTGATTAAAAAACACGTTTGAACGGCGTTTACCATCACCAACATCTTCTTCTCCCCATGAAACTCTGAAACCACAAACTTCTCGTAACCAATCCCAACCAATTTTTCTGAAGCTTTGTTTTCACTCAATCATTTCAATACCCTTGGATGATTAATCCATCTACAATTTAGCCACCACCCATAAACCAACCCTCATCCCAGCAAACCAAAAAATCCCCACCCAAATCCTTTGAAGTAACTCACCACAACATAAGAAAAAGAGAAGATAATAGAGTGGAAAACTGCAGATCGAAGGAGAAAGAGGTGATTGCGATGCTGGCGAACTGTAGATCGAAGGGTGGCCTCAACCTCCACCGCAGCAACCAAGCCCCAGATTTGTTTTTGTTCCTTCGCCGAACAATTTTAAGGGAGATGAAATCCATGGTGAGACCACTTGGTGGTGATGGTGCGACGATGTGGTAGGGCTCCTTAGGCTCGCAGATCTACTGAGGTGATGAGAAAAGGAGACAAATCGAGGCATGGGGTTTGGGGAAGAGACAAATCACAAATCTACCTTTCTTACCCATTTCTCCCTAATCTGGTTTTTGGGGGTGACAAATTTACACCAAGGTTATGCTTGCTTAGATTCTGGGTTTGATTCAGTGTTTCTTCTTCATTTCTTCTTCAATCTGGGTAGACATTCCTTGTTCGAATTTCTGGGTAGGCAAACACAACAAAATTTTGGAGATTTTCTGGGTAAATTCGAACAAGCTTCTTGTTGCTTGTTCAATTCAGTGTTTCTTCTTCAATCCGTGTTCAATTCAGATGTTAATAATTAGGTGAGTGGATTTGTGTAGGTATGTGAAAGGGAAGATGAAGAAAAGAAGGAAGAGATGGATCAAGAACAAAATCTGGGTTTTTGATGAAAGATGTGGAGATGAAGAGATTTATAATTAATAATTAGGTGAGGCATTAAATTAGTAAATTAGATTTTAATTACAGAGGTTAATTTTCTTTTTTTATAATTAAAATGAAAAATGAAAAAAAAAAATTCCACCTAGCCTCATTAATCCCACGTGGCCATGCCACATGGGCCACCGGAGCTCCGACGTTGACCCAAAGCTCCGGAGGGACTAAAACCAAACATTTTGACAAATGTTAGGGACTAAAACCCACCTTTGCTCCGGCGAGGGACGAAAACCAAGCATTTAGTAAAGGTTAGGGACCAAAAACTTATTTAAGCCTATATTTTATAGTAATAAAAACAAAACGCTATGTTTTTCTTAACCACATGTATCCTTGATATAATCATATATTTGTATTGAAGTAAGATTAACAAACATATATGTTTCATTCTTCACTAACGTCTAACTCCCTCTGTTTTTTGACACGGTCATCATAATTTTCAAATACTGAGTAGCGCGTAATGGGAGTTGTCCAAGCCAAAGTATTCAATATCCTATTTTTCAACATTCAAAACATTCAGTCAAACCAAAACTATAAACAACTCAATCCCAAATCACTATATAAACGCTGTCTTGTAATTCTCTCCTTCAACCAAATCATTTCATATCATACACAAGCTTCAATTGATCAACTCCTCCAAAGCTCAAGAGATAGCTAGATCATAATCACTCAAAGCACAAAGAGCAATATTTTATTCGTGTCTTCATTTAAAGAGAAGATATACACATGGCTTGCTCTTACAGAAAGGTCCTCTTCACAACTCTTCAACTTGTGTTGATCATGCTCACCATTTTTGTTGCTTCCCCTGAATCTGGAGTAGATTGCAGGCCATTATTCTTAAACTATCATTATCATTGGTCATGGGACAATGGGCTTCTTCTGCAGTCGCTTCCAAACGGCTCAGCACCACCTTCAAAGGGAGATCCTACTCGTCCTTAAGAACAAAAACAAAGCCGGGGCCTGCTTGAAATGGTCAAAATTGACCAGCGTGGATTCATTCACATAGCTAAGGAGGCTAGCTTGCAATGAAATATTAATCTTTTCTTTTTAGGACCAACGAAATATTAATCTTAGTTGTTCATAGTTGAAATATGCAAAGAAGAGTGATTACATTCTCACTGTAGAAGTTTCACATGTGAGTATGTTATTTATATTCTTCATTTTTTCAGTAAAGATGCATGTAAACATGCAATTTTTCTCTCTTATACTATTCCTTGTAATAATATTCACATTCAATTCCAATGAACTCGCGGCAGAATATATCTGAAAGAAATTAATGTGATTCTTATTGGTTTATGATTATTGCATATGCTGATTTTGGCTCAGTCAAAACTACTTAGCTTGTTCAATTAATTTTGTATAAATTTAGGCCCTTTAGCTTCATCATTTTCTATTTGGTTTGGCTCTTTGTCGCCCTTTGTGTGTATTTTCTGAAAAACAAAAAAGAAAGTTTATAAAGCTACTAAGGAAAAGTTACTCAATGAATATCCGACAAGAAATGACACGGTTTGTCTACAATACTTTTTTCTTAATTCTTGTTATCTTATCTCCTCACTTATATTTTCATGTTGTCTCTCATTGATTGAGTCTTAGGCTTAGCTCAAGGATCTTATATATGTTAAAAATAGTTCGATCCTTGGACAATTGAACAAGAGTTTAATGATTAAAAAATTAATGTAAGAAATATATGTTTATGTATTTAATGAAAATTGAAAAGTAAAAACACTTTTCATGAATCTTTAACCCTCAAATGAAAAAAAATCACTAGATTTTAATATTATGAATGGAAGAGTTCACATATCACTATAAGAAAACTTGTTCCTATCGTCATCCAAAAAATATTGGTAATGGCGGCAAAAAAACATCGATAATAGAACATTTTTTAGAGTTCACCGGGAACCATGAGGCCGTTAATAAACTCGTTGACTATACGAGTTGTTGATGGTGCTTTTACAAAGTCATTGATAAATTACCAATGGACATGATCGTTAGAAACTTACTAGTGAATAAAGGCATGAGTAAGATTACGAATTTGTCGGTAAGTGTGAGATATTACCGAAGTCCAATGTCATTGGTACCTAATTTGACTTGCACTAGAAAAATTCAGTGAAAATTTCTCCTTCTTGAAAAGTACTTTCACATTTTAACCTATGTTATTCGAGAAAATATTCTGATCCACATTCATTAAGTTTCATATGTGTGTTTTCCGATACAACCACAAAACTAAGCTACCTTTTACCAATAAGATATTTATTAAATGGTGAAATTTTCCAACAGATTTCTGTTTGGATTTTGAAAGAGCTTCAAACTACACATTTGTATCAACTTAGAGTCATTTATTTGTTGGTTGAGGATATACCACAGATGGTTAGTAATGTGCCGGAGCAGCACCTCTCCCATCTTTTTGCTATGCAATCGGAGGGAACCCTGATATCATCCATATCAAACCCGTAGCTATATACATGATGTGGGAGGAACTTTTTAGCTAGCATAATGATACACTCTAACTCATAGACACTCAAGCAACTAACAAAGAATTTAGTCAATACAAATATTAAGTATGAAGTTCTTCAAAACATAAAATTGGAAGCTAGTAATGAAGGAATTTTCACCACATAATACATGTCTCTTTGGTGAAATGCTGCTTTGTTTTGTAATTGTTCCAGAACACAAATATATATTAGATAAATGAGGCTCGCAGTATTGTCTTTAATAACATAATGGAATAGAAGTTAGAAATTCTTTTCACCGAGGTAGAATTTTCATTCACAACAGAAGGAGTCGATCATTCTCCTCCATTAGTTTTAGTGTATATAACTTGGGTTTAAGTTGTAAATATATAATGGTGAATAGGGAGTTTAATATGTAAACATGATTTAACGGATTCTAACGCTAACTCGTTGAGAGGTAGTATGATTTCATAGCTTGATGAAGTTCAACATGAATGGTCGTTAAGTTCAAGTGTTCAACACACCAAGTTATAAAGTTGGTTCCCTCCCTCCGGTACATGACTGCCATTAAGAAGACGACCACCAACTACAGTGACGCACATTTTTCATGATCGATTGTAGTATTTAATTGACCTTTGAATCTTATACTCATTCAATCAGCCATTCCAATGCGTGACCTTCACCCCATAATTCCCTCAACCTCTAACTAATGGCAAAAATGACTTCAGTCCAATACCAATTTCAATCTTCAAACAAATTGCTAAGTCATATTTAGATAAATTATTCGTAAAACCTTAACTTAAACTTGGCAGTCATGGTCAAACCAATAAAAATCATTATGTTTATTGAATAAATGGATATTTTATTGAACTACTTATTGAGTATTTAGTGTGCTTGGACAAGCTTGTAGCAAAACACAATGAGAGTTAGAATCATTCAACAAGAAAATTCAGTAAGAATTAGTCTAACTATTCATAAGAAAATTTTGATAGGTCAACCGATTCAGCAAACAACACAGTTTGATTTTAATACAAACATATTAATTAATTATGTTAAACAATATATTAATACAATCATATTAATTAATTATTTTGCTATAAGATAAGGCTTTGGTTCAATCGATGCTTTCAAGTTATAAAAACTCAAAATAAACAATTGTCTTATAACTAACTTTTTTTTTGTCAAAAAATTATATTTACTATATATGTGGATGAGTTTGTTGCCCCTATAACTTCAAATTTATGAATTGTCGCTGCACATAAGATTCAAACTCAGAATAAACTTACAAAATTAAGTATGTTTCACTTAAACTAACCACGTGTTCATATTTATTTATCCTAAGAAAAAAATTAAGTACATTTCACTTAAACCAACCACATGTTAATATTTATCCATTCCTTGCTAATTCATCCTTTTGTCATCATATTATTTATTGTATGCTTAATAGCTTTTTTTGATCCCTAACGTTTCACGATTTGGTAAAAGTGGTTCCTCCATGAATTTATTACATTTCTCAATCCTCACTTACGACCTTAGTTGCAGAACCAGTCTTTCGTCTATCTCCCCTCAGTTTTTTAACGTTAGACGCCTATGTGGCCTACTTATTAAGTGAGGTGGCATACTGATTGGAAAGAGAAAGGAGCCCACAGGAAGCACATGATATGCACGTCCCAGCTATCAATAGAGTTAACAACCCCTCCCTCATATGGCGAAACCGTTGGAGGAGGTTGAAGGTGATGAACAAGTCACGTGCTTCCTCTGGGCCCCTTTCTCTCTCTCCAAACAACTTGCCACCTCATTTAAGTAAGTCACGTAGGCGTCTAACGTTTAAAAACTGACGGGAGATGGACGGAAGACCGGTTCTGCAACGGAGGTCATAAGTGAGGGATTGAGAAATCTAACAAATTCCTGGAAGGACCACTTTTGTCAAATTGTAAAACTTTAGGGACCAAAAAAACATATTAAGCCTTTACTGTATCTCACATCATATCTCTTTGTTTAGTTTCTCTCTCTAGTTGTCAATGTAATTACCATAACTTATCTAAAGTAGTTTTACAAAACTTATATAAGCTAATAACACTTTTAAACTTCAAAACATGTTGGCCCAATGTTAAGTGTCACTTAACAGAAGTTAACTTAGGGCTGGGCACCGGTCGGATCCGGTCGGATTCGGGCCGAATCCTCGGAAGTTGGCGGGTTTGAAACCTCACTTTTGCCAATCCATTTCCGACCGAACTTAAGCAACGGGCAATTCGGATTCGGGTGGAACGGGTCTCGGGTTAGCAGGGTGGGTTACAGCGGGTTTCAGAACAAAAAAAAAAACAGAGGAAGCAAAGAAGAGGAGGAGTGAGGACGGAGGTCGGAGATGACCTTCCTCATACAAAAACGATGACAATGATGGATTTGTCATCTGATGATGACAATATCATCGATTATTCATGAAGGTTCCTCATCGACTTCCCCCCTCTAACAGATCTTCGACATTGAGCAGCGGTGAGAGGTTCCCGTTCATGGCTCTTGATCGACAACGCAGAGGCCTGAGGGGAGGGGAGTAGAGAGGGGATGAAGTGAGAGTGGATGTGAGAATCTTGTGTGGCCGCCGTCGTTGATTTTGAGAGAG
This sequence comes from Lotus japonicus, assembly GCF_012489685.1. NCBI lineage: Eukaryota > Viridiplantae > Streptophyta > Magnoliopsida > Fabales > Fabaceae > Lotus > Lotus japonicus. The sequence goes on along the minus strand of NC_080041.1, from coordinate 127,991,795 downwards.
AGAGGGAGAGCATTAGGGTTTCCTACTTTCCTCTGGATGAGCATCAGGTTTTATTATCTTTTTTTTGTTTGGTCAAACAGGTATTATAATGTGTGGGTTCACTCACCACTAGGTTGGGCATATAACCTTTAAAAAAAACTATATATGGGCCCGGTCGGGTTCGGTCACTGCTGGACCAGGATTTCTTGGACCGAACTCGATCGGTTCAAACCATTTGAACCCGATTTCCTCACCCGATGGCCCGTTAACCCGCTTTGGTCCGCCCGTTAGCTGCGGTTTGGGCTCGGTTGAGCTGGTTTCGGGCCGGGCCGGTTTTTTTTGCCAGTCCTAAGTTAACTGATCAAAAAGTCAATCCAAACACACTCTTACACCTCACATGTCAATGTAATTGATCATTAAACTCTTCTTAACTTTCGTTAAACTCTTACTAACAATGAAGAGTATACCAATAGTAGAAATTAAAGGATTAAATAACATAAAATGAAAATTCAAGCTGTTAATTTGTGAAAAATACAAAGTTCAAGGTGGTTGGCCCAGTCCAATTTTGATAGAGCGTGTCATCTGAATTTAGTTGTCCTGTTAAGTGGATGTGACTGGGAATGTGTGATTGAAACAACCGCCTTCAGTACTAATACATCTCCAGTATAAAATGAAATCAAGCAACAATTTTTACATTCATTACTTTATAGTTTATCCATTGCAAATATTCAGTACTTCAATGTTAACTACACCTTAGTAATAGCTGATCAATTGGCCAATTCAGATGGTATCAGCTAGTATAGAATGTGCTATACGCAGTTCAATGACTTAAGTACTAGATACAGAAATATACAAATAAGCAACCTGTATGGAACCTGGTGGTCTAATGATATTTGGCAGAGATTCCTATACTATTCAAATGTGATGGCCCATAGTTCATAGACAGATTGAGCTCAATACGGAATTCTTAATATCTACAGGGTATGTGAAAGGTGATTTTGTGACAAGAGTTCTCCATGTCTTCTTCTTCGGGTTATAGATTTGAAAAATCATGGTGCCAGTCCTCTTAGAGTTTCTGGACCTTCGTGTTCTAAAGTAATCATCATCGTATGAGTGTGTCAATATATACAGCTCATGCTCGACTGCAACAAAACCAAATGGCGAACTGTGAGGAGCTCTTCTTGGCACGCGAGATTCGAATAGCCATCGATTTGAAGACATGTCATATCTGCAAGGCATCATCAATTCATCATCATTTAAAAAAAAACCAAATAGAGATTTGCAACTTCGTAAGTTCAGGAATTGTAATATACAAGAAAGTAAGCAAAGCCACCAAGAATCTTGCATGATCTCTACTATGTATGAGGACTGGAAGAGGTTCAGGCAATCTTATACAGTTTGAGCTAGTGGTGAGAATATTGGGTAATTTACATGAAACATGGGTGAAACCTCATTGCCGCTATTGTATACCGTACAGACACACATTGTATGGATTAGAATCCTCTCAATTGTATATATTGCATGATCTTTACCATTTATATAATACAGGGGATTGTAATGAAGGAAAACAATTCAAAAGCACATAGGTCAATTAGGATGCGTGCATATAATTAAGAATGGAGGAGGGAGGTGGAGATGGCATTTGTCATAAACTACTATTACTCTACATACCAGCACCTGGTCATCATAATTAAGAATTTCATGTGCTTCATGTCCAAGCCACTCTAAAACTCTAAGGCATATCTATTTAAATTTTACAAACATCCAATCCAAGTATGTTATTCTACACATTTTACAATTCACACTACAGTATTCACATAAGCATATATATTTTCTACACCAAACTGAATGCTCAAGTGTTTGTTTAAATTAAAGTCTGGGTGGCCAAACTTATGCCCCAGCCACTTAAAGTAAGTTAGAGGTATCTTAAAAGACTTTCATACTTTTCCATCAACAAAATTCAGTTTAGAAGTCTAATTATTGTAATACCCATAGTTTATTTCTTTCATTATTATCTCCATTCATGTTAATCTACAAATGATTTCACTTTATTCTATCCAAACATATATTTTTTAAATCTTACTTTTAAAATATCATATTCTCAAATACATTCGTTCTCACAAAAGTAATCCTACCAGACTTTAAAACAAATGGACCCTAATAAACCATGTGATTGACAAACAAGAGGCAGGAATCTCAAATAACACTTATTGCTGCAAAACAAGACACCTAGATACTAAGCGGTAACAAGACGTAAGTAGTCCAACCTTTAACCTTCTGTAATATCTTGACTCATACCCAAGACCTCTGCAAGACTACAACCCTAACAAAACCCACAGCTGCCCAACCACTGATCCAGGTCCTGGACTCCTGGTATGTACAGAAGACCAGGGCTGCTGAAATAACAAGGATGTCTATCTAGGGACAATAATCTCCAACAACTAAATCTGTTCTCCCATTATTTGTTATTTTCAGCTGTAAGCAACTATAAACTCGTATTCACAAGGGAGAGGTATGTCAACTCCTATAAATGTGCAACACTTGTACACCAGGACACTGGGTAAAATCAGAGTTTAACTGAATGCTCCTTGGAATCACCTAAACTTCAACCGGACTGACTAAACGTTTTATATGACACTCAGATTTGTGTACATGAAACCAAGGTTGACAAACACAAAGGTCCTACATTGAATGGGACAAGGAAGATAGGAATGCAACAATGAGATCATAACACACATAAATACAGTTTAATTGCACTTCTGATCATTTTAACTTGGATTACGTGCAATTTTAGTCCCTCAACTTTTTGAGCAAATCTAATCCCTTTATAGTTAGAATTGAGCAAATAAGTCCTGCCATCAGTTTTCTTCTACATTACACCCTCATCTCTCATTTTCTATCCAAATATTTAGGGGATTTACGATGTAATTGGAATATGAAATGATTTCAAAGGTGAGAAACTATACAGTTAGTGAAATTTTGATAAAATTTGAAGGATTTTGTAGGATGTGAAGATAGGGTTTAAAGAGGGAGGAATTCGGGATTTTTTTTTGGTGTAAAATTTGAGTTGGTGATTTTTGAACAAAAGAAGGTTTAAAATGATTTAACCGATTATTGTTGTGAAAATTTCAAGTAAACAAAACATAAGAACTTGAGTGTTTTAAGTAGAAGGAAAGTGATTAAGAGGCTTAAATAGTAACAATCTAAAACCAAGGGATCAAATTTGTGCAAAAATGTATAGGGGGACTAAAATCACACATTGGTTATGGACTTATAGTGAAGAGACTGAAAATGCAACTAAGTCAAAAGATTCATAATAATAAAATCACTATCACAACTAAAATTCAAATATATTCTATTTCAAAATGCGTAATAGATGTTAGAATTTTAGATTGAATAAAAACTTTATAATAAAACAGTGAACTCTGATACACCAGAGATAAACTGACAAGCATAAGTAAATGACATGGGGAAAAAAAATAACAGTTCACAATCAGCACCCACAAGCAGGAAAATAAACATTTAATGCAAGTCACAAAAACCAGGAAGCCCAGCAGAGAACAATTGTAGTACTAGACAAAAAAAAAAGTACAAATCATAAAACAGGGGAACTCAAAAACTGCATACAAACTGCATAGTGCATACTAAGTCCAAGCCGAAGTATTCACATCCCCGTCAAAGCTGCACCACTCATCTTAAGCATCCTCCATATCTAAGATGAAGGTTCTAATTAGAACCATAGCCTAGCCAAGGCTCCACTCCATCACAGATTTCAAAGCCCCTAGAAGGGAGATGGTTTTCAGAGGAGAAGGGTGAGAATGAGATTAGGTTTGAGTTCATTGGACTGGGAGGTTAAAGTGGTGGTCTGCGAAACCTTGAGTGGGCTGAATTAAGTTCTTTTGCTCTGCCTCACAATTTGGCGACATATAATCAAAAGATGTTGTGATCCTACTACCTAGAATATGATTTTAACTAATATGCAGCAAACAAGTATCTAAAATGAATTTCTAATAAAGAAAAGAATCTAAGATTAAGATTTATGACATGATAACGGATCAAGCTTAACAAAAAGGGAATGAGCTCCCATGCACGGAACAAAGTGCATGTTAAACTTTTGCTTTTGAGAACAGTGTATTTCAATTTTGCAACAATGGATTACCAAAACTACAAACCGAAATAGCAGAGAGAATGGTTCCTCATTAGCATTAGTATGTTAACCAGCCTATCTTTACAAGGCACAAAGATTCAACAAAACAAATCGGACAGCCAATGCACATCATATACATCTTCCTAGTGATAACTCAGCGCATGTTTGGAAATCATTCTATGATTGATTTATAAACCAGAATCAATTCAGGGGAAAAACTTCTATGAGTAGCTTTTGGGTTTCATGATTGATTACAAGGAATGGGAAACTGATCAAAACATGTTATAATCAAAAGCACATGCATAATCACAGTATTTCATTCATAAGTCATAACATCACAGACCATATCAACAAAAACCATTACATGAAGGCCAAGTTAATCAGTGCATTATATGAAGGCAATGCTAATGCAATGCACAATCATAAACCACTAGCAAACCATTAATTAACCAAGCATAAAATGAGAAGGTACCTCAAAATCTCATTCATTTCAAGCATGAAAACCGCGGGGCAGCCATGATCATCAACCACAACAATCTTCCCAGCCCTAATCCTTTCACCATCACCCCACATATCTCCAACCTCCCTCCACGCCCCATCCTCCAACCCCATCACCACAGCATCCCTACAATACTCATCCACTGGAAACACCCCGGAAACCGTCCTCGACGCACTGTACCCACCAACCACCCAAAACTCCCTCCCATCCCCACCCACAAACCCAACACACCCCGCCCGAAAGTCCGGCAGAGAATCCACCGCAACCCAGCAGTCCCTCTCCACATCATACCGCTCCGCAAACCGGATACGCGACCCGGCAGCACCGAAAATAACATGGCGGGACCCACCACCGGCAACGAGAATATGCCCGGTCGACGGAAGCGCCGCGCAGGCGAAGCTTCCACGCGGCGAGAGCATAGGCGCACGGTGCTCCCATGAAAAGTCACAGAAATTGAACCGGAAAGTGGACGACGAAGCGGAGGGGCGGTTAATGGGGAAAGAGCGCGCGTCGAAAAGCGAACCGCCGAGGATGTAGATGTGTGCGCCGAAGGCCACGGCGGCGAAGTTGCATCTGCCGTAGACATTGGGGTTGCAGGGCATGGGAGGGAGGGGGCACCACGCGACCTCGGACGGGTCGAAGAGGTAGGAGGTGGCGGTGGAAGGGTCTTGCGGGAAGATGCAGAGGAGGTGGTTGCGTTTGAGGGAGTGGAGAAAATGGTTCGATGAGAGCACCGTTTTCCATGCCTTGCACGTGGATTTGAGGCGAGCGTGGTGGGAATAGGGAACACGAGAGAGGATCGAGGCTGCGACGTCGTTTGGGAGGCCGGGGATTAGAATCGCCGCCGTGTCGTCCGTCGTAGGAAGAGGATCGGAGTCGGAATCGGAATTCATGGTTTTTGTTTGTGTGTGTGTGTGTCTGTCTGTCTGTCAACGCTGGGCATTGATTTTATGCTATCTTTTCTGTTTGTTTGTCAAGATAGTGTAGTGGAGTATTCGACAAGACATTTTTACTTTTTTGAAGGTTTTTTTTATCAATTATGATTTATCCATAATCTTAATTTTTTTTATCTCGATCTTTTTCAATTATATCACTATTACATCTCTTACTTTTTATCTTTTTTTTCATGTCAATTTGAAATTTAATTTGACCTAAAGCTATTGACATATTATGTTAATAAATTATTTGATACATTATATAATATTGAAAAAATATATTTAATAATTATTGGTGCTAACGTCCGGTTTTCTCAAGGGATAAAAATGTAATATCACAGAGAAGAAAAGTATTAAATGCAACAGAAAGTCAAAGTAACTGAGATTAAAATATCAAAAGTGTGGGTCCCAAATGACAATTATCCAAACTGAGAGTACGCAGGATGAGACTTCACGAAAGGATAACCCTACTCAAAATCATAATTAAAGAGATCGAGTAACAATAGACTCGACCAAAATAGACAAACCCCATTACATTCGAGACCCTTTGGACATTTTGCGCTGAGCTAAAACATATTCCTCTACATGCTTCAATTCATCCTAGCTTGATGCTCTCTCCATGATAAGCTTGTTTTTAAGAGTAAATCTCTATCCCTAAATTTTGTGGGATGCACTTTATGTAAATAAACAAGTTTATTGGAGTATTTACCTCTACATATATAATGAGAGGTAGCAATAGAAGATAGAGAAGTGGTGATATATATGTTGAATGAGATAATATAGAAAAAGAAGAGAGGTAAACAGAAAAAAGTAAGTAGAAATTGATGAAAAAGAAATATGAATACATCAAAACCGTAAAAGAAAATCTCTTAATTGAATATTAACCTAAGATATAATTCAAGTTTTTAAGGCATTAGCCACAATTTCTTAACCTTTATCATTTGCTTGTTCACTTTGAATTAGAGCATCTCACTATTGTTACTAGTGAGTTTCAGCCGTTATGGTTAAAAGTGATTGTTTGAACTACTATACGTCAAAAGTTCAAAATTTATGAGTGTATCCGATCTTGATGAGACGTTTGAAGTTCACCTCATCTGATCGGAATTAGAATAGCAATTTAATCCAACAAAACAAAAAGGAGAGCATGCCACAATTAACTTGCATTAATATATTTGAAATGAGTGCTAGCAATACGCATTTTAACATTCTTTTATTTATTGGTTAACGTTTATTTGTGTCTCACTCAATTGGAAGTGAGACACATATTTTTAGTGAACTCACATAAATTTTAACCAATAAATAAGAGAATGTTAAAAATAAAGTTTTAAAATGAGTGTTACGGTTGAGGTGTTTCCACTATACGTACTCACTTGAGAGGGTTATGTTCTCAAGTTTATCCTTCAATAAATTTTTACTTTCTCGAAAAAAGTGAGAGTTAAATCCACACTTAACATAAGGTTTATTAGAGAATAACAGATTTTGATTCATTCATGCACGTTCACTTTTTTCTTTCATCTCATTTTTACTTACTTTTTATCCATATTTTTCTCTTATTTTTCTATCACATCATCACCATCACATATCATTTCTCGATCTATTTCTTCTTTTATCTCTATTAGTGGAGGTGCCATTAGAGTCTAAAAAAAGAACTTACTGTAGAATAACTCTTGCCCTTGCAAATTGTAATAAAAAGAAAAAAGATTGTGCTACACCTCTTTCTTTCTTTTTACTGATTCAGGATTTAAAAAATTGTTAACAGTTAAATGGCAAAGAAGTAAAGTTGTTGTTTAGTCGTGGGCGTAAAATAGTGTGATGAGTACACTGTGTAGGATCATTTCAACTCAGCAGTATATATATACTTTACAAGTCAAATTCTGGTAAAAGTCACATGAGTGCAACAGTATAATAAGCATTTTCTGCAAAAGCTTTAATTTCCAGGTTAAGACAAAAGGGAAATACCACTTTCACACACCTCCTCCATTACATTTGCTAAGAAATATCCAAATACAGAAGCTGCAGAAACTGGCAGATGAAGTACGCCTGCTTCTGAGATCTTCACTTTTTATGCCTCATAATATATGAATGAAGGTGAGCTTCAACAACATATCTATGGATCAGTCTACTCTTCTTTGAAAAGTAAGTCAGTGTCTCTTGAAGAGAGATCCATGAACATTTCTGAGTGCATGTTTGAAAACCCTTCTACAATTCATTGTGAATCCATAATCAGAATCGATTCTGAAAAAAAAAAACTTCTGTGAGTAGCTTTTGTATTTCAGAATTGATTCTGCTGAAACAGAAGTTGATCCAAATATGTATTAATATGATCCCATGGAAACATAGTCAAACTAATTTCTTTTATTTTTCATTCTTTACTTTGCAGGTAACATCTTTGACTGAAGAAGACTAAAAGCACCATGGAAGGAAACTATCTAACAAGAAACTCACACAAAGGGGAAAGCTTTGGGTTTGAGGAGCACACATGGGGAACTTCATGGCCTGCAAGGAACTATTCTTGTAGCTTTTGCAAGAGAGAGTTCAAATCTGCTCAAGCTCTTGGTGGCCACATGAATGTTCATAGGAGGGATAGGGCAAGGTTGAGATCATCCTTAATGTCTTCATGGGTCTCTCATGATCAGTGTAGTACTCCTAAACCTAACCCTAGCTGCACAAAGGCTAACCCAACTCATCATATAAATCTTTCACTGCCTTCCTCATCATCAACATCATCATCATATGTATCCAATGCTCTCTTGAATTGTGCTCACCGTTCTCCACTATATTGCCCTTGTTTGACCTTGTCTTCTTCATCACTCCCTCCAGCTTCTACTAGTGGAGATAAGAAACCAAGACTTTCATCTTTCCAAATTCCTCCTTTGAATCCTCAAAATAGAGAGATCAATATGATTAAGGAAACAAAAAGTGGTTTTGGAGTTGAGGGATTACAAGATTGTGAAATATTGGAGGATGAGCACAAGGTTTTGGAGGATAGTACTGAGCAACACATCACTTTGGAGTTGGGAATAGGATTGCTTGAACATCCAAAGGAGAAGCTAGATTTGGAGCTGCGTTTGGGGCATTTCTAGTGCAATTAATCTAACAAGTATCTGACTGATCTTCAAGTCTTCAACTTCAATGTTTTCCTTAACTTCTTGCACCTGTAATTTCTTTATCCATTTAAGCTTCTTTTATGTTATATTCTGCATTTGTAAGACTCTTATTATATTCTCTGTGAGCTGAGATCTTCTAATTTGGTTGCATTTTAAGGTTGAAATAGTTGTTGTTTTGTTTGGTAGGCATTGGATATGGTTGATCATCGGTTATGAAACTTGGAAAATGCAGTTCAGTGCAATGGTTATGTGATGAATGTTGAAGAACACAACCTTGAAATCACAAGAAAAGATGAAACTTTATAAAGAAATTCTTTTAAAAAATTACATTATGTTGTGTAGGTCTGAAACCATTGGCAGTCAAATTTTCTTTTTGCTCTCCAATCTTCACCTTAATCAACTGATCACTGCCAGTGAGTACAGTTCTACTCTAGTTTGACTGAATATGGATATTTAATATGATGAGTATAATTAATTTTCTAGATGAACACGTGATCATTCTGATAAATATTATCCTTTATAATAATATCCATGGATTTTCTTGGATATATGCACCCCTAGTCTTTATGTTTGTGGAGGGCAGTTTCTGTCATGTTCTTTCTTGGAAATACACATTCATCATCAAATAGTGATCATGAGACTTCTTTTTATCATAGTAAAAGGATATATGATTTATATATGTTTGGCAGATGGAGTAGTACACTCTCAAGTGAATTAATTAACAATGAAACACTTTGTTTATCTCTATCTTTATATAAGTATTGAAAGAATCTCACTTATTTAATTAGAATGAAAAGAGAGATAGAAACATAGTTTTAATTTAAGAAAAATTAAGAGTGTTTTAATCCTAGTTGTATACATATATACAATCATATTTACATAATAAAATAATGACATTTTGGTTTAAAAGTTGTAATTATAGTTGAGTAGAATTTGAATGCTTACACAAATATTAGCGCTAGTAGAATTGATTCTACTAAAATTGTGTATAGTAATTGTGAGTCATATTTAGCTAATGCTTACAAAAAAAACTATAATACAAGACCAAGTAACCCATGTATTATCACGTATGGGCGACCTCTTATGTAGCCGAAGCTCGCCCTAATTACAAGGAATGCTTGATGAAAGGAATCATGGATTACATGGGTGGAGGCGTGAATCATGTATTTACATTTATTTATAAGGGGAGATGAGATTGGGGGTCTTATTGATTACGCATAATGAAAGGAGTTTTGTGTTAGGCTAGTGCTTGGTTGAGATTAGGCCAGTTGAAGAGGAATTTCATTAATAGCAGAGTCTCTCAATTGGCTTGAAGCTGCAAAATCATGCGATAATAGTCTTGCAATGGACCAATAAGATGTGTTTGACTGACCGAGTCTTTAAAATTGTAGTGAATGTCCAACCGAATGTATATTTCATAATGGTCTAGATACCTTTATGTAAAAGTGATTCTTCTAAAAATGTTACAAAATTTAGTAGTAACATTTTTGAAGTGATTATATTTAACGCTGAACGATTTTTTATGGCTAATAGAATTGATTCTATCAAATCAATTTTACTAATAAACCAAAACATCATTTTACTTGTTATATATATATAGTATTGATTTTGCATAAGGTTAAGCATAACTATATGTTACATAATTTTACATCATTTTAAAAGGATGATGTATAGGAAATTAATTGAGATGATTATGTAATGTGATAAGCAGCAGGTTTAATGCTATTGACGAATTTGAAAGCGCCGTGGTTTTGATATGTGGTGAGGGTTGATTCCAAAGACCGAAACAATAAGAACTTGAAACAAAACATACATGAGATTGCGTAAGCATAATAATACAGGAGTAGAATGACTCAGAAAATATGTCAGGAGTCTCAGGAGGACATTCAACATGTTATGAATTTGATGTCTTTTTCAGATAAACTGTCAAACATAACATAACATAACATAGAGCCATAGAGGACAGAGAAAGTGAGAAACCAAATACTAGAGAGAGATGAGAGATGATGATGAATTTGCTATTCTTATAGACCGATAGGTAGTAACTAGTAACTCAATCCGTTTTTCTTGTCTAATACTCTGTTTGGATTGACTCTGGTCACATAATCTAAAGCGTAGTAATCATATATAGAAGCTATATTTATAGCATTTTTACAAATTACTTTTTAGAATCGATTTTATGGTAAAACTTTGGTGAGTATTGTAAATGTTAGAATTGATTATGAGAATAATAAGTTAATTCAAATAGACAGTTTTATGGTGGACCCTGTTAAAATTTGGTTCGGTACATGAACCATGTTTATACAACTGACATTTATATAGTACACATTATTTGTAATATAGCCGTCATGTGATACAAGCCTAAAACTAATGAGAAATGGTAGCAATTCTCTTTGACATTCTATTGTGTGAGTTTCACTTCTCATTTAGTGAAGGTGCATGGATTTTAACAGATACATCAAAGAGAATATTAGAAAGAAAGTGTTGCTAACACTCCTCAAAATTAATTTACAGAGAAACTCTTTTAACTTATGAACTATGTTTTTCTTAGATCATAGTAGAAAAAGCTTAACCAAAACTAGGGATGGCAACGAGTAGGATCGGGCACGGGTTTTACAATTAACAAACCCAAACCCAAATCCTAGAATCCAAACCCAAACCCAAACACAAACCCTCATGGGCGATAAAATGAAATTCATGCCCAAATCCATTGGGTTTCGGGTAAAATCCGAAACCCAAACCCAAACTCATTAGTTACGTAAAGTAGCAACCCGATCCAGAACCTACTTTCATTGAAAGAGAGAAAAAACAAATATTATTCACCATCTTCATCTATCACAAAAGTGAGACAACAATAGTTTAGAGTTTACTTTCTCAAACATACAAAAGTACAAATAATCATCAAACATTAAGAACAAAGTTTATAAATATATATATGTATGAGGGTTTTCTTGTAATTTTATGTTTCGGGTATTTTTGGGTTCGGGTTTGGGCGGGTATGGGCACGGATTTAACTATTACCAAACCCAAACCCATAAATGGGTACAGTAACGGGCAAAACCCAAACCCAAACCCAAATCCAGTCAACTCGGATTTTGCCCGTTAAATCGGATCGGGTTCGGACGGATACCCATGGGTTTGGGCAAAATTGTCATCCCTAACCAAAACATATACCATATTTACAGTTTCTCCATATAAGTGATTATTACTCTCAGTGGTTGAACCAAACACTTCATAATTTTCTTTCATTGAAAGTAGTTGTTTTGTTTTGGTGTCATATATATGTGATAGGGGCCTTGTGTTTCCCAACATAAGATATGTTGCATGTTCCCTATGTGATGTCTGGCTTACATACCATGATGACCTTTCCCTAAAAATGAACGCACAGATTTTGGCAGTACAATCCAAAACCAGAAATGCTCCTTTCCTCTTTTCTCTCTCTTTTGATTGGTTCTGTGGAAATCAGTACCCAAGAATATTGCAGTACTAGTAATTAAAAATACTAAGTAAGTTCATGTCACATTTATAATGGTGAGGGTGGAAGTTTGAAAAATATGAGACTGATATATGGGTTTGATGAAGTGCAATGATGTCATATAAGTATGAATGAGGAATGATGAAGGTGGGAAAGATAAATGGACATCTGGGTGCATAACACAAGCTGCTAAAAGTGCAGTTTTAGTGAAAGAAGAAGGAATGGGCTAAAGTGAGCTAGTCGGCGCACGTCACTTTCCTCTTCCGTTCTTTCATTCATCCCTTATTTATTTGCTTTCCATCACCCCCAAACTACCTTTGCCATCAAGCACCACATGCCCAACTAACCTCTTCCCAAATCTAAAGGGAAAATAAAAATTGTGAGCTCAAGGTATCTACCGTCTATAGTAGTGATTAATCTCTTTATCGCAGGTGCTTATGTTTAGTGTAAATGACTAACCACAAAATGCGCTATATTTTAAAGATGTTTTGAGATTTTAATTTTTAAAACTTAACATTAAAATTGTTTTTAAAAACAAACAAGTATAAGGTTCGGTCTGCATTGACATAAAAGAGTTTATATATAAAATTTCCCAATTGGAAGAGGTTCTCCGTCAGATATGTGAATGCTATGTGGAGAAAGTTACATGCAAATCCATTCACTAGGATTATCTGGGTCAGCTTTATGGTTTTATTCCTGGGCCTATACATTAGTGGGCTCATGGACGTAAATAATTGGAGTGAGGCAACTTAAATATAGTGAAAGAAGCCTTCTTGACAAAAAATAAATATTTTCTCAGTCCCTTATTGTCATATTTCTCTAGAATCAAAAAAGTATTTAACATCCTTTCAAAAAAAAAAAATAACATTAGTTAGAAGCAATAATTTTTTTATATTTTTCAATATAAATTACCCTCATTTATAAGTTTATATGAGACCATAAAAACATTTACTTGGTCAGACGAGAATGATCAAATCACTTAAAAGAGTGTTGAGAGAGATAAAGAGTAATTGAGATACGATGCTACTTTCGCCGTTAAGAAAACTACTCCGAGCTAAGTTGTGTGCTTTTTCGCCGTCTTGATGCTCTAATGGGGCTTGTAAAAATACTCTGACTCTCAAGTTAGAATGTGGGTGAGGAGATGATAACGTGTGTACCATATGCCTTGTGAAATCTTCCTACGGGTGGGATTCAAGGGTTTCGAGGTTGGGGAGTATGAGGTTGGGTACGTTGTCATGATAAGCACAAAGTATAGCGATGAAGGAGAGCTATCGGATTTTCTGAGACACCGTCTAATCAGTCAGATAAGGGTGAGTTTGCATACTATATGAGATCTTCGAGTGTCGCGCCTATACCTGAGCAGAGAGCCATTGACTTCGGGAAGGGTGTGGTAAATCATGAGTCAGATTAAGTAACATTCTTGGTAAGGTTGAGTGGTCATGGAAACGCAACTGAAGCAATAAGGTTGTGAATGTTCCAATCTTCACGACGTGTACAGGTCGGTAGTAATTTGGGGGTAATCGTCATTCTTTCTCTCATGATTCATCACACTTTGAAGTCTCTCCTTCCTCTACATACCCCATTGACTCCATATCTTCTTCTAGATCTCTCACCCCACTACTCCCCATCAATATCTCATTACCTTTCCCATCATCTTATTTCTGCTCACTTTTTTTTGTTATTTGTTTGCATATTGCTTTTTTTTTTAAAAGTAATATGCAAACAAATATTTGAGTTACTTATTCTAACACTTATTTGATTTATTTCTATTCCTTCTCCTTATATTCCACTTTTGATGTGAGTAGAATCACAATGTGAATGAAACATTATTCAGAAAAGAGTTGTGTTAAGTTTCTATCACAGAGCCCAAAATCATTAGCAAAGAAAAGTGTAAATTAAGAGAGAAAAACCCCTGTTTTGCAGCATTAATGAGTGGAGAACATAACTAGTATAAGCATTCAAATTCCCTCTTGAGCTCAATCATGTTATGATTAAAAGAAATTCAATTGGAGAGCACTCCGTATAAACCAGACAGCAAAAGGTCAAACACACATTTTTCATAAAATAGGAGATCGTGATATTTACACATCACAAAAGATAACACTAGTGTAGTAGATTATATAATTGTTGGAATCACAGAACAACTCCGCCATATCATTTGTAATGAAGCGGAACTGCTACCAACTAATCAATTACAGGTGTAGGTATGATGTTGATTGTGATGATATGATATGCTGTTAAAGTTAGTTAAGGACAATAACAAAGAACAAACTACAAATTAAATGGCATGTTTTCTTCTTATATGAAGGTTCCTGCATATTTCCTAGCAATATATACAAGCATGGATTTTCTGTACTAGTTGAATCTGTGTCATCATAGGTCCATGGAGATCAAAGTAAGTGGAGTGTCACTGATGACACATGAGTGTCACTTCAAATTCAATGAGGTAGCTAGCTAGCAGAGTCATGGTCTGTGTCATATATACCTTGGGAAAGAGCTCTGATGCATTATTCTTTTTGACCAAACGTCAATTGGTCCCTTTAATTTAGAGGCGAAATAGAATCATCACATCTAGTTTCGGTACAAACAGATATCAGTTCTGAACAGATATTGACATGTTTAAGTTACCGGTTTGAACTTTTCCCTTGATGAGGCCTGAGGCATGTATGTAGAAAGTAAGAAGTGGAAAAGTGAAAATACTCAAATAAGAAAGTGAGTATGGTCACCAAAAGAATAGGTTATCAGTTATATATTGTTCTTCAAACGTCAAAATTGCTCAATTATCTTCACACACATGACAAATTTTGGCTGTTACTAATGCCATTGTCGGCAAGAAAGAATTGGTAGTGGATGTAGGTTAGGATACATATAAACACGATAAGAAAAACATATTTGGGTGTTAAAAGTCGACTTACATTCAAATTAATGTCAGCGTCATAACTCATATTAAATAACTTAAAATTAATATTTTAGCTGACGCTACCGTAACGTTGGCTTGAGTGACACTATTATTTGCACATACTGACTTTCACTAATGATTTAACATTAGTGTCACTCGTATAAGTTGACAATAATTTTGCATGTTAGTGTTAGTCTTGCTTACACGAATTTTCGCGATGCTAATTTTGATGATGAGTTAGAGTCACTACTAGTCAATTGAGGGTATATGAGTTGATGATTATTGAGCATGCTTCAACTTGGGCCGATCCGGGCGTTCATCGCCCTATTTCCTACAGGAGAGGGTTTGTTGCACTACCCTTGGTCGCACAACGCCTCCTAAAGACCGTTCAACGCCTTTTGTCTAGCAAGCAAAAATCCTTCTATGCTAAACAGGGGGCGAAACCTCGAAACCTCAAAAACCTTCATTTCCTCACTAAATCTTACATTTCTTTGAATCTTCAAACCTACATCAAAATGCAAAGATTAGCTATGATTTAAACTAATTTTTAAGGCATAATAATACTAAAGCCTAATTATTTGCAAACTCATACAAATGAGGGATAATTTGAATAATAATTCATATGTTTAGGACAAATCAATACTAATTTTGGGATGAGAGTTCTCGTACACTTGACACTTATCAATCAGACATTTTCTTTGGATCTTCTTTCCTACAACAAAAAGCAAAGATTAGTTATGTTTTAAACTACATTTAAGGCATAATACTACTAAAACCTAATTATTTACAAACTCATACAAATTAGAGACAATTTGAATGATAATTCACTTGATTGTGACAAGTATCTAGTATGAAAATTTAAGTAAATTTGGTACTTATCACAACCCAAAATACATTGCAGCCTGATATCAAAGGCATTGTCAAGTATTTCCAAGAGCCATCAAATCAAGCACCTCAAGAAATTATCAAAGAAACTAATTCGTCAGTATGTCTAATTCCACAATTTCGACAGATAATATTAGTACTAATTAACATATGGAGTGATTCCTACACCATAAGAAATTTAAGTACATTAATAAGGACACAAAATAATGCAGAATCCAAAATAAAAAAAGAACTAAGTTTTGAGAGAAGAACCTGTACAAAGCTATCCCATAACGACAACAGAGCCAAGCCAAACCACCACAGAGCTCCAATTTCGCTGCCCAAACAAGAACCAACCTCCCAACTCCACCATCTACACTGCCTTTAACCTAGCCCTCATTGCCATTAAAGAACCTTCAACCAGAACTAACCTCAACAACTCCATTAACCACCAAGTCGTCATACCCCCACCATGACCACATCGCCTTCCCCTTCAGCCAACAGTACTTCGCCACCCTATACCACCGCAACAGGCCCAAACCCCCTTGTCGTGGTCATCGACGAATTTATGTATAAGACTATGAGGGCATGTGCCCTCACTTGATTTTAAAAAAAATCATTAGAAAAAGTATGTGATTTTTTATGGCTTATTTGGTAAAAAAAAAAGCTCTCGCTTGTGTTCTACATTGCTAAATGTCCTCACTTGAGTAGTAAAAGTATGTGATTTTTTATGGTCTCTTTGGTAAAAAATGCTCTCATTTGTGTCTCCTTTGGTAAGAAAATGCCTTCACTTCTAATATTATATATTAATTTTTTTTACGAATTTATATGTATATACCCTCACAACATTAAATTTTTGGATCCGTCCCTGGTCGTGGTCTCCCTTCAACCAAATTCGCGCTTCGTCGAGCAAAGCAGGGACAACCACGAAAGCATAGGCCCCATTGCCATGTATCATCGCGAAAGCATAGGCTCTGAGAACTTCATTTAATCTCTATCTATCTATAAATATATATATTCAGTGAAGCAAGAGGTTGGTGGTTGGGGGCTACAAGGCGTGACGGAAGGCTGGGAACATATTTGAATTTTAATGCTTAGCTTCGGGGAGTCGACGCTAACCGTCATGAATTAGCGCCGGTATTAGGGCTCATTCTAATTTTTTGTGCCAACAAAATCATTTCTCATATAGTGAGATCTTATGAGCGGTCTGACCTATTTTCACCTTAAAGTGTACTTGTTCAAACCTTACGGCCTAACTTATCCCTCTTGCAGGAGCCCTTGTAAACTTTATGGAGGGCCACTTTAATGATGATTCCTCACCATATACACCCAAAAACAATGTAATCCCACTTTAGTCCTTGTTAGGAATATTTGAACCTGTATCCAGATGAAAAGCACAAGAGCCCAAATAGAATGGGAGACAAAGATTAAATCAATCATAATAAAGAATAATTAAGCTAAATAAAATATACAGATACATGTCTGCTAGAGAAGGATCCACATAGCCGGCTTGTAGAATACATAAACTAAGCAAACTCCCAAGACTTTTTCACAATTCACTTGCACCCTCGTTAGGTAATGTCTATGTCCTCAATTTGTCTCTTCCTCAAACCCCCCTCCACCCTCTCCTTTCTATAATACCCTTCGCTCTGAAGTCTCCACTTAACTCCATCACCACTTCTTTTATCACCATGAACTTAGTAAGCTACCAAGAAGAGTACTCCAAGAGCTTCAGTGAAAAATCAGAGGAGAATGATGACACAGCAGGAGCTGGAAGATCTTACGAGTGTATCTTTTGCAAGAGGGGATTCACAACGGCACAGGCTTTAGGTGGACACATGAACATACACAGGAAGGACAAAGTCAACAAGTCCAAACCCTCTTTTCCTAACAAAGTTGATGACAGCAACTATGCAGAGCTAGGGTTCTATTCAGAAGTTTCAAACCACCCTCAGGGAGGTAACAATTACTATGCCAATAACTACCATCAAGTTTATTTTCCTGCAACTAGAGCTTCCAATATAGAAAACCAACAAGATTGGAGGCAGAGAAATTTGAGCTTGTATGGTAACCCTTTTTCTGTTCGAGACAACGCAGAAGATGGCCTTGATTTGGAGCTAAGATTGGGTCGTCATCCATAGCATGCATGTGGATATATAATACGTATCTATATATTCTACCACCCATCATGGTATACAGAGAGGAGCTTGTAGCATCAGGAAGCCAAAGCTTGGGGCTATATCAATGGATAGATTAATAAGATGGGGTACTTAATTTTCTGATGAGGAAGGTATTTATATACTTTTTCCTCCTCAAAATAATGTCTAGCCCTAAACCTCATTATCTGGGATTCTGCACCATAAGTTCTTATAGGCATCCTTGTATTTACTTGTCTTTTCTCATAATAAACTATGGCATCCAGAAGCTACTGGCAAAAGTTCTTTCCAAACTTGATTTTGACTTTAGAATCAATTGCACAAGCTATAATTTCTACACTAAACATGCTCTTAATTATGTGATTGTGAATGTATGTTTAGGTGTCTTTGGTATGCAGCTCCTTGCTTGTTAGTTCTTACAGTAAAATTAGGTCCAACATTAAAATATTTGAATGTTTTTAATATTTCTTTTAAGGAATCTCCAGGCATATACATCCAAAAGTTCCATAAAATATGATGAATCTGTCGTTTCTCTATTGTTCCATCTGCTTTTGTTTGAAGACTGATGATTAATTGATAAATAACTGCTAAGGAAGTGTGACTGTGTGATTAGTTATAGACTCGCCAGGAATATAATAAAAGGGTGTATTAGCATAGAACCTAATAGAGAATGATATCCAGTGAGTGTTTGAATTTCTGATAAACTGAACATTGATCACATACATTGATCAACTTTACGCTATAAAATTTTGTTTTTCCATTTGTGTGTTGTGATATGTGAAATCATGTTTACTTTTGTGCAAACGGTGAAACAAATATACACATGTATACTGTAAGTCTATAAGAGGGCACTTTATTATGGTGCAAATGGTGAGTGTTTGCCTAGCTATCATCACCCAAAATTGTAACTATTACTTCATAAATACGATTGGAGTAGGTTGTACATGAAGCAGCAAGAAACAAAATGATATCTTGATACGTGATTTCCATATGTTAGAGTACAATGAGTCAGTGTTCATTGTGTTCAATAGTTTGCAATATCTTTTTTTGGTCTTGACCAAGGTATCCCCACAGCCAACAGCCGTGAGACTAATCCCTCACCCCATGGTCAGCGCACTAAGCGGTAGATCTGCCATATCGACCAGACGACCACTATATACCATTTTAATCAACTTTTCCCCCTTCGTAGCTAGGGAGAGCTGATTATGTACTTTAAGGATTTAAAATAACTTATTCCAAGTATTTCCCTTGATTTTATGTATCAACGAAGAATGTTTATATACGAGCACAACCTACTTTCAAAAAAAAATATGAGCACAACCTAAATAGATTTTCATCTCAATTTATAAAAAGACATCCAGTCACTTTTTATTTCAAAGTGAGTGTTCGCTTGTACTATTGTTAATATGTACCCAAACATAGCCGAAATCATCTTCAATAAATGTATTTCAAATTCTGTTTAGATGTGACTTCTTTTCCCCATCTTTTGCATCTGAATTTCTCTAAATTATTTTGTGTTTACTTCAGCTTTTTGTTATTTTTTTCTCCAGTAAGGAAGGAATTGCTTATTGGCATATATTTGTTTATCTATTTTTCTCACTTATTCATAAAGGAGTGTTAACTTGCTTTATTGCTCTATCGGAGTATAAAGGAGTATTAGTCCATAAGTTATAAACTATCTTTATTGCTCACTTCTATCGGATTGCTAACTTGCTACCTACGACATAACTACTGTACAGTATCTTCAAATTGATACATGAACTTCATTGTACTTCCTCTATATAATATTCATGAACTTCAGATAGTTCAACCAGAGCTCACCACAGGTATCAAAACTATTCCACGGATGACAAAGTATTTCGAATAATATTATGAAAGAAGCAAAATAACAAATTAGAAAAGAAGGATTAAAAATAAGAACAGAAAAAGGAGAAAAAAACATGAATGAGTCATGAGCTGATGAGCATGCTGTTTGCATATATTTGATCATTTGAGCAGGCCAGAGACGGTGCTTGACTGCTTGTACTTGACTCAGCAAATCGCACAGCTATTTTTTAACTAGTGTATACTGTTTGGTATGCATGTGTTTCTTTCTTACATCACACATACGTTATTATGTCAAAATATGTTTTCATATGCCACATGCTCAAACAAAGGTATCCTAAACCAAAAGGACAGGGAAAATATAACGCAGATCGGATATGGACATTCTCATTGGGTTCTTACCTGTTTAAAAACGTCAAAACCTTATACATAACAGTATCATACATGTAGCAGCAGCTTTAATTACAGGAATAGAGAAAACAGCTTCCTCTCAGAACTAACATAAAGCTGACAGTTCCAATGAAAGATCAAATTACCTAGTTAGGTAGTATATTATGAGAAAAAGCACAACAAAGGATGCTACAAGCGTAAACATTCTCTGGCTGGATTTTTTCTCGAATACCTGAAAGTTGAACAAAATCATTGAAACAGTTAAACAGACATGGAACAATAAATATCTCATACGCAACTTCAACAAATTGAAAGGGACAGGAAAAATCTATAAAGAAATGCTCCTTCAACAGGTATACAGGATCATCAGTATACACACCATTTTAAATTTGTCCATAGTGCCTGAGAGGACTCCTCTTGATGAATCCATATCGTTCCCCTAAATTAATTCCACCAGATCACTAAACCAGAACAAAGAAATAGCATAAAAAATGCCAAGTAATTCTACAGCTTCAGTAAACACACCATACGATCCAGCATGCGGTTATGGCCATCCACCTCCTCTTGAATATCACGAGACAACTGTTGCAATCACACCCATTAAAATAAGTTAGGCTAGTTGTTTTAGTTCTGGTAACCATGCAAGTGCCTGCTATTTACATCTGTATATGAAATGCAAAAACACTTCCTCTATATTTGAATATTCTAGAAGAAGGGTTTGAAAAACTGAAAGGATCTTATAAAACATGACAAGGTTAACATCGCCAGCAATACGCTTGGTGAATGAGAGATTATAAATGCCACCACCCAGCAGCAAAGAAGATGGATGTGAACAAGAATTGAATATTAAAATTACAAAGCCAAGGGGTGCACTTTTAATGCATATGCCAAGATTCCAATTTCTAAGTCCAAAAGTCGCAATTTATGTATTATAACAAAAACTATTGAAAAACAGAGATAGTAACAAAATGATGATGATTACAAGGCACGTCAACCATCTATATAGAAAGAAGTGAAGAACTCAATGACATCTAGGGCATTCTGTTAGCAATAGTATCTTACTCTTTTCATCAGATTGACTCTATCATGCAATCCATCCATTGCTTGCTCATTGTCGTGTTCATCAATTTCATGGGAAGAGGGGTAAAGAGCTGATTCCCTGATGCCACCCTCCTCAATACCATCAAACAGCGCAACTTTATTGTTACGGATGTCTCTAAAATAGGAAAAAAAATATAAAAGCCCCAAAATGATCACATGACAAACACAAACAAGTTACGTTTCAAAACAGTTGAGCAGTTAAAAAATGAAGAGGGTCAGCATAATAACACAACTCCATATTGCAAAGAAGATTGATAAATAAAGTTAAAAAAAAATGTTAGCATTTCGAATATCTTCAGTTGTAAATACAAGGACTTTGGTATTTCTCAGAGTTCAATTTGGTTTGCTACTTTACTATTAGTTTGAATTTTTTATACTATCATCCGATCATGTACCACACATTCACATCACCGAAAGAGCTTGAGTTTTAGTCTCCATAAAGAGAGTGATAGCATAAAATTGTTTTATACTAATAGTGGACCGAACTCACCGAAGTTGAACTCTTCCTAATATTTGTCCACTAAAAACCAATCATACTGCATATATCGATTAGAGGGTGAAACTTTTAAAATTAAATGAAAAAACAAAAGACAATGTGAATATGGACCAAGAAAGTAGTTCACCGAAATCATTCCTAGTTTCAGTAAAACGGTCAATGAGATCATACATATACAATTTTACCCATATTTGAATGCCATATGGGATATTCTAGTGAAATCCTTAAGAAAACGCAGTTTTCCATAACTCTCTGCTAGTGATTGATTTACTAACTACTATCTCAACACACTTCTAGCACGAGTCAGTTTCAAACTGCAAAAACAGTTTACAAGTTAATAACATCTGATATCGAAAATATTCCAGTTGTATTCTTGAAGCCTAAGAAGCAAGCAATTATCTCCGCAAGGGGATTTCGAACTGAAAAATTGTTTAGATGTTTCTATGTTAGACTGTTAAAGCAATCTGAATCTGAATACAATTTGGCAAGCTCAAGCTCAACCTAACTATATAGAGGACACTCTACCTATACCTACTTCATTCCACAAAATTTCACTCCAATTGAGAAATCACAACAAAGTTGAAACAGAATGAAATAAAATCACAGCTCTGAAACATGCATCGACGAATCAATTACACTAATCAAATCATGATCAGAATGAAATCCAAATCGTGTAACCAAACAAATCGAATTGAATCAACAAACGATTAATTAATTGAAGCTTAAATTTGAGAGCAATGATCCGTACTAACCGTCTAGAATTCATGGCTTGTTGCGAGATCGTGTGCAATCTATCTCTGATTCTGAGAAATGAAATTAGCGCGATTAATTGAACAGAGAAATCTGAGAAGTGAAGAAAGTGCGGAAAAAGGAAAATTCAGATCTGAAGGGATCTCGGAGAGATGGAATCGTACCTGTTGATGTGACGGTGGGCCTTGTGATCTTGCTCCACAATACAGCTGAAAGAAGCCAAAACACTGACGGAAGGTTTATATAGTGCGCGAGCCTGCTTGTTTTTTACGACTGTGATTTCCTTGTAAAAGAATAATGCTTGCTATTATTTTATGTCATTTTAAGGGGAGAATTGTTTATTTATAATTTTGTTAGTTATATTTTTATTTTCACTTAAATAATCAAAAAAATAACTAAGGCAATCCCCTTTTATGACTATTGGTGCAAGCAATGACAACATATCTTGAGATAAAGAAGGCATCGAAGGAAACTATATTGTCTACGTAAGCCCAAATCAGCTAAACAGTCAGTACAAGAGTTTGCCTCATGACGCATATGCTTAAAAGAGACAAAGCATAGGCAATAGAGACATAGAAAATAACCTCTTCCAAGATAGCAAACGATGAAGAAGACATGGTGGGTGCCTTTGGCAAACGAATGACATTCATATAGTCACTCTCATAAATCAAACGACAGTTTTCCAGCTCCCAAGCCAAAAGCAAACTATGCTTCAAGGCCAAAAAACACAACATGGAGAGGACAAGTCCCATGAAAGGAAGTTGAGAAACCTACTACTCACTACCAAAAAAGCATTATAAATGATGCCACCAACCCCAACATCACCAAAGAACAACAACTTTTACATTTCGACATGTACCTTTATATTAGTTTAACTACTTGTCCGACTCGGGTGAGGTAAAGGTTAAAAATGAATGTGTCTCCTAGGTGTGCCACCCGCGCAGGGTGAGGGTGGGGAGTGCCTCCCCACGCACTACCTATCCTCGCATCCATTCTCTTCCCCCGTCCCCACTTCTCATCCCCGTGATGAGGTGAATTTTCACATCATCCTCAATTCACACCTCCTCACAAGTCCCCACGGGCCCAAGGGAACCACTAACATATCATTAAAAATTAAAACTAAATTAAATATAAAGAATACATAAAAAATTCTACCTAGACCACAAGTTAAGTATAGAAAGCACATATTTCTTTACCTTAATCGACGTTTTTATCTTTATTAAATATGTGTTGTTTAAACTGAGAATTTAAAGTACCTAATCGGCTATGTTTATGGTCCTTTATATTTTTTTTATTGTCTACCTGACTTCATTATTAAGAGTATTATTGAATTCTTATCTATGTACAGGGGCGGGGATCCAGTGAAGCGAAAATGACGATCTTCACCTCGTCCCTAACCCCAAGTTTGAGCTAGTAGATTTTCGTCTCCATCCCCGTTCCCTATGGGAGAAATTTATCAAGGTCGGAGTCTCAAATGAGACAATCCTCGCAAGGATCGCCAATACAAGTGGAAATTGTCATCCTTAATGTCTTTAAGGATTTAAATCTCAACCTCAAATGTCTAAATAACCACTGTAACAAAAAAACCTTTCGGGTGTTGTAACATGTACTTTGAGTTTATAAGTTAAGTTACTATTAATTACTATTTAATTTATTCAATTAAAAAATGACCATTAAGTTACATAATTTGTATTTTTTTTTCTTAAAGAAAAGTTAGGATTCTTAAACTTTTTTTCAATTGATAAATATTGACTCAAATAAGACATTCTTAATTTCAAAAAGAAAACCGAAACACGGCGGCGGACTCCCTAGCTAAGCAAGCAGTGAGAGATGGTTCAGCTCACCGTATTTAGAGACAACCTCCATTGCATGTCTTGACAGCATTGTATGCTGATAGTGTAGCGTAGTTTCGTTTTAATCTTCCTCGGTAAAAAAAATCACTAAATTCCCGTAAAAAATAAATAATCTCTAAATTAATTTTTAATTCAAAAGTTCATCTTTATATATAGTTTTTATATTTACAAAAAGTACCCTAATAAGTAATAATAACCACCACCGCCTCTACTAGATACGGAGTGAACGAAAAGAAAGGGAAAACAGCAGCACCTAAGTACGCCGTATCGGATTCGGTGGTCGTCCACCGTAGAAGGTGGAGGAGGAAAGGACCATCATCTCTCACAGTAACCATGGACTCCGCAAACGCCGCCGCTTTGGGCTCGCCGGAGATGGAAAAATTCCTCTGCGAATTATTGCTCGACTCAACCCAACCCATCTCCGAGCGCTTCAGAGCCCTCTTCTCCCTCCGCAACCTCAAAGGTCCCGCCCCTCGCAACGCCCTTATACTCGGTCAGTCACTCATCTTTCTTCTCAACCCTCAACCACTTCTCTGTTCTTCATCACCTTGATACGATTCAATTTTCCTTGTTCAGCTACTAGGGATTCATCGAATTTGCTGGCTCATGAAGCTGCATTCGCGTTAGGTCAAATGCAAGAATCGGAAGCGGTTCCTGCTTTAGCTTCACTTCTCAATGATCTTTCTTTGCATCCAATCGTTCGCCATGAAGCAGCTGAAGCACTCGGTGCGATTGGTTCACAGGGTAATCTTCCTCTGTTGAAGAATAGCTTGGATTCTGATCCTGCTCCGGAGGTTCGCGAAACGTGTGAATTGGCTCTTCAACGGATTCATCATGCTGGGAACACTGATGATTCGTCTTCAACTGATGTTTCTCCCTTTAAGTCTGTTGATCCTGCAGCACCAGCCACATCTGGTTCTTCTGTTGGTGAACTAAGGTTTGATACTTTGATTGGTTCGCACGTCGTCTCGTGTTAGTTCAAATGTGAATTGTAGTTTGCTAATTTGTGTTAATCAATGTTAGGGATGTGCTGCTTGATGAGGAGAAAGGGATGTATGAGCGCTATGCAGCTCTCTTTGCGCTTCGAAATGAGGGTGGGAATGAAGCTGTTGCTGCTATTGTTGATTCATTGGGCTCGAAAAGTGCTCTACTGCGACACGAGGTTTGATGATCATGCTCTTGTTTATGTATACTTTATCTGCATTCAATATGGTTATATGAATGGTAGATGATAAGTTATACATTTCACTCGAAACCACACAAGGCTCGATCTAAAGGGATACACAGTGATACGCTAGCCGTTTTTTGAAACGAGTATTTTACATAGCTTGTGCTTACGTATAATAGGAACATGATAAAAGAAATCTAAACATGATCATATTAAATGAATGTTTTAAGGACATGGTTTTAGTTTGTGCACACCTGTTTGAATCTCTTAAGGCCAATGTTTTCTGTGATCTCTAGGTTGCATATGTTTTGGGCCAATTGCAAAATAAAGCTGCTTCAGCTGCTCTATCCAATATACTTAGAGATGTGAATGAGCACCCGATGGTTAGACACGAGGCTGCTGAAGCTCTTGGTTCAATTGCAGGTATTAGTATTACTACAAAATATTGTTGAATGGTGTGATCTCTTTTGATCTCTTCGGAAGTGGTTTTCTTTCAATCTATGACAAGTCCAAAATATATGCTAAATTTGTGTTCAGTTTACAGAGTTCTTGTGTGAAACTTCATTTAACCTTAGTCTTTGATAAAATGGTTGTGTTCTACTGAGCTATGTGACAGAAGATAGTTGACTACTTAACCTGTTAACCATTTCTTGCTATTCGTGTGCAAACTACAAAGCATTTAAATCTCCAAGTTCACATATTAGATTGTTTACTTAATTGTTTTGTTATATGTCCTTAGATGACCAAAGTGTAGCCCTTCTTGAGGAGTTTACTGCAGACCCAGAGCCTCTTGTCTCACAAAGTTGTCAAGTAGCTTTAAGCATGCTGGAATTTGAACAATCAGGAAAATCATTTGAGGTATAAACCGTGGTAGTTAGTAGTTACTGAAGATTTGCATTTCTTGCTTCCATGTTTGTTGACACTTGGCACAACTTTTTTTCGTGGTTGCAGTTCCTGTTCATGCGCACTCCAGCTGTGCATTAAGTGTTTTCTCATGGTGATGCCTTTCAATAATGCCAAGATAGAAGGAATGAATAGATGCATGTGAATGAAGAGAAATTGATCCTGACATATATACACACACACAGCGAGCAACTGTTGTATTTCTTACTCTCCGTAATGAAACATGAAACAATAGCTTTATATAAACATGAGTTTATGCTAAGTTATCGAAATAAACATTTTGTGATGAACTGGAAGCTTTTTATTGTTGCTCAAATGTCCAATTTATGTCTGTTGGCATGGGAAGTCTAAGCTTAAAGCTGGCTGAAATGGGAAGCCCAAGCTTAAAGGTTAGACCTTTGGAAGGTTTGGCAATTGGCATGTTTACTTGATAACATGGTTGCTAAGTGCTGACTTAATGGTAAGACTAAAGAAAGATTGAGAAGAGATTGAAAATATTGATTTTTCTCCCCATATGATCGGTGTTCATGGTTGAAAAAGGCAAATCATGATAAAGTTAAAAGTCCACCAGGCTTCTGGATTTAGCCTTGAATATTGACATCTCATCATGAACGATTAGATTGATATACCATTATTGCCGTGAAAAGGAATTGAGGTTGCTCGTTAGTTTCTTGACCACCTAGTCTGAAGGAGTGACTATCAGTATTCTCTTACACTTTTTTTGTGCTAAGGATTCTTCTCTTATACTAAAATGTCATGAGTCACTTCCAATACAAGTTTTTTTTCCCTCAAAATATCATTTCAGTTTGTAGGCAAGCTACTAATCTCTCTATACTAGTTGAGGGATAAACTATCTTTTTACTCATCTCGTAAAGCTATAAATACATAGTTTTTGTCGCTATTTTTTAAAGGCTTAAATATGTTGGAGGTCCCTCTAAAATAGGGGTCCTTTGGTTAAGGCCCCTACCAAATATTTTGGGTGGAATAAGCCCCTAATGTGAAAATAATATATAGTGATAAGTCCCTGCCGTGAGGTTCCGTTTAATTTTTTATGATTCTGCAAATGGTGCTGACGTGGATTATATTTTTTGAAAATTATTAGGGTGCCACGTAAGTAAATTAGGGTTGAAAAATAAAATAAATAAAAACCCAAAGTAAAAAACCCAAGTAAAATCCCCAAACGAACTTGGGTTTTTTACTTTGGGTTTTTATTTTTTATTTATTTTTTTCAACCCTCATTTACTTACGTGGCACCCTCTTTAATTGAATAATTTTCACAAGATATAATTCATGTCAGCGCCGTTTGCAGAATCATCAGAAATTAAACGGAACCTCACGGCAGAGGTTTATCACTATATATTATTTTCATATTAGGGGCTTATTCCACCCAAAAAAATTTGTAGGGGCCTTAACCAAAGGACCCCTATTTTAGAAGGACCTCCAACATATTTAAGCCTTTTTTAAATGGGTAATTTTAGTCCATAATTTCTAAAATAACACCATTTTAGTCTTTCACGTTAACAAAATGGTGAACCAAACCACATATAAAAAAATGGTATATACTAAACAATATCTGTGGTATCTTTCTTATCGATCACAGTTGTCCAAAATTTATCAATTTGGACTGAAAATTGATAAATAATAATAATAATAAGTCAAAAAAAAAATTAAGTTATATAATATCTAAAATAAACATACAGTAAAAAAACTTACAAATTTATGATTTCTTATATCTAAAATAAATTTTGTTCTTTTAATCCATAAAATATCTTATAATTAATAACACATTTTTTTAAATCACACTAAAAAACAAAAATGAATATCTCAGTGCATCGCACAGGTAAGAAATACTAGTATATTATAAAAATGAAGATGGTGTTGATAGGTAGTAAAGATGGCAGTGGCGGCTAACATGGCCGCGATAATGGCGATGGTGGTGATGGAGGGTGTGGTTGTGGTGGTGGTTGTAGAGGTGGCAGCGGTGATGTTGAGTGATGATTAGCAGGGAAGCCTAAGGGTAAAGCCACCCAAGCAAGAACTTTATGCAAAAAAAAAAAGGCCCCTAAAAACCAAGCATTAATACTGAGTAATTTTTTTTTACCAAGACAAAAAGGCCCCAAAAAAGTCTCACTTTAAAGTTTATTTTAGGCCTCATTTAGTGTTGGGTCGGCCCTGATGATTAGTGGTGGCGGTGGTGATGGTGGTTGTGGTGGTGGCGGCGGCGGTGGAGGAAGGTTGTTGTGACATATTAATAAATGTTTACGATTGGATATATGGTAAATCAACCCCTCTAACCGAAACTATATTAATAAACTCCAACACTGAGAACCCAAATAAAAAGAGTAGATTCCAACTTACGTTAAAAAAAAATATTGCAACCCAAATTGTTTATATTATTAAATATCAATTATTAAATTTGAGTAATATTAATTATTTACACAAAGAAAATTCTAATACAAGGAATTTAGTACTGAAATAGCAAGGAAATGTTTATAATTTGCTACAGTGTAGTTGCTAAATATCTTTAAGCCAATAAACAACTCAATTCATGCTACCAAACCCTTGGTAGAAAACCAGAAGACGTCCTTGGATAATCTCGTAGTTCCTACGGAGTGGAGACGATGGGATCAGTCCTTGAATTTTTGTTCCTTTTGCCGCATTTCGCCCGGCAAATATCTGGCAACCAAACCCCTTTTGCTCAGTTTGCTGTAATTTGCTACCAAGATTTTTCTAGGAAATGCTTGGAAGCTAACCTCCGAAATTCTTGTTGAATTTCCTGGAATCATCTTTTAATTATTTTTTATTTTTGAATTTCTAATTTTGTAAAAATAACTTTTTTATAAGTCATGTAATATATTGAAATAGAAATATAAATAGTACTTCAACCCAATACGCAGAGTAAAGAATTGGTACCAAGCGATAAAGATTGGATGCTAACAATAAACTAGAGTATCTGTCATTGTCATGTCAAAGATACAATGGAAAAATTTGTGAGAAATATTTCCAAAATATGTAAACTTGGAAATATGTATTTGATTATTGGTTATATTATTTATGTTTGAGAATATATCAATATAGTAAGATGGTCCAATGGGTAGTCATTAGGGGTGTACAAGGGACGGGTTGGGACGGGTTTTGGTTAACCCTAACCCGACCCTAAATATTTAACGGGTCAATTCATAGACCCTAACCCGTCCCTAGACCCGAAGCAACCCGACATTATGCGGGTCCAATTTAGGACGGGCCTATGTAGGACGGGACCGGGTTGGCCCGATGGACAATAAGTCTAAGATTATTTGATACTAATTGTAAAATTTAAAGATAATAACATATTAAAAGAGTTATAAGTTGGAACTATTTTTTGGAAAAAAGAACTTGAAAGGATCAAATTCTTTCATATCTTCACTTGTCTCACATGTGCATAATACACAAATGATTTTCTCTTGTTAGAGCATGAAAGTATCCATAGTTTGATCAACGAATTCATAAGGTAGATGTTAAACATTTTATTCTCATCCACATGATAAGATAAATTTGAGCACCATGTATACATTTTAATCATTATAATAAATTAAAATTTTATAAAATATATATGTGGGACGGGTCGGGTGACCCGAGTGTCAACCCGAACCCGACCCTATCCGAAGTCGGGTAACTCTAAGATCAACCCGAACCCGGTCTCTTTTATTGATTGGGTCGGGACAGGTTGGCTGGTAGGGCCGGGTCTTGTACACCCCTAGTAGTCATCATGCTATGACACATATGTTGTACGGGTTCGAATCCTCCTGGTGGTTACGTTTTGAAGTCACGTCCCTGGGAGTTGAACCCGCGAGGCGTGACTTGCATTGCCAAGGGATGCGTTGCCAAGCAGACCAACGTGTTGGTTGGTAATATTTCTGAACATTAATTGTATATGTGGGTTTTTGAGAAACCTTTTACCAAAAGATTTCTTTTCACCAAGGGATGTTAATATCTCTATATAAAGAGATACTTGGGCAGAAAAACCAGAACATTGAGAAGTGCGAAATTTGTATCTTTCATACAAATTTCTCTTCCATTTCCATTATTCCAAATCATCCTCCATTTCACTAATGCATGAGTGAAGTGTGTGAATCATACTTCTGTAAAATATTATCAAAGATACGCTTGGTGTGTTAGTGCAAACCACATCAAGGAATTCAAAGTATCTTGAAGGGAATTCGCCGGTTTATCTCAATTGCATCCAATATACATTAATTGGTGGGGGCGAATTGAACCTAAAGGTTAGTGCTTAGGCACGCTTTGAATCTTCAAGTGCTCCTGTCATCAAGATCTTCATCAATTCAAGAGTTGCAGCATCTTCCCCAACAGAGATTATTTCCCAACAAAATTAATTTACAATGTGGAATTCCCACTTAATTCTCATATATGCTTAAACTATTTTGTCATAGTTAGTCACATTGGAATTACATACAGAAAAAATTCCAGACTTAGGAGAAGAGCTCATTTGGTGGCTTAGTTATGGAATCCACGCTGTCTTTCAGCCACTTCGGATGGTAGGTGTATCATTTGAAGACTTTTGCCTGCACCAAAGAACTATGATAGTTATTTTCTGTAATATCTCTTTATCATTTACTGTCGTCCCCTCATCTGGTCTTAAAGCAATACCTCTCTCAAACTTTTTGTATGCCACACGAGGGAAATAATAGCACTATACCAAGCTATGAACATATGCTTTTTCTGAAATTCCATCAAAACGATCTTTATTCGCCACTTCCGGAGCTACATATCCTCTATGGTCCCTTTAGCATTAGATAGAGAAGAAGATCTTCTTGGCACAGAGAGAAGAAGATCTTCTTGGAACTCAACGTGGCAAGTCCAAAATCAGATATCTTTGGAGATAAGTTCTCATGTAGAGAAGTATGTTTTATGCTTTGATATCCAAATATCATGGGGCCTTCAAAACAGTACACCAAAAGATTAACAATGTTTTTGTATGATGCTTGCCGCCTCATTTTTGAATTATCCACCATTTGAATTTGAACGTGCTGGTGTTTTTTGTTGCAATACTGGTGCGCAGTCATAAAATAATGTATACATTTCATAGAAGAGTATATATATTTCATCTTTAGAAGTGTGATTGAAGCTTATAAAAAAAAAAGAAGTGGGGATGAAGAGTGATAAATCCAAGCTTACATTGACATAATCTTTTAGACAAGCACTAATCGATAAATTTAATGGTGCAATAGTGAGGGAGAAACTCATACATATCTGAAAGACCTTTACATAAACGAAACCTTCAGCATTTAAAAAAACCAACTTTCATCATATTAGAGTATTTTGATTCCCCACATGCTCTTAAAAGGAATGTGATGAGGGTTGGTTGGTTGAGGAGAAATAAGCGGTGGATGGAACGAGAAGAATGGGGTACCGATGGTTACAAAGTCCAACCCCAAATATAACGTGAATTTTCAGCCACTAAAATTTGTTTCTGGTCCCAAATATAAGGTGAAGGAATGAATGGTTAAGGAGGAATGGAAGAAATAAAATTAAATAAAATATTTACTTTTTACTAAAATGTCATGAGTCACTTTTAATACGAGTGTGTTTTTTTATCTTCTCAAAAGATCATTCCAGCTTATAGGCAAGGGACTAATTTCCCTATACTTATGAGTTATGACATGCTTAAAGAAGCCAAATCTCTTCAATTTGGACTAGTTCATGTTATGGGATAAACTATGTTTGTAGTCACTGCATAGTTATAAATACATAGTTTTAGTCCCTAATTTTTAAATGGGTAATTTTAGTCCATATTTTCTAAAATAACACCATTTTAGTCTTTCACGTTAATAAAATGGTGAACCAACCACATAAAAAAAGTGGTATATACTAAACAATATCCGTGGTATCTCACTTATCGATTACAGTTGTCCAAAATTTATCAATTTGGACTGAAATTTGATAAATAATAATAATAATAATAAGTCAAAAAACAAATATTAAAGCTTTATAATATCTAAAATAAACATACAATAAAAAAACTTACAAATTTATGATTTCTTATATCTAAAATAAATTTTGTTATGTTAATCCATAAAATATCTTTAAATTAATAACACAGAGTTTTTTTTTTAAAATCACACAAAAAAAAAAACAAAAATGAATATCCCCTGTGTATCACACATGTAAGAAATACTAGTATATTATAAAAATGAAGATAATGTTAATAGGTGGTAAATATGACGGTGGCGACTAACGTGGCCGTGATAAGGGCGAGGGTGGTGATGGAGGGTGTGGTTGTGGTAGTGGTTGTAGAGGTGGCAGCGGTGATGTTGAGTGATGATTAACATAGCGGCCTAAGGGTAAAGCCACCAAAGCAAGGGATTTAGGCCCCAAAAAAAAGGCCCCTAAAAATTAAGCATTAATACTGAGTAAATTTTATTTTACCAAGACAAAAAGGCCCCAAAAAAGTCTTACTTAAAGTTTGTTTTAGGCCTTCTTAAGTGTTGGGTCGGCCTTGATGATTAGTGGTGGCGGTGGTGATGGTGGTTGTGGTGGTGGTGGCGGCGGTGGAG
Organism: Lotus japonicus; assembly: GCF_012489685.1. Lineage (NCBI taxonomy): Eukaryota > Viridiplantae > Streptophyta > Magnoliopsida > Fabales > Fabaceae > Lotus > Lotus japonicus. The sequence continues at coordinate 127,958,695 of NC_080041.1, read as the reverse complement.
GAAGGGGGTTGTGACATATTAATAAATGTTTACAATTGGATATATGGCAAATCAACCCCTCCAACCGAAACTATATTAATAAACTCCAATACTGAGAACCCAAATCAAAAGAATAGATTCCAACTTACGTTAAAAAAAAAAGATTGCAACCCAAGTTGTTTATATTATTAAATATCAATTATTAAATTTGAGTAATATTAATTATTTACACAAAAAAAATTATAATACGAGGAATTTAGTACTGAAATAGCAAGGAAATGTTTATAATTTGCTAAAGTGTAGTTCCTAAATATCTTTAAGCCAATCAACAACTCAATTCATGCTACCAAACCCTTGGTAGAAAACCGGAAGGCGTCCTTGGGTTATCTCGTAGTTCCTACGGGGATGAGACCATGGGGTCAGTCCCTGAATTTTTGTTCCTTTTGCCGCATTTCGCTCGGTAAATATTTGGCAACTAAACCCATTTTGCTCAGTTTGCTGTAATTTGCTACCAAGAGTTTTCTAAGAAATGCTTGGAAGCTAACCTCCGTAATTCTTGTAGAATTTCCCGGATTCATCTTTTAATTATCTTCTAAAATCATCTTCTAATTATTTTTATTTTTGAATTCTAATTTTGTAAAAATAACTTTTTTATAAGCCATGTATTATATTGAAATAGAAGTACAAATAGTACTTCAACCCAATATACAAAGTAAAGAATTGGCACCAAGCGTTTAAGATTGGATGCTAACAATAAACTAGAGTATCTGTCATTGTCATGTCAAAGATACAATGGAAAAATTAATTTACAATGTGGAATTCCCACTTAATTCTCATATATGCTTAAACTATTTTGTCATAGTAAGTCACATTGGAATAACATACAGAAAAAACCAACTTTCATCATATATTAGAGTATTTTGATTCCCCACATGCTCTTAAAAGGAATGTGGTGAGGGTTGGTTGGTTGGGGAGAAATAAGCGGTGGATGAAACGAGGAGAATGGGGTACCGATGGTTACAAAGTCCAACCCCAAATATAACGCGAATTTTCAGCCACTAAGATCGGTTTCTGCCTTTCTGGTCCTAAATACAAGGCGAATGAATGAATGGTTAAGGGATGGAATAAATAAAATTAAACAAAATATTACTCTTTAGTCTTTACTAAAATGTCATGAGTCACTACTAATACGAGTGTTTTTTTTCTCTTCTCAAAATATCATTCCTGCTTATAGACAAGGGACTAATTTCCCTATACTTATGACATGCTTAAAGAAGCCAAATCTCTTCAATTTAGACTAGTTCATGTTATGGGATAAACTATGTTTTTAGTCACTGCAAAGTTATAAATACATAGTTTTAGTCCTTTATTTTTTTACTGGGTCATTTTAGTCCATATTTTCTAAAATAACACCATATTAGTCTTTCATGTTGTTTCTCCACTATTACAGTTCAGGAATCTTAATTTTGTCGAAACCTCTTTTGTTGAATTAGGTTTTCTCTGTTACCGATGTGGAGAACTAGATTTTCCAAGCTTCATGGATTTCTCAGAAACCTCGTTCCTGCTCCTTCCGTCAAACGAATGCATTCCCTTCAACAACATCAACACAAACAACACAAAAACAAAGCCATCACTCCAATTCATAGCAGCAACAACAACAACAACAACAACAACAATGTTGTCAAATCAAAGAAGAAGAAGAAGAAAAACAATGGTTCTTCTTCTGATCCTAAAGAGTACATGAGGAACATAATTGGCAAAATTTACAGAATTTTGAAGTTTTCAACATGGGATTCAGCTCAGCAAGAGCTTGATAGTCTCCCTTTGAAATGGGACTCTTACACTGTCAACCAGGTTCTCAAATCACACCCTCCAATGGAGAAAGCATGGTTGTTCTTCAACTGGGCTTCTCGCCTCAAAGGCTTCAAGCATGACCAGTTCACTTACACGACAATGCTGGATATTTTTGGAGAAGCTGGTCGGATTTCCTCCATGAAACATTGTTTCCAGCAGATGCAGGAGAAGGGGGTCAAGGTTGATTCTGTTGTATATACTTCCATGATGCATTGGCTGTCGAGTTATGGGAATGTGGATGAGGCTGTTGCGCTTTGGGAAGAAATGAAATCCAAGGGATGTTGCCCTACTGTTGTTTCTTACACTGCTTATATCAAGATTCTGTTTGATGATCAAAGAGTCATGGAGGCCACTGGTGTTTACAAGGAGATGCTTCGCGCGGGATGTGTTCCGAATTGCCATACTTACACGGTTCTTATGGACTATCTAATTGGGTCTGGTTAGTGTGCTTCCAACCTGTTTGTTATATTGTCTAGGAGGGTATTAAGTCCTTCTCTTTGCTAGTTAAAAGATTATGCATGTATATGTATGTGCCACACATGTATGTATGATATTGCTAACGTATTCACATTGTCCTTTTTTTGTACCTAGATCTTAGGTGTACATTAACAAATTTGAAGTTGTAACTTGTTAACATACTCTTTCTAAAAATTAAGCTGGTGGTTCTTAGAAATGACATACAAGTAATATTTGTTGTTGTTTCTTTTTTAGATTTTAGTGATGATACTGTTTTATAACTAAATGAACTCAAAACTCCAGCTGAACTTGCAATGATTCCTTGCTTTAGAGTTTGTTGACTGAAGGATTATTTTCCTTTCAGAAAAAGCTAAGTATCTTATTGACATTTACATTCATTAATCCCTTAGGGCTTATTGAGAATCATATAATGTTAGTCTTAAAAAAGTATTAAAATGGTGTACTTTGCTTGCATCATTTATAACATGAAAAATATGTTGCTTGTGTTTATAATGTTCAGCAGATAAAATGGTAGCTTCTATGCAGTATACTTTTGGTTCTATTTCATTTAGAAACTTCTAAGTTCCAACTGCTACACTTGTCTCCTATCCTGAGTTGGTGAGTTGTGTAGTTTTACTTTCTTATAAAATTTGTAGGCAGTAAGGGTTATTCTTGTTTTTGTGTATTTTAGGAAAATGCAAAGAAGCCCTTGAAATTTTTGAAAAGATGCAAGAGGCTGCGGTGCAACCTGATAAAGCTGCATGCAATATTTTGATTGAGAAGTGTTCTAAAGTTGGTGGGACTTTGTTCATGACCCACATCCTTGAGTATATGAAAGAAAACCGTCTTGTTCTTCGTTATCCTGTTTTCATGAAAGCATTGGAAGCTTTAAGAGTTGCTGGTGAGAGTGATACCCTTCTAAGGCAAGTCCATCCACACCTTGATATGAATTGTAGCATACGAAAGAAAGCAAATGACAGCATCCAAGTTGCTGCAGATTCTCCTGCTAATTTAGATAAAAAACTTATATCTGTTCTCTTGAAAAATAGAAATGTTGTTGCTATTGACCATTTACTCAAGGGGATGATGGATAAGAAAATACCTTTGGATAATAAGGTTGTCTCAGCCATTTTAGAGGTAAATAGTAGTCATTGTCGACCTGATGGTGCTTTGTTGGCATTCAAGTACTGTGTAGCAATGGGAATAAGTATTGAGAGAACAGGATATCTTTCCTTAATAGGCTTGTTGATCAGATCAAATATGTATCCTAAGCTGGTGGAAATTGTTAGGGAAATGACTAGAGCTGGGCATTCTCTTGGAGTGTATCTGGCTTCACTTATAATTTATAGGCTTGGTTGCGCTAGGCAGCCAGCATTGGCCTTGAAGATTTTCATCTTATTACCCGATAATCATAAGTGCACTGCTACCTATACTGCTTTGATTAGCGCTTACTTTTCTGCTAGAAGTGTTAATAAGGCACTTGAGTTTTACAAAATCATGTGCAGAAAAGGATTTCGTCCGATGTTAGGCACGTACAATGTACTAATAGCCGGTTTGGAAAGAAATGGTAGATGTCCTGAAGCAGAACTTTATAAGAAACAAAAGAAGAACCTGCATACTAATTGTTGTTCTCAGGAAAGTATTGGCATCGAGGGAAAGATATGCGACCTTCTCTTTGCTGTGAATGTCATACTTTGATATTGATGTGTTGAGATTCTCATTGTTGATTCATATTGAGGGCATGATGAGTAGATGCCTATTGGAAACTGGAAATGTACCTTATGCTGCAAGCATGGCACCTGCTGCTTATGTGTCAAGAAAAGATGGAAATTTTGACCCTAGATGCGGTTCATTAGAGATTCCAACAAGGTTTAACTGTCAATTTTATCTATCTGCATTTGCTTACGTGTTGAATTTCCATGTATCCCATGTGAATGACGTGTATGCACAGCACAGCAGACCCATTTGAGGAACATAATTACGAGTTCCATGTCCAAAGGAGTTTCAAACCTTCCATCTCTCCCAACACTATCACTTGAAACATTTGAAGCCATTAAGCCCAAAATACAGCAACCTTTTCTTCATTACAGTTTCACTTTTTGTTCATTTCTATTATCAAACCATCGCATCCCGTCTTCTCCAGATTCTTGCGATGAAGAACAGGGTCTTCTTTGTCACGCCTTCTTCTTCATGCAGTTGGGTGGAAATATTTGTCAGCTTGGAAGCACAAGTTCACAATAAGTGGTTAGTTATGCTATATAATTGAGCTTATTATTGAAAAGTGTAGTGATTCCTTCTACTATGGCTGCGTGCTTTACACTAGGGACTCCCTCTTTCCACCGTTGGTTTGTTCTGGGTTTGATGATTTGAATCAATATATTGTTATGATTTTAGATTGATTTCAATTCTGATTTTTTTCTTTAATTTCTTTTTTGAGTTCTGCTCTGCATAGGAGGAAAAGAAACATAGGGAGAAAAACCAGAGGAACCCAAGAATGAAGAAGTGAAGAAACAGGAAGCTAAGAAAGTGGAAGAACCTGCAGCAGAGAACAAAGAGGAGGAATCAAACAATGAATCCATCAAGGATCAAGTTGCGCCCTCAGAAACTGTGCTTGAAATGTTCATGCATTGTGAGGATCGTGGGTGCAAGGTTCGTCGCTCCTTCGATGGAATGCTTACAATGTCATCACCAAGAACTGCAATTTCTCCTTTACTCTAGCTGGGTCCGAATTTTTTGTGAGTCAGTTTTATGTTTCCATTGAACTGAGGTTTTTTTTGTGTGTGTGTATTCTTTGCAGTGTTTGATGATTGAAGCAGCTTACTAAGGTGTCTGAACGGGAAGGAAATTCAGGGTATTCCATGGGAGCATTTTTTTATAAGCCTCCCATGGGAGCTTGAACATAACAGACTGTGATGGAAGAATGTGCATATGAAGAGGATATTGTTGTGTTTATTTATAAGTTACTTGCAATATTAGTATACAAAACTTTTTGATTGTACTTGTGTCAGTCAAATTATATTATTTGATTTATTATAATATTATTTGTTAACTATAATAGAGCACCTATAATAGAGCAAGCTAGTTAATGAAAGAATTCTCTATTCTCTATCACGGTTCATTGGAGGGTGGATGATTTTGTCGTCTCGTTCTCATTACAATGAAAATGGAAGTTTAACCTTCTCCTTCTTCAATCCAATCACTAATCATAAAGTCTTCGTCCCATCACCTTTGTACTTCTCCAACTCTCAAATTCAAGCTAATGAATTATCTATGGGGAAAATAGTGGCCTCTTCCACACTAGATTCAGATTGTTCTTTGGTTGGTCTCCTCAGTTATCGTTGTCATATTGAACTCTATAGGCTCTTTGACAATTCAAAGTCAAGACTTTTTTTATAAAGAAAACATCAAAACAATTTCCCAATCTCTATGACAAAGACTTTAAAAAATTACTAAGGGCTCCATTTTACAAATTAACAACTTTGTCTAAAAAAAGAGTTCATTTATTATTTAATGGTTTTCGCCCCCTTATTGATCATCATCATTGAAAAAGCCTTTGGCTACACTTCTTCAAGTGACATTTTAGCAATTTTTTTCATGATTTCACTTTAATTTTTTTTTAAATACTCTTAAAGGTGTCCAGCTCAAGTGTTTGAGCCCAAAAATACTTTTTTAGTTAGACACCGTGAAGAAGTGTCTGACACGTATCGTGCCGGTGTCATACAAGTCAGTGTTCAATACAAGAATACTCTATATGTGAGAGGTGTTTGTGCTTGAAAAACTTGAACTGAAACTTAATAAATAATAATAAATAAAGTAAAGAAAAACATATATTAAAGGTTTATAAAGCATATTTTAAAAGCCAATAAATAAGATTTATCATATTTATAAAGCATATGTTAAAAGGTTGCACTTTTTTTTAAAGAAAACATTGCATGAAATGAAAGTCATTATTATCAACTATCATTTTTTTTATTCCCTTACCATATAACACATTTCAGTTTATTTTAAAAAACATGATGCATGTCATTAAAACATGTCAACCCCAATTGTTAAAATGTTAACAACACACACTTTTGAACCCTCTTTTGAACACGTTTTATGTGATTGATTATTTTTTGTGAAAAGTAATATCTACTACTATCTAACATATTTATTAGTATGGACAAATTGCATTGACCTCCCGTGAAATTTGTTATTATTGTATTGACTTCCATAAGCATATACTAATCACCCTTATTCTATGGGAAACATTGCATTGACATTCCCTAAAGTTTACCATTATTACATTGCTCTTCAATAAAATCTATAATTATAACACTAAACATTTCTCTATTATTCTAAATGGTGTGTCCCTTTATGAAAAATTGGAGGTCAAGAGTTGAGTGAAAATATGATTAACCTAAAGGACTTAAGTGTAATAAAAAAACATGAAAAGCCATATACATATAAAAAAGCAAAAGGTGGAGGGAAGAGAGGGAGTGGAAGTGTGAGAGTGAGTGAGAGAGGAGAGGAATGTCGTCGAACCCTCAAAATCAAAAGCCATGGAAAGCAGAGTACGCCAAGTCAGGCCGATCGTCATGCCGGACCTGCAAGTCCCCCATTGACAAGGAGGTCTTCCGTCTCGGCAAGATGGTTCAATCCACCCAATTCGATGGCCTCATGCCTGTAATCTCTCCATTCCTTTCCATTTTTCCTTGTTAATGCTCTCTGTCAACTAGCTTAGTCATTCTTCTTGTTCCCTCAAACCCCATTTGGCATTTGGAACATTTCATGATTTGCATTTCATTTTTAGATGAAAGGATGCATAATAGGGTTTGATTTTTTGAGCATTCTGTATAAAAGGTAGAAACTTTAGTGAAAATCACAATGTAATTTGTCAGATAGTGAAAGCTGTGTAGTGATTTCATTGTAGTTTTATGAGTTCTTGTGAAAAGGTAGAAACTTTAGTTAAAATTACAATGTAATTTGTCAGATAGTTAAAGGGGTTGATTTTTTGAGCATTCTGTAAAAAAGTAGAAACTTCAGTGAAAATTACAATGGAAGTTGTCAGATAGTTAATGGGTTTGATTTTTTGAACATTCTGTAAAAAGGTAGAAACTTTAGTTAAAATGACAATGTAATTTGCCAGATAGTGTAAGTTGGGTAGTGATTTCATTGTACTTTTATGAGTTTTTGTTTTTGTTAAGTAAAATTACTCTCTGCATGTTTGTTATGCTTTAATGTGTACTATTTTCCTTTTTCTACCAGATGTGGCATCATGCTGATTGCATATTGAAGAAATCCAACCAGATAAAATTGTAAGAAATTTTTTATCCTTATTACATGGAAAATTTTTGTGATATTTTACATCGGTAAGGATTTATGACTTGTCACGCACTACTTTTCTTTTAGAGTTGATGATGTTGAAAACTTAGAGTCGCTTCGTTGGGAAGACCAGCAAAAGATCAGAAAGTACATCGAGAGTGGCGGTGGCGGTAGTGGTGGCACGCCAACGCCAAAAAAGGCTAACAAAAATACTGAGTGTGGTATTGAAGTTTCACAAACTTCTCGTGCTACTTGCAAGGATTGTGGTCAAAAAATCATCAAGGGAGAGGTTTGCTCCTAACTTCTCTTAAAATGTCATAAACTCATAATATTGCAAAGGCAGTTCTTAGAGTTTGGATGTTTATGGGACCTAATGGATTTTGTGGCGTGAAAATGAGTTCACAAGCAAAAGCATAAATTTGATGATTTGCACTTACAATGAATTAACTCATGAAAGGTATATTTTTGTATTTAGTACTACCCTATTGACGTTGCAGATTTAATGGATGAAACTATTGGGATTCATAGTTTATTTTTTTAATCCTAACATCTAGCACTTCATGTTAATTTCCAAAAGTATCGCCTTGGCATCTAAAACATTTGCTTCCAATATCATGTGGTGTTGCTATCCATTGTGTCAGTTATTTGAACAAGCCCTGGCCCATGGTAACAAAATTGTTGTGCTATCTCCTTGCATTCTCCATCTTGAGATTCAGAATGGCTAAAAGCATCTCCAGCCAGCTTATCCCATCTTTCAAGTGAAAGAAAACTTAATAGAAGTTTGAATTCATGAATTTATGGAATTTTTTTGAATCTAGAAATTTCAGTAGTATGTGGAATAATATAAGGTTACATCGAGCTATGTTTTGTGGGTGGTGTCTGGAGTTACTTTAATCTAATTCTCCATAGCTTTTCGACTCAGAAATTAATCATGTTCCTCAGCTCTTTTGGGTTGACCATGAGGCCACATCTCTTAACTTCTTATCCATTCCTTTTTTTCAATTGTATGATGGCTAGAGAAATAAAAGCCTTCTGGCCTCATGGACACATTTTGTCTGTATTAGTTAGGTAGGAGAAGTTGTGGGGGGAGGTGCTAATATGGGATCTAAGCCTCTCCTGAATTCTGGTTACCGTGTTTGCGCTGAACTTGGAATCTTGCATTCAACCAACTTTTTGTCCTCTCATTTAACTATGATGTCCTTAAAAGGTTAAAATTTTCAAAACAATTCTTATAATGTTCAAATTAACCACTAATTTCATGATTTCATTTTGGATTAGATGAAAGCTTCTCAAATGGTATTAACAACAGTTTTCTTCATGCTTGTTAGACTCCATGTCTGCATTGTTGAGATTTTGAAACTCAATGTTTCCTAACCATTCGGCATGTGTTATTGGTTTTGGAATAGCTCTCCACACTGTGATTTTATTTTATGTTTAGGTTCGAATATCCACTAAGCCTGAAGGTCAAGGTGCTAGGGGTTTGGCTTGGCACCATGCCAAGTGTCTCATGGAATTATCACCATCGATTCAAGTGGATAAGTTGTCTGGATGGAATAGTCTCTCATCTTCTGATCAATCAGCCGTCAGTGACTTGGCTAAGGGTCATCCTATGAATAAGGGAGGTATGGTGATTGAGTTGTTTAATAAAGGCTGGTTCTGGTTTTTAATGCTGCAGTGATTTCATCTCCTTGTTTTTGTAGTTACTATGTCACTGTTTTCCTCGCAGATGGTAGTGATACAAAGATCGAGGCTGAAGAGTTTAATGAATCCGCACACCAATCCACTTCCAAAGGTGGCACCAAACGGGGGAAGAATGCCGATAGTGAGCGGAAGTCAAAAGTTACTAAGGCCAAAGAGGATGTGTCTGCAGGCAGGGCAGCATCAATGAAAAATGCTGATGGCTTAGGGGAAGCATGTGATCTGGAGACTAAACTGGAGGCCCAGAGCAAAGAACTCTGGGCTCTGAAGGATGATCTTAAGAAGAATGTGACAACAGCAGAGTTGCGTGAAATACTGGAAGTCAATGGTCAAGATTCAACAGGATCAGAACTTGATTTGCGTGATCGCTGGTAATTTAATCTCATGCACTTTCTTTGCTGATCTTTAAGAATATTTTGCCTCATTCCAGTCTGTTCTTTATTAAGCGTAAAGTTTTCCATTCGTAATGTTATTGCCCCTTTCTTTTAAGTTTCTAAGGATTTTAATGATAATAGTTTATGTTTATTTGTCTGCTGGGAGTCCGCTATTATGCATGATCACTTGTATTTTTACAAGTTTTAATAGATAATCATAAATTATTCATCAAAAGAAAAATTTAAAGGCAAGCAGGTCAAGCGCTTTATTGTCTGGATGAAAACAAACTTTCCAGATTTATTCTGCTTACTTTGTGATGCATTTTGAAAATATTATCCTGCACGTTATGATGTATTTCCTCAACTTTGATCATTATTATTGTGATTTTAGTGCTGATGGAATGATGTTTGGAGCACTTGGTCATTGCCCAATATGTTCTGGTTATCTGCGTTATTCTGGAGGAATGTTCCGGTGCAATGGATACATTTCTGAGTGGAGTAAATGTTCCTACTCTACCAGCGAACCAAAACGTACTGAAGGGAAGTGGAAAATCCCGGAGGAAACAAATAATCAATACCTAAAAAAGGTCTGTAAAGAGGAAAAAAGTCATTCAACAAAACCAACTTATTAAGGCTTAATTTTGTTCTTTGTGTTTACAGTGGTTCAAATCTCAAAAGGGGAAGAAACCAGTTAGGATATTGCCTCTGCCATCATCAATGAACTCTGTTGAAAGTCAAATTACTAATTCCCAGCAGCATCAATCATCAAGCAGTGAGAGTTTGATGGATTTGAAAGTTTCTATTGCTGGATTACCTAAAGAATCTATTGTATAACTTCCTTTCTTTTTTTCCTTTCACATCCATTATTGAAGCCCCCTTCCCCCAAAATCATTTTGAGAAACTGCCAGATTCAATTTAGTTGCATTGTAGTATTAAGTATTCATCTTCTACGAATTGATTTCACAGGAGGATTGGAAACGCAAAATTGATGGCGTTGGTGGGGTTTTTCATGCAAAAGTGAAGAAAGGTATCTGCTGCTGCGACCAATTTCTGAAAATTGAATATTCCAAAAAAACTGTAGAAATATTTTTGTCTGTTCATGTGTATGTATGACTTTTATAGTCTTTTCTTGACCTGTGTACTTGCAGATACTAGCTGCTTGGTGGTCAGTGGAGCACTTAATGATGAAGCTGAGATGCGGAAGGCAAGGTATGGGCGCACTCAAGTTTTCAGTCTCTAATATTTTTTTCTTTTCGTTGTTTGATTGTAGTATCACTGATTTGGGAGAATTTCATCAATAGGAGGATGAAAATACCAATAGTAAGAGAGGACTATTTGGTTGACTGTATGGAAAGAAATAAGAAGCTTCCATTTGATATGTACAAAGTTGAAAAGATTGGTGAGGCTTCTAGCATGGTCACTGTCAAAGTGAAGGGGCAGAGTGCTGTTCACGAAGCTTCTGGCCTACAGGATTCCGGCCACATACTCGAGGAAGGGAAAAGCATATATAATACAACTTTGAACATGTCTGATTTGTCTACTGGTGTTAACAGGTGGGTTCATTATATTTAGTTTTTTTTTTGTTTATCCTTCAGCATAAATTTTGTTTAGATGTTAGCAGTTTGGTTTCTTTGTCAATGATGATTTAAATTGCATTGAACCTAGAAGTATGCTACTAGATTTTTGTATGCCATGCAATGTTTCTTAAAAACATCAAGCTGTCAAATGTTAAGAGCTTATATTTCCTTATCAGTAATGATTTTGTCTCCACCACAACAAAAAATGAATATTATATATGTTAAAGAGTAGAGTATTTGTTCTTTAAACGTGGAAACTGGAAAATAAGTTTATCAGGGTTTTAGATCCGTATCAGTAATGATTTTTTCCATACCCAAAAAAAAACTGCTTATTATAGATGTTCAAAAGTAAAGTACTTGTTCTTTTTAAAGTGGAAAATAATTTTCTGGTTGATTGTATATACTGTAAGCCTTTGATTTTTATTTGGACTTTTTACGTGATGGTTTCTTAAATATTATGATGATGGAATGACTGCAGTAATTATGCCGTAACTGCAGCTAGTTACTGTGATGATGCTTAATGGAAGCTGTTGAGTTTCACAGACCACTTGAATTATCATGCATCACTTTCTTTTTCAAGATTCTTGTTATGCTGTTATTTCCTCTCCTTCATTATCATCCTCTAACTTCATTTCCCATGTAAAGCTACTACATTCTCCAAATAATCCAAGAAGATAAGGGGTCAGGTTGCTATGTGTTTCGTAAATGGGGTCGTGTGGGAAATGACAAGATTGGAGGAAAGAAACTGGACGAAATGCCAAAAGGTGATGCAATCCGTGAATTCAGACGATTATTCTTTGAGAAAACTGGAAATCCTTGGGACGCTTGGGAACAAAAGACTATTCAGAAGCAACCTGGAAGATTTTTCCCATTGGATATTGTACCGTTTTTAATCTTATTCTTATTTAAAAATTATTTGTTTGATGTAAATTATCTTGACTCATTAGGTGGATGATTCAACTCATGATTGTTTTGAACACTTTGTAGGATTATGGAGTTAGCAAGCAGGTGTCCAAAAAAATTAAAAATGAAGATAGTAAACTACCCTATCCATTAATAGAATTGATGAAGATGCTCTTCAATGTGGAAACATACAGGTATAATCAAGGCCCAAGGAACTCTCCATTTTATTAGAATATATCTAATGCAGGACTGAATCTTGAATTTGTAGAGCTGCCATGATGGAATTTGAGATTAATATGTCCGAAATGCCACTTGGGAAACTGAGCAAAAGTAATATCCAAAAGGGTATGTTGGCACATTACTTTTAAACTTGTGCTGAGCTATGTTAGTTTGCAGCATAGGCAATCCATAGTATATATTGAAGTTGTAAATTTTACCTTTCATTGGTCTGCTCTCTCTTCCCAGGGTTTGAAGCATTAACGGATATACAAAATTTGTTACAAACTAGCAATCCTGATCCATCAGTCAGGGAAAGCTTGCTTATTGATGCCAGCAATCGGTTCTTCACTATGATCCCTTCTATTCATCCACATATAATTAGGGATGATGATGATTTTAAGTCAAAGGTGTGTATACTATTTTTATTCATTTTTTAGGTTTGTTTTGGTAATGAAACATGAAACTAGATTGGTGATTTTTTTTTTGCACTAGTTTTCAACTTTCAGCTATGACCCAATGAAGTGAATATTGTTGGCAGTTGTATTGTAAAACTTGGATATTAAGATAATTTTATATTTGAACACAGTAACGAAGAATTTGTACTGGACTGCCATGTGGTTTTTTTTTTGAGTTTGTTTTCTTGCAATTTGGCAGTGGGTTTAATCTCTTATGCTCTATTTAGATGTGGAGAGAAAAGGAAAATATATAACATGAGCATACAGAAAATGAAAAAGACAAGTGAAAATTCGTGTTTTCTTTTCACTTGAGAACTTTAATATGGGTCGCACATCAATTATTTTCTCTCCATAAATAAACAAGAGAAAATAGTTTATTCCTCTTATTTCCTCTCCACACAACTTCCTGTCATTTTCTACCCTACCATAAGTAGGGTTAAAGGTTAGGATCATCATGACAGTAAAGAAAGAGGTGAAACTTTTTGGTGTTTTCATTGTTCAAAGAATGTGAGTAATTAATGATATGTAAATTATGATTTCTATCAGGACTGTAGTGTTGCCCCATGGATTGGCGCATATGATTACCCTTCGTTATGATTCGAATAATGTGGCCGTACTGTTTTGGTAGGTGAAAATGTTAGAAGCCCTTCAAGACATTGAAATAGCCTCAAGATTAGTTGGATTTGATGCCAACAGTGATGACTCCATTGATGATAATTACAAGAAGCTCCACTGTGATATGTCTCCACTTCCTCATGACAGCGAAGATTTCCGTTTAGTTGAGAAGTTTCTCCATAACACCCATGCCCCCACTCATACGGTATATTTATATTTGTTAATTTGTTCATGGGTGTGTTTTTGTATATTTATGTTGCTGGTGTGAGCTCTTTTGTTTCTCAAATGTACAAGTTCCCACAATCTTTGTAATCCATCTACACAGGATTGGAGTCTTGAGCTAGAAGAAGTTTTTTCACTTGAAAGGGAAGGAGAGTTTGATAAGTTTGCTCCTTACAGGGACAAACTTGGTAACAGAATGCTCCTATGGCATGGTAAGTTGTGATACTACTAGTTCACTTGTAGTTTTCTGTTACGAAATATTCTGCTAAGTGCCATGATGTAAGAAAATCGAAGTATCGGAACATGTATGGATTTGTAAAGAAGATAAGAAAACCTAATAAACCTCCGAGTCTCTAAATATCCTCATGGAATTCTTCTCAGATATCTGATTACCCCATAGGGGTTGCCAAGATAATGCTAGACCAGAGGAGTTCTAAAGGCCAGAACTTTTAGCTTAAAATTAATTTTTTTCTCTGACAAAAAAATTCAGTTTCTGTGGTGAATTACAATCACATGGATCATTATTTGTAGTAGATGAATGTTACAGCTGTAAATGAAAATATGTACAAATGCGAGTTAGACACCTATGACAAAAATTTTTCTCCATTATAGGTTCTAGGTTGACAAACTTTGTTGGAATTCTGAGCCAAGGACTGAGAATTGCCCCTCCTGAAGCCCCTGCGACTGGATATATGGTTCTATCTATTAATCTATTTTCATACTTTTCTTTTAATATTTATATTTTCATACACAGCTTACCTACCCAAATCAGTACTTAAATCTGAATATATTGCATTGCAGTTTGGCAAAGGGGTTTACTTTGCTGACCTGGTCAGCAAGAGTGCTCAGTATTGCTTCACGGATAAGAAAAACCCTGTTGGTCTAATGCTTCTGAGTGAAGTTGCCCTTGGAGATGTCTATGAACTCAAAAAAGCTAAGGTGAATCTGGTTTGATAAGTTATGCTTATTGGTTTATATGGTCATGGTTTGATAGTTTGCTAGTAAGTCTGCTTTCAAAATGACCAACAATGTTGCGTTCAACCATAAATTTCTTCTAAATGGATTCGCAATAATTTTTATTTTCATTTTGATTCTTTATTTTATGCCAAATAGTATATGGACAAACCTCCAGTAGGAAAGCACTCTACTAAAGGACTGGGCAAGAAAATGCCTCAGGAATCAGAATATGTAAAGTGGAGGGATGATGTCGTCGTTCCTTGTGGCAAACCAGTGTCATCAAATGTCAAGGCATCTGAACTCATGTACAATGAGTATATTGTTTATAATACTGCTCAAGTAAGTTTCAAGCTTGATGATTATATTTTTACCTTACCATACCTGTAAAGCAAGCTAGCACATTTGTTGTTTAGATTGTAATAAAATGAAGAGTGGGGAATTTCTACTGCCAGGGTCACTATCGGTTTGCTATTTGGTATATTTATGCTGATTCATTGGTTATTTGTTTATTTAAAGTTTCTTGTAGATTAATTACTGAGATGAATGGCAAACTATGGTTTGATTACATATACAATTTTCATTATCAGAAACGCCACAGATAAATAACAAAAACTTGGGATTACTATCCCTGTGGTGGCAAGTTCACAGACTGGCATCTTAAAATTCGGGTTAAGCTTAACTGTTCTCCAAAAGTTATCTAAGAAATGAGGATTGCTATACCATTTATAAGGATTTATTTAGCTATATCTCTAGTCAATATTGGATCAAAACAAAGTATAATGCTTGGGTTTGTGGTTGATTAGCATGATTCTTTAGCTGTTCTTTGTCGGTACATTTCCATTGCTGTTTGGTAAAACTTATTCATGACATACTTGCACAATGCTACATTTTTGTGGATTTGTCAAGAGACTCAGCTAAAGCCCGATATATGGTGTACCTTTCTTTTCTTAAGTACATGCCTTTGACTGATTGTGGACTTTCTTTGCAGGTCAAGATGCAATTCTTATTGAAGGTGAGGTTCCATCACAAAAGGTGAGGTTTGGAAACTAGAGGTTTTCTGTTTTGGGGCTTTATGTGTACGTAGCAGTTTTTTTGACCAGGACTAGTACATATTCCATCTGGTATTCTCTAAAATTGTCTAGGAAAGGTCTCATTTTGAGTTGACGGGAGATCTTTCAACCTTTTTTTTGGTGTGTTTGTAAGTGCAGCCTGTGCAGGGATCTAGTTGAAACTCGTCATTTTGTAGCAGAAATATCTAATGCAATTTGTGATCTGGTTGTGTGTAGAATAGACCACCGTTTTAATGTCAAACTGTGTTATCGTGCTGTTCCCTCTTTAATGTGCGATGCATCTGTATTCTGTACAGATTGAGGTTTTTTATCCTACCCTTATTCAATTTTCTGGTAAGTATGCCTAAATAGCAGAAGAGTTGCTTTCCTTTGTAAGTGAAGGGAAGGGTACTTTTCTGATAATTATGGTGATCCTAATTTTTGTGAACCCTGTTAAGGCCAAAAATGAAGAATGAATAATTAAAGCTTCCCTGGTCATGGGCTGTGGTTGTTATGGGGGATTTAGAACCCGTTTGGATACATACTTATTGGAGCTTATTAAACCTTATCTACTAGAAAAAAGGCATTAAGTAAGCTCCAATTAGTGCTCTTTGGTTTGCATCCAAATGAGTAGTCATTCTGTTGCGTAAGATGTTACGCGGTCATCTTACGCGGTCTGCATGTGTGCACGTGAAAAGGTGATGCTGTTAATTAATGCATCAATAAGTGTTGATTATATGAGATATCCTGGATGGATATGAAAATTTGACATGTTACTCCATGCCTATCAATTGAGTTCTTTGAGCTCTATGGTGGTGATAACTTGAACTTTGGCGGTTCTCATTAAGACCCATGACATGAGACTATTCTTGATACAAACAGCCACTTCTTGCTGTTAAGTATGACGAACTGCTTTCATGTTTCAGTTTTTTATACTTTTCATGATGCATGAGCCATCTCTATATGTTTAGTGTTGAGTGGCTCATATTGCACCAAATACAGCTGGTCCTCAACATGACGATTTGTCAGTTATAAGCTAATTATTGTTCATTTTGGTGTTTTATGGCAGCTTTTCATTTGAATCTGATCAAAGTATTTTGACTTTGCCAAAATCATAATGGCAGGTTTGAAAATTGAAAGAGTGGTGATGTAGTATTAAACCATTTCGACTCTAGTCTCATTTCATGAGCATGACCCAATCAAAAAATTGGTGCAAGGGATGGATAGGATATATTTTTTGAAGTGATTTCCGAAAATTGCAGATTTGATTTTAGATTCTAATAACGACCTTAAGATTTCTTATATTGGACAAATCTATGGGTACATCATCCTACACGAATAAACAAAACTACATGAGATTTGAAATTCTAGATACCCCTCCAACAACGAGTGAAGGTCACACTGCCTTAGGAATAACAATTAAAGATAGATTTGTTTGTAAATAGTTTAAAATGAAAATTGCAAATCATATAGGGGACAAATGACAATTGATATGATGGATAGCTTGTTTGCATTTTAAGTCTTTCCCCTTCTCTCAATGACGAAGTGATGACAAACCTGCCCCAATTGATAAGAGATTCAGCACAACGGCAAGCAAAACCCCCATATTTTTTTTTCCTTTAATGGGTCAATAAGTAAAAGAATTGTAATGTCCATTTCAATTGCTAGCCGGACGGTCAAACAAATGTGAGAATCTTCCATTGCTCCCCGTGAAGTCATAATATTTTGGAAAAAAGATGGGTTGATACCCCATTACACCCACATTTAGAGAGATAAAGAAAGAGAATTAAGAAAAATGAAAGATATGATGATATAGGAATAGAGTTAAGAAAAATGAAAGATATGATAGAAAAAGAAAAGAAATCAGAAGAGAAAGTTGGTGGATGAGTTGTGAATGAATCAAAACCCATAAGGAGATGGAAGTGTTTTTAGAATGAAGTAGTAAATTTACTAACCATTAAGTGTGTGTTTAGATACGTAAAATTAGTTGATATCTTTATTTTGGATCAAACACGATAGGTTTGTGCCAATGTTAGGTCATCATCGCTTGAAAGCCACTCACTGTATGGCTTGAGAACAGTGTTAAATGAGCTAGAGTCTTATATACTTATGTAACCACCAAACCTTCATGCTCCACCATCTCATTTCCACCCTATTTTTTGCTCATCACTTTTTCCGACCACCTTAATTTCCACTGTGAAAACCTAGCCACGCCCTTCCATCTCGGTCTGTTGAGATCCAACCCCTAATCCACCACCATGAATCCATGGTCACCTTTTTTTCTCTTAGAGTCACCATCATCAAGGTAAAAAATGGAAAGATGGTCACCAACCCTGACTCCACCCAAACGAACTGAAAATCGAAATAACGGTGCCAAGATTTGAAACTTGTGATAATACCACACAAGATACATTGCCAAGGCTCTGAGATGTTCGGGATCCCAAATTGTGGGTGTATTGCCTACATTGCTTTGATTCAATGTGAAATTAGGGTTTTGGTTTGAGAGAAAATCTGTTAGGAATGTTCACGACATGATAGTTAAGTGAACGATGAAAATTGAGATGCCGCAACTAAAACTGTGTAAGCTTGAGGAGCTCGATATCGAGAGATGTAGCGAGCATTCGATACTTATGACATCAAATTGGTGCAAATATAATTGAATAAATATTCAATAAATGTGTTTTAATGTTGGTTATGCCAATTGCTTGTATCACACGATCACTTCCCCCAAAAGATAAAATTGTTTGATAAAGATCACATAAATGATTTTATATTATTATTTTTTACATTTTTTCTATTTTCTACTATTTGTATATATATAATTTAACTTTATAACATGGATAACAAGATAAGAGTTACTCTTGGAGATTAAATAACTTGATCCCTCCTCGTATCACAATATACATTCTTTTTATAAATCTAATCAATCAAATTATCAAAATATAACTGGAACAAATCTATAAACAATTCTGCATTAAAAAAAATCTATAAACTGGCAGGTGGCAGTGTACTTAAGTACTAGTTCAGTGTTGGGAAGCGACATTAGGCAAAAAAATATTAGACTGAAAAAAAAAAACTTTAGGAAGCGACAAATAGCAGCAGTTCCCAGGTGCGGCGTTCGGCGGAAAAAATTGATTAAGCAACTAATCAATCAAATTATTGGTAACAAATTAAACTAAACTAACCTTAAACCAAACCCACCCCTCAACCCTTTACAATTACAGGCTATGTGATTAGTGAGTGCTCTCGTTAACAAGCATTACTATATCAATTTAATAACTATACACGTGTAAATGAATTTTTAATAGTGATATCACTAGATCCATCATCTCACTAAATCATAACCTTTCAGCTACCCTATGAATTTTCAACTCACCTAATTTGACTAAACATGTCTATATAACTATAATAATGTTTTGTTTAAATTTTTCTAATCCCTTGTACCAAAAAATTATTTAGTTGAATTACTTGACACTTAATGTGTTCTTCCAAAAAAAAAAAAAAAAAGCTAAGAGTACCTATGTGACAGTGCAAGGTTGAGTGCACGTTAGAGTATAACATGAGATGTATTTACAAAAGACACTCTCACACTTTAATTAGTTTAAAATTAAAGCGGGAGAAACTCAAAGTCTAAAAAAAGCATTAATGAACAAATGAGTTATGCTTAAGTTATGAAATGATCAAATATGTATTTATAGAGCTCAGTTTTACAAGTGATGAACACGTTTAACCTTAGTTTAACTCTTGTGTTGGAATTTGAGATGATGACTATATATGTTTGGGTAGTCATTGAATCTTTAACCCTGACCGATTCGTCTTTGTTCAACTAAAGTTTTGCTTTAATCGTTTTGGTCGATCAACTCAACACTCACTTAACTTAACTATGAATCCCTTGGTGCGACCAGGACGAGAATGAACCTTATGACGATTTGGGTCGGCCAGCTAGAACAAAATGGAAGTTTAAAAACTTACTTAAACCTTAATATTTACAATCACTTAAATAACTTTATGCTTTTAACACAATAAACACTTTTCATGAAACAAACTTTGTTTTTAGAAGGACACACTCATTAAGTTCCAAAGAAACCAAAAAACAAATAGGCATGATGAACAAGAAACAGTCCAAGTTACATTAACTTGGTCCAACCCATTAGAAAAACCAGTTCCGTATTACATCTACCATTAAGCAATGTCTCCTTAGAACCCAACACATAACCCCCTCCATGTCCCCCATTCAACATTTTTTATTACTATAAGACCCTTTAAGCCCCTTATTCCCACTGTCCCATTTCCCCTAACATTAATTTCAATCTCCCACATACTCCATAATTCTCCTCAGATTTTAGTTTTTAAGTTTTTGCACCATTTCCTAGTGTGTCCGTGTGCCTACAAAGTTTATTCCCACCTTCCTTTCTTTCCACACTGATCACAATTTCACAAACACTTAAACAAGCACACTTTTCCTTTCTCTTTCTCTAGCTAGCCTCATTCATTGTTGTTATCATCACCACCATGGCTTCTTCTTCTTCTTCATCATCTGGAAATGGCTCTGCCTCTGCTTCTTCTGGCTCTCCTTGCGGAGCATGCAAGTTCCTCAGGAGAAAATGTGCAGCTGATTGCATCTTTGCACCTTACTTTTGCTCAGAACAAGGCCCTGCAAGATTTGCAGCTATTCATAAAGTGTTTGGTGCCAGCAATGTTTCCAAGTTGCTTTTGCATATTCCAGCTCATGATCGTTGTGAGGCGGTTGTCACAATCGCTTATGAGGCACAAGCTCGTATCAGAGACCCTGTTTATGGCTGTGTCTCCCACATTTATGCCTTACAACAACAGGTAAGATCACATATAATCCCAAATTAAGCTCACAAAAAGTTCTAAACTTCATATCCTCTATGAAGTGGTGTTTGGTTTCATTTCTGAAAACCACATCTAGGGAATCAGAAGCTACAATGTGTAGTTTTTCGCATAACGTGCTTTAGAGTGTGAGTCAGATGCACATCCAAACATGCTGATGATACGTTTTTATTGCAAAGAATATGATTCATGGGCTAATAGTATGTTTGCTTCTCACCTTGTGTCAGGAATCAATTGTTCCAAAAATTTAAGAGGTTGTATGAAGTATTATATGTTCTAGCCTCATCATCTGAGTTTCTTAAGCTAGAATCATGTATCTGCTAAACAATTACAGGAACAATCAACTAGTAATTGGCTCTTATTCATCAAGTTTTCTTCAAAAGCTTTATAATCAATTTCTCTCTTATCTTCTCCTTAATTTTTTATTTTTCTAGAAATTTGGAAAATGGATGAGGTAATTCAACCACACTACTCCTGTCTTTTTCTCTTGCTTCATGTCTACGTACTTTCGGCCTCTTTAATGCTTCAAGGGCCAGTCCAAGAATGTTATTTACTACCACTGGCTATATATATAAAAATGCACTAGTCAATTTTATTAATAAACAAAACAAATTTTCTAATCACCTTAATTAATTTATTGGCTCTTCGAATTTTCTAACCTTTTCCTTTCTTTGTTTGAATAATGCAGGTGGCATGCTTGCAGGCTCAACTAATGCAAGTGAAGGCTCAGCTGGCGCAGAAGAACCTGAACATGGAGAATCACTGGCCAGGGAATGTTGCTGGCCAACCAATGAACCCTTTTTGTCCCTCTAACATGGACCCCATTTCACCTCAGAGCTCTCTTGACTCCATTGATCATAACATGCAAGATTTTCATAGCAGAGAAAATAATTTCTCACTCCATGCTTGTTCCAAGAAAAGAACACATAACAACAATGACTTGGGGGAGCTGCAAGAATTGGCACTCAGGATGATGAGGAACTGATAGCATGGATCAACTCCTTCCTTATAATCAATTCTGAAACTCATAAGCTACTTGTTGAAGTTTCTCCCTAAAATTGATTCTGATATTAGAATTAATTGTAGAAGAATTTCCAAACATACATGAAGATGAGGATGTTCACTCATGTTGTAGAGGATGTGATCTTTTGCTAGTACTGTTGTATATAATAAGAGTGTCAAAAAGAAAAATGGCCATAAATGGTAAGCCTAAACTAGCTAGCATTAGGCTTTTCTGTTTGTGGATCATCAATCCAAAAGAAATTAAAATTTTCTAGACTAGTCAGCCTCAGTAATCTTTTGTGTTCCTGTTTGTTTCTGCTAAAGTTGGTACAGCTTTGAAAATCTTCTATAATTGATTATACAATTATGAAGTCAGAATCAATTTTGAAAAAGCTTCTACAGTAGCTTCAATGTCTCAAAATTGATTATAATGGAATAGAAGCTAATCCAAACATGTTATTAGTAAATTATAAATAAGGATCAACTTCCAATGCAGAAAATTATGTGGTTTTTGGTTTAATTTGAACTACAATTAAACATAGACAGGCTTATACAAAAATGGCAAAAAGGAGCCTACAAAATTGAGGTTGTCATGAATTATTATGCATTTTCTTTTGCCTGTCAAACTTCAATAATGATGATGTACCTTTGAATTATGAGTTGTCCTTCTTCTTCTCCCCCCCTCCCTCACTGGGAGATCTTTTTCACTTACCAAACCACACGCTTAATTGAACTTTCTAGATGATAAATGAATGGTGACACGTTGAACTTTTTGTTTTATTTATATAGTGGGAACCCCGATCTAGGTTACTTTGGATTTGTTAAAAGACAAGCACATACTGGTCTAAGCTGTCTTCATCCTACTTTTGTGAATAATCTCATTCATGTCATGAGGTGTTTGTTTATAGCATTAACAGTTTCTTTAGAAGCTAGCTAGACTTCAATTTAATGAAGAAAATCTAGGCAAACTTCGATTTCTACTATATGGTTTGTTATTTGTTCCAATCTGAAAACAAAGAAGCAAAGCAACAAAGGGACCAAAAAAAATCATGCATGAGCCACAATCATACCATTTTAGACTTTTAGTCCTCAAGTTTTCAATCGAGGTATTTTTTTATGTTGCAAAAAACAGGAAACGCGAAAATGCAAGTCAAAAGTGATTAAGATGCCTCCGTTTTCTACAAGTTTAGATCCAAATGCAATGCTCCCTTGGGATCATTGATTAAGCATCTTTATTTTAGATTTTGTTTTTGCAAGGCAGGGGATATAGAAAGTAGTACTTATCATTATATTAAGAGTGGTGATTTTTCAATTTTTTTATATATATTTTTATGGATAACATGTATCCTCACCGATACAATTTTATTTGAGTCAGACACTATTCATCTTATACGTACATTTGTTTTTATTCCATGTAACTGATTTTTCTTATAAATTTTTTAGTATATCGAAAAAATAAATTGCACTCGTCAGGAATCGATCCCTACACCTCTCCTACCCAACCCATATGTCCCACAGCTCCTACCACTTGAGCTTTCTTTCAAATTCAACCGTAATGAAAATTAAAATTACAAGCATGTTCATTTCCTTGCTACCATGCCTATGGTAGTCGGAAGACTATCTCTGCTTTGAGATGTAGAATCTACCGGTACATTTTATGTTCTAGGTGCTCCTAAGCCTGCCCATATTTGCTGCATAAAGTTTTATTTTTGATGTAGAATTTAGCGGTACATTTCTATGTTCTAGGGATTGGTTACATAAAATGGTTGAATAAAAAAAACTTCAAATTACAGGTAAGTAAGGCGCGAGTGACATGCTGGGAAGGCCAGCAGAGCCTCACTCATGGATAGGAACTCCAACGGATCTCCTAAAGGAAGGTTGTGCTCACCAGCTAAAATCTTACTAGGCGCATGATGGTTCAAACCCTCACTCTATAGAGATGTGAGAGTTAAACCCGAAACTTCAAACCAACTATGCCAAATCAAGTTGGAAAAAAAATATATTTCTATTTTCTTAATAACACGTGTTATTATTTTTTCCTCTCTAGTTCTATGTTATAAGGGTAAATGTAATAATATGAGTAAAAAGTTCATTATTTTAAAGGCAAATAATTAAGCACAACCTTAGCTTAGCTAGGGTGAGTATCTAATGGACCCCATTTGAAGAACAGGTAGTTTTACCTAACATTACTATCCCAATTAATGTATATAGTTGTAATATCAATACACTTATGATGATTTTGTATTCATACAAGTGGGCAAAGTGTCTCCTGGATTGAATGCAAAGCCTACATCACAATTTGATTTAACCCATAGTCTATAATAACATCAAATAAATAGCCTAATTATTAAGCATTACACAGTCATTCGGCCATATTTTTAAAATCAATAATCTGATTTGCCACAACCATTAAATTGAATAAATTTAGCACGGGGAGTTGACACGTCTACGTACGATGATGATAAAAAAAAAATTTGGAGAATGGCAGGAGCCCTGAGGTGGCCGGGTTTTCTAGCTCAAGACTACAGACACTGGGTGCCGCGACAAGCTCAGGGGGTGCACGACATGAAATTCATGCTCTGCCTCTGGGGAATCTGGAAGTGGAGAAACAATATGGTTTTTGAACCATCTCCTTGACTCCTCCACAAAGCATGGCGGTGCATTTGCCATGAGCATGATGATACCGTAAAAGCCATGGATAGAGGTCTTCAACCGACGGAAGCAGGGTGGCTTTGCAGTAGATGAAAGCTGCCATGCACCAACAGGTAATGTTAGTCTGTGTGTGGATGGTAGTTATCGAAGCCATGAGCACTGTATGGGGGCAGGAGGGTTGCTGCGCGATGAGCTAGGGCAGTGGGTGAGAGGTTTCCAGGCTTTCCAAGCAGGAGGGAACCCACTGTTATCAGAAGCTTGGGCCTTGAAACTAGGATTACAAATGACTTGGGATGCAGGCTTCAGAGATGTGATTTGCAATTTGGATTGTGGTGAGCTTTTAAAATCCTTGGGAGAGGTTGACAGCAGACATTTCCTCCCTATCTTGGATGATATTATTCAGTTTTTGGATAGACCGTGGAGAGTCTCTTTGAGTGCCTTCAGCCGTGATTGTAACATGCCTGCCGACCGGTTAGCCAAAAGAGGAGCTTCAAACCCAGCACTGTCTCTTTGTCTGCTAGATACTCCGCCTATGGAGCTTGAAACCCTCATTATGAGGGATCGTTTTGCTGCTTTGTAGTTGTTCTTGTTGTTGTTTATTTTCCGATGTATAAAAAAAAATTAATCAGGTTAAGAGTATCTTGATGAGCATTACTTAATAGTTAATACTATATTTTACTAAATAATATCATTATTTAGAAAATAAAATTCTATTAATTTTCGTTTGTAGTAAATATTTTCTGGTTTTGTTTAATTAATCAGCCTGTTCGTTAGACTTTGTCCAAAAACAATTGTAATTATAATAAACCGATAGAAACAGAGAACCTTACTAATCTTCTGGTTCTTGAAAAGTGCTATTCTTCTAGTGATCATAAGTGAGCTCCCACGTGTACTTTCAAGTAAGTTAAACTTGGGTGTTAGTCGTGATTAACTATTTTATGATTAACTTGCATGTCACTCATAAATTATTGGTGAACTGTGCACTAATTTGATCGATTTAAAAAAACTAAGCGTGCATTAATTAATGTTCACCTCATGAATCATTTAAATATATAAACGAAAAATGTAATTTGATCTCAGAGTTCTGCACACACAATATTAGGTGATACTTTGAGTACTTAAGGGACAAGATATATGATGAGAGTGCCATGGTAAATTGTGATGATCTTGTTCAACATTTTGGTTAGAGAACTTTGGGGACCATACGCAGAAACTCGAAACAGAGCACAAGAAATTAGCTGAAGCGTGAGAAAGTAAAGCATCATAGTGAAAATTACAATTGGATACAGATTAGTGTAAAATTATGATATGATGTAAAATCGGCGTCAACGTGAACTTTAGGTAAAGATAAACGTTTAAACTCCAAAGTATGTTTCATATAAGATCTTAATCTGAGCATCAACATCTGCTTTAGGAGTTTAGGTAAATCACTAAAATAGTGGTAAATGATTTATCATTTAAAGATAAATGTCAACATCATCTTTAGGTAAGTCACTAACCCAATTTTAGCTAGTGACTTACCCAAAGCCAATGCTAACGCATAATTCGGCTTGTTTTTACATATAATGGTGACTTTGGCGGGCACTAAGATTTCTGGCTAACATAGCGTTCACCACAGTGGTATTAGCATCAGTTTATGTTTGTTGCTATATTTATCGAACAACTTAGTGTCAGTTGTAACTAAGGCAAATGTGTTAGAGTAAGACCCATTTCGCGGGGCTTGAGGGTTAGCGTCGGCTAGGTCAACACTAACTTTTATTGATTTCTATGTACATCACAACGTATATAAGCGCATTCTTCAAACCCAATTTCATCTTTTGTTTGTTTTTTTAGTAGTAAATAAAACTGATGAATAGTTTTAATTATTAAAACATCTACAAATATTTTTTTATTTGTGAAGTATCATGCATCGTCATCATAAGCATTAAACTTGTTCGTGTATCTTAGACATTTAATATCTATAATTTCTCTATTATATGTCTCTATAACCTTCTCCTTTATATGAGAAATATGAAATAGAGGCAGAACTACTACTGGATGAGCCATACATATAAGTATAACGGAGGTTTAATTCTTTACAATTCAGAAAAGCTTCTGGATTACTTTTCACACACCCAATTTTACTATTTACACCTCATATTTTTTGTTTTTTTTTTTTAACTTTTCAAAGACAATGGGTGTGTAAATTTAGTAAGGGGTGTGAAAACCTTTGTTCAAAGACAAAGCCCAACTTGACCAAAAATAAAAAGATAAAGCCCAACAATTGAAACTCTGAAGATAAAAAAAATTGATGCTGCACAGATGATAGAACTAAAAAATCATCCAATTACTCCATCCTAAAGTATACACAACTCATCCTTTTGTATTAACGACAAAATACCAGTGCAAAGTTTAACTTTGAATTTTGAAGCGAAGAGATAATATTGATGTACAAAAATACATATGACAAATTATCAGTAAATATTTTCTATTTTTTTCCAATAAAGTTTTTTAAAAAATACAACTATTGTTTTATGAGGATTTTATATTTTAATTTATTTATCATTAAAAATTTCCAACAACAATTTTTATATTTCACATCACTGATAGATACTGGTTAATATAATTTTAAAATTTTCAGAAAAATTAGAAAATAGAAACAAATGTTTTTAAAAAAAATTAGTGAATAGGTTTATTCCACATTAAAACTTTTGTAGTTTTCAGAATTAAACTTAATTGCCCTTTTTATCAATCTAGTTTAAATTATGAGCGGTTTAATTAGTTCCTCAATAATTTTTTGAGCAAATTGAACCAGGTACCATGGTTGCAACATGGGTTGGGGTGACCTTGTTCGGAACTACCATGGTACTTGGTTCTGCGGTTTTGATTAAGTCGTTTTAGTTAAGAGGAAACCCGCTTATCGTAGAAGCAACTGCTTTACGAGAATGCATCTCACTTGCTTGGGAATGTGGTTATAGGAAAGTTATATGGGAGGTGAGTTGTGCAGAATTGGTCTCTTCTCTTGAGGATCAGTTAGCCTAAGTTTTCTTCCAATCAATCCTAAATGACATTCGTCAGATATGCACATGCTTGGGAGAAATTGGAGGACTAGCATTCAGCTGATTTCAAGGAAATTGTAATGCCCCTGCAAACTTTTTGGCTAGATTGAGTGTCTGTTTGCTCAATCCTAGTAGTACTCGTTTCTTACTTGTCCCCCAACTTGATTTGGAGACTCTTATTTTGAGATGCTCCAGTTTATTTTTTTTTGTTAATTTCGGGACTTAAAGCGTCCAACTAACATCTCTCGAAGAGAGTATTACAAGAATCAAACCTAAGGAGAACGTAGCAAAAATCAAGAAGACTGTCATAGATCTTCATAGGCATTAGCAATGATAACCAATTTTTTGCAAGGACATCTGCCACTGAGTTAGCTTCGCGAAAGATGTGCTTCCAGGTAAAATTGGAGCACTAGTTCAGAAGTTCTTGCCTTAGATTTTTCACTTTCTCGTATTATTTTCCGAAGCATTAAAAAAACATTTTTACAAACTGAAATAATTTAAACACGCACTGCAAGCAGCCCATTTAAGAGCAGAAAATACACAGGATGCACCGAGGTAGTGTAAGATAAATTGTTGATTATAGATGTGAAATAGTAAGGAAATTAGAGATTGAAATATTTTCATCTCTAATTTTTGGCTAATCATCAGAAACAGAAACATATAAATTTATAAATGTGAATATATATATATATATATATATATATATATATATATATATATATCAGGCAAGAGGCACAACAGAGAAGTAAAAATCTCAGTCAGTTAGTTAAGTGTAAAAAAGAAGATTGGTTTCACACTAGCCAAACACAGCTAATATATATATGTTTCTTCAATATATAGCTTCTATAGAAATCAAGGAAACTAAGGTTCTGTAATTGTAATGAAATATGTAGAACTACAATAGCTTTTATAGCTAGTAGCTGAAAACACAGGTTAATTGGGGAAATATGAGGAAATGCACTGTTTCATAGATCAACCAGGCTTGTCTGCCCAGAAAAATTCATTCAGGGAGATATCTTGTGAGTAGCTAGGTGGGGCTAGCATATATACTTAATTAGTTGCATTAATTCCTCTGAGCAACATGTCCTCTCTGTATATATGTTCCCTTGCCTCCATCCTGGGGATTATTTATTTCCCATATATATAAGTACTTTACTCTATAGTATAGGGTTTCTGAATAAAAATATCAGCTACTTAGGGATTATCATCTTCTATAATTTATTCTAAGTTTTTGGCAATGCAAACCTATTTTATTTGAGAAAGTAAATGTCAGAAAAAGTATATTTGGTGACTCTATCTATTAGGTCAAAACTTAGCATATCTGGTAGATCCATAAACAACCCATTTTAGCTCATACAAAACCAGAGTATTCATCTCTAAAAATTACACCATTATTCTTCCAAATACAAATATTACACTAGATTAAACAAAAATATATATACTAGGTCCATTTCCATTGCAATTCATATATCAACACTTCTAGCTAGGCTTCCTAAGCTTATTTATGGCATCTGAAAAGTGCATTCTTTTTGCATAAATGTAGAAGTTATTCAAAATTGATAAAGTGCAATCTTCACCAATTCTTTCAAGCAGATTCAGATCTTTCCTGAAGCTTGTTGACTGTAACCAAAATCCACTTACTGAATGTTATGCACTTCATGAAAGGCCCATTGCTTTTGCATGTCATAGGACATGGAGCTACAACTCTCATCAAAGTTAGAAACTGAGATGCTTTCTTCCATGGTTAATCCTGAATTTTCATAGATCCCAACAAGGTTAGGGTCCAAGAGAGTAGTACTCCCATAATATTGTGTTGTTGAAGAATTGGTGGACAAGTTTGGAAGAAATTGAGGACCACCCATGTTGGAATTTTCCATCTGGAGCCAACTTTGAAGATCTTGGGGCAAAGTAAAATTAGTAGGTTTTCCAAGGTACTTCTCATTAGAGTTTTCAGCAGCTGAGGTATTAAGACATCTATGAGCTGCTTGTTCCCTGAGATAAGCCAGTTGTGTTTGTAAATTTACCACCTACAAAGATCAAAGCAAAAAGTGCATATGTTAGTCTCCTGATACTTAGACATTCAAATAGTTACGCATTCCACAGGCAACAAAGTTTTCTCTCTATCTCTCTTCTTATCGCTTCTCATCATATATATACATCAAATTTATTTCTCTTTATTCTCTTTCTTTTTAAGTTTGGGTGTTTGTGGGGTGTTTGCGCTATGCGAATATCCGAAACCTAATTTCTTTTACAATATAGTGACTCTGGTAATTAGCACAAACCAGCTAGGGTTTCAACTAAATAGTGAGATTGCTTTTGCTTGTAATTAACTCATCATGAAAGAGGAATAAACCTGTTGTTGAAGTGCAAAAATATGAGCAACACAACCATAAATTGGATCTTGAAGTCTAGCTTGAGCTTCATATGAGATGGTAACTGCAGCTTCACAACGATCACTCACAGGGATGTGAGCAAGGAGCTTTGAGACATTGCTTGCACCAAAGACCTTATGAATGGCTCCAAAATGAGTAGCACCTTGTTCATGGCAAAAGTAAGGTGCAAAAACACAACCTCTCACACACTTCCTCCTCAAGAATTTGCAGGCTCCACAGGGAGATCCAGAACCAGTCATGTTGGGGTTTGTTAGTCTTTTACTCTTTTAGAATTTTTGGTTGTTTCTGGCTCTATGCTATGCTTTGTGCAAATCATAATCATTCATCACCATCTTTATAAGCAAGAGGATGGGGGCGGTTTTGAATTATGAATTTTTAATTACATTAGGTTCCCTTAATGGCCTACATGGTTCATTATTTTTCCCCATATAAGACACTATCATCCCCCATGTACCAAATTTTTATTTGTCAGAAAATGAGATTCAATTGATCAACATTCTTATACGACAAATGAGCTAGCATTAGCCAAACCCATTTTGCTTGATGATTGGCTCTAGCTATTGTCTTTTCTCAATTTTCTGAAGAATATGTATAAAGGTGCCTTATACGTGATAGCCGCAAGTACACTTTCAATGACCACTTTTATATTTATTTATATACACTTGACCGAGAGAATATTATGGAAATTGAGGAAATATGTATAACTTTTGGTTAAAAAAATAATTGTTTACTGATTAAGAATTCATTTTTACAGCTTTACCTGAAGTAACTCATTTGTTAATTAATGCAGATGCTGATTTCTCATTATAAAAGCTTTTGATTGAAACTTGGAAGCAAGAACTATCTACCATTATGCGATCGAATAAGAATGCCCAACTGTTACCCAACATTACTAAATTTTTTTAAAATTAGTTAAGTTAGAAGAAACCCTCTTATTCAGCACAAGAGAAGGTTTCAGTAGAAAATTTGAAGACCTAACCCCAAGATGAGATAGAAGTGAATGGTTTTATTGCGCGCATATATAATAGGTGCCTGATGAATTCTATTGAATATAATATAGGGTCTAAGACCAACACAAGCATAAATTCACAAAGTTAATTTGTAGGGAATTCTTAAACGTCAAAAGTTTCAAGCTAGTATAAAGCCAAAGTGTTTAGGCCCACTTGAAGTCATACTCATGAATTGAAGTTGATTGTTAAAAGATTGAAGTATTCAAGGTTAAGGGACATAAGTTCAGGTTCGAATTGAAGGTGATTTC